>NC_058049.1:3842500-4199000 GCF_020085105.1 Siniperca chuatsi | reverse complement strand
CTTAATGTATTTTGACCTGAACAGATACACACTCTGGACTTTTCTGTGTGTGTGTGTGTGTGTGTCTCCATCCTACCTTTGACACTGAGTTTGCTCAGTTGGAGGCAGCGGCAGGTGTGGGAATGTGTGGTGATGAGAAGGAAGTCGTTGCAAATGGCGAAGGAGGAAATATTGGAGGCCAGCTGAGAAAGAAGCAGACATAAATGAACACATTTCCCAGTAGCACTGTCTCGCGATAAACATATTGAGAGAGCTGGTAAAATAAAGTTGACAGCATACCTCTGTGTCTCCAGCGTACAGGTGGGATCTGTCCGTCAGGCCGAGTAGATATTCCTGAATACATAAAGGAAAAGCAAAGAGAAGCATATGGATTTAGGCCTGTAAACAAGAACTTGCTTATTCATGTATTTATAAGTATATGTGTTTCTACCTCCCCACTGATGCTGCAGAGGACCGTCTGAACGCAGGGAAAAGGGAAGTTGATGCTACATCCGCTGGAGTCACGCCAATCCTCCACTGACGGCTCAGGACAATCTACACAGAAATTTAAAAAATAAAATATTTTTTTCTATAAGCGAATGCATTTTAAATGCTTTTACGGTGACAATCTTCTCGGTTATGAAAGCAAGAATCAATACATGTCAGAAAAATATAATTGGAAAAAAATGGAAGTATAATCAAATAATACATTTTGAATTATTACATTTCCAGAAAAACATCACTTTAAACAGATAATTCAATGTTGGTGACTGACCCCAGAGCAGCTTCCTGATCTGTCCATCCTCCAGCTGTAGTGCCACAGTGCCAGTCTGGGAGAAGTGAACCATACTAACCACAACACCATCCACTTCTATTTCAGACCTGAAACATAAAAACACTGTGCTGATACCTGATTTACAACATGGCTGTGGAATAATTCACTTTAATGGATCCAATGCAATTCAGTTCATTTGTAAGCTTCACAGGACAACGGCTAGGCTAAAGGAGACAGCTGCTGCCAATGCAGTGTTTTTAGTTCAGCCCTGCTGACCTGACAGTGAGTGTGTCATCAGCATCATGAGCAGGACGGAGCATCAGCAGGGTGGAGGAGGTTGGCAGGAGACTGGAGCTCACACCCACAAACAGCTCATCCTCCAGCCACAGCAGCTGCCGCAGGGCCAGAGGCTCCTCCTGGAGAACCGTCACTCTGCAGGAGACAGCAGGAAAATCAGAGGTCAAAATCATTGAGGGAACACTGGAGAAACACTAATAAACCATGTAAAAACAATGGGCTTTAATCAGACTCATGGGCAAGCAAGCTGAATACTGACTAATGATTTTAGACAAAGATTGTTCAAATGTTTAAAGTCACGATGACACAGGTGATCAGGTGAAGTTCAGACAGTGAATCAGCAGCACTGCAGGATGTTGTGTTACCTGAGGGTTTTCTGGAGGACCAGGGGACGAGACATCGTCCGGAACCCATTTGCTGTTTTGTCAGCCTGTTCTCCTAAATCTGGACAGATAATATAATCACAATCAGATCAGAATAATATTTTAGAACCATAACAAATAGATACACATCAGTGTTTATGTCAATTTAAAAGCACATCAAGAAAAAATGCTAAATGTGAGCATCAAAGACTTCACTTTGTTCTGCACAAGTGCAGAATCTGTCTCTTTCACAAGTTCCATTGGGTATTGAGGGTCTTCCCTATAGTTAGTCTCCCCACCCATATTCTCATTTCTGAAATTGTAACATCTGGTGAAGGATGCAAAAACATTCAACAAACTTAATTTTACTCACATTCATTCTGATGATTGCCGTCTTTATGGAAAACATTGTATAACCCACCTTGGCTGTAGACTGAGATCTGTCCATCGGACGTCAACGCTGCCAGCTGATTGGTCTTCTGAGGCTGGCAGAGGAAGGTCACCTGGTTGACTGGTGAGGTCAGCTGGAGCTCAAATGAACACATGGGAGGAGGAACCACACACTGCCTGAAGGTTGTCACCAGGATTTTATCTGAGGGGGTTTAAATAAATATCAACATCATGTTTGAATCATCCTACAGTTCCATGTCCTCTCGTCTCATTGGCCCTCACCTCCATCAATCACAGCCACGTTGGCGTTGTCGGTGGCGTCCAGCCCGGGGCTCCGCTCAGTCGTCCAGCCCCAGTCGTAGGTGATGCTGGTCCAACTGCGGGTCACCACGTGGAGCCTTAGGGGGTGCTCAGGGTCCCAGCAGACACAGACCGGAGCCTTCTGAGAGTCTCTGCCAAAGTCCAGGCTCTGCTTCAGATACCAGTGGTAGTTTCCCACCATCCACAGCTGGACTGCAGAAGGAGCACGGACAAATTAAAGGTGGGTCATTCATATACTTCTATTTATTTATTCAATTTAGTCATGCCTTCATCCATTACAAAAAGTGTCCCTTGTAGCCATTCATAACAACTGAGACCCAATGTTTCTAGAACTGACAACAACAACAACAAAAATTGCTGACTGATCAATTTCATTTTTTTCATTTCTTGCCGTTTTCATTTCCTTCACTCATCGTCTTCATGGACCAAATATTCCAAATTCAAACAAATACATAGCGTAGTGCCAGATTGGGTTTAAGGGCTGAATGCTGTAATGTGGAGGGTCATCTTTAGCTATTAATCAGACTCTGCTTTTTTAGAATGGACGGTAACATAACAATAAATTGCAAATTTCTATAGGCAAGCCATGGAAACATCTCAAAAACTCTTTAAAAAGCCTTTAGATTACTGCAGTTCATGTAAACCATCAGAGGAATGATGGATTGGCACAGATTCATCCTATTCTGTTCGACATGCAAAATGTTTTGTGTGATTGGATTTTAACAAGTCTTCAGGCAATGATTTATGTCACTGATAAGGTCCAACATTCAGCATGACATTGATTGGCCTGAGAGAGGGGCTACAACTTTGGCTGAACTTACTGTAAGTGTTGACTTGTTTTTCTTCTCCAGCAGTCATGTCCTCCAACCAAACAGCTAAAACAGTGGAGTCACTGTTCCACAGCAAATCCTTCACCTGAAACACACACGCATCAATCAAAGTGTCTTATATTGGTTTTGAAGTTAGCTGAAGTTCATTATTCAATATTTCTAAAATCGTATGAGTCAGGTTTAGCTGAATGTACCTTGGCCTGGTCTTTGCTGAATGGGAGGGTGAAGTCTCCATGCAGCAGTCCGTTCTTCTCCATGAAAACCACACTGTGTTTGTTCGGATGACGCTGAGTGCTCGCTATCAGGCTGCCTGAGGGTCTGAAACACCAGGACAAGATTTAACATAAATTCACACTTCTAAAATTCTTTCAGTCACACTAAAGAGGTAATTTTACACCAGCACCCAGGCAACTGCTAATGCTGCTTATTTTTTAATGTAAATCGTTATTTATCAAGGACAGACACCAGAGTCTTTCTCGCATTTATACAGTTCAAGAGCAAAAACTAAAGTTAACCAAATGTAATGAACTAAAAGAAAATTGCTTTGGCAGGATTCTTACTTCCAGCAGAGCGCCTGCTCTAGGCCGTTGATGGGCTCGCTGGTGGCCTGCAGGACTCCCTCTCTGTTCCAGACCCGGACCTTCCTGGCTCCGGTCTGAAGACAGACGGCACTGACAGCAAACAGTTGACCATCACCTCGCCATGTCACCCGCGGCCTGCTGTCATCCCAGGCTGCAGCCGGCTGCACCTCCTGTGGTAGCACGTTTACATCATACAGACAAATCTTTCATTAATTTTCAAACATTTTTGAATTTGTTTTTTTTTTCTTTTCAAGCTATGATGTTTCTGTAGTTGAACACAGACCTGGATCTTCCTTTGTGCTGCCTGTTTACCCTCTGAGCCGTGGAACTGAGTCTCCTTCTTCCCCCAACCCACGGTGATGAACTTACCTGCAAAACACACAATATACAGTAGATGGAAGATTTTTTTATATAAATATTATTAGCATTTAGCCAAAGCCATATAACAAATATATCTACATTCCATAAATTATCCCGTGACCCTCTGTGGGTCACGACCCTGAGGCTGGGAACCACTAATCTAAACAGAGTCCATTTAGAGCCACCGTACCTTCACCGAAGTCATCCTGGTGGATTCCGATCTCAGTGATCGGCTCAAACTCTTTGGTCATCATGATGATCGTTTCCTGACCTGTGAGCACAAATTATTAGTGATTTCATTCATTTGTAACACTGTTTAATATGTTTAACTAAGAATTAACTAACTAACTAAGCACTGATCTGTAACTGAGTTTATACATGTATATCTAAGGGCAACAGTGTATCTTGACCATACTCATCTTACAAAGAAAACTGAAACTTTTGATCATCTTTGACAATTTTCAAACAAGGAAATACTACCTAAAAGTTTTTCAAATACCAATGACTCCCTCCAATTGATGATTACCCACTTTATTCTGAAGACGTTTAATGGTGACAACTTTATGAAAGTTTAGACAACTGGATTGAGTATGTACTGGCCTTTAACCCCTTGTTGAGACAAGAATAGACCTGTATCTTAATATTTCTGGTGCTTTGTTCTGTGTGATGCAGAGATAATGTCATAATTCAACTAAGAGACTGACAATCCCACTGGGGGCTCTCTGGCTGATGGTTCAAAGCATTAAACGTAAGGTGGAAGCTTTTGATTTAAAACAGTGAATTAACATTTTTATAAATAACATGTTTTTGACATTTGCATAACATACTGACCAGTAGTGAGAATGACGAGCTCTTCATCAGGACTCCAACTCATCGAGGTCAGGCCGCTGTCCACACTGCCAACACACTCTAACTGTGGAACATGATGACACAAATTTTGTCATGACCCCTGACATAATTCATTCCCTTGCCCCTTATACTAACCCTACCTTAAAACTAACTCTAACCATAACCCTAAAGCCAACTCTTAACTGCTGCACAGCCATCTGGAGAAACTTTCCAACCTTTCTGTGCTGCTAACCTGGCAGGTGTTGAGGTTGAAGAGGACGACATCGCCACCAGCTGTGGCCAAACATGCCGACTCGAGTTCAGCCAGGTCCCGCAGGCCAACCACCATTCCGCTGCCGTCCTCTGGGAGGAAACCCTCAGCTGTCAATGAGGCCTCACTGACCACCTGCAGAACAGAACGGAGGAGAGTTGATGATGAGTGAACCAACTTTCACATCCACATGTAGTTTGTAATTAAGATTCCTAATTGAAATGCTGCACCTTTCCCTTATCACTTATTTCGATTTTGTACGCATCTCTAAACACATTGCTATCCTCAACGAGATAAACCTAAAATAAATCAGTAAACAGAGCTAGTGTGCTGTTTAAATGTAATAAAAACCTGTAAAGTCATGAGCATCGACGACTAAGCACAATTTTTGCTCTCATCAGCCAGTGCTGAGAGGACAGGACGTCATCACCAGCTCACCTGGCCAGTTCGTGGGTCATACTCTGTGATGGAGTAGTGAGAAGCAACCAGCAGCGAGCCGGTGTCAGCCCGCACAGAGAAACACTGTGGGGAGCCTGGACCCTGCAGCTCCGAGCTCCGTAGGCTCTTCAGCAGCTTCAAATTCCGCATTTTATCTCAGGACAGACTGAAAACACACCAAGCCTGAGTCTGGACCCAAAGGCTCCAAATCACCTGAAACAGCAAAAATTAAACATGTTCAGTACTGAGACCATTGACTGATATGAGTGCTACATCAGTACAATATCATTACTGTGATAAAAACACCAGAAATCACTCTGGAATTTTTTGTGATTTTTGAAAGATGTCCTGGTGAAATGTTTTGGGTTTTTTTGTCAAAGATATCTATAATGGGACACTGGTCTTTTCCACAGCCCTGTTAATATAAAGTTAATAGTTTCAGATTTGGGGCTTAATGTCTCACCTGCACAGCCTGTATTTGGCTGCTGCTGTCCGAAGAAATTAAATAAATGTAACATTAATCGTTTCAGTAATTTATCAAGCAAACAAGCATTTGCTGACTTCAGATGCATAAATGTAAAAGACCTTCTGCTGTCCTGTTTCATGTAATTTTTTATATCCGATATATTCATCCATTATCGGACACAGCCCTGTCCGACACTTTTCCATTTTAAACCAAAATTTGGAAGACAGCGCCGCTATTAAACTAGTAAACGGATTAAAACCAGATTTACCATCATATTTCGAATTAACACTAAACAGTCAATTTAGTATTTTCCTAAAACTTAAACTTTACTTGTTTCTTGAGCCTTGTCCCAGTGCTCATTAACTTACAAGGCATCAGTATATCAATCCGCCGACGGTCAGACAGGCAACATAAACCGACAACAACGGTGTAGCTTTAAAATGACAGTTTAAATCACTAGTTTGTTAGCAGTTTAAAGAACCAAACTGAAGAAGGTAACGTTAAGATTGAGACTAAGTTGCAGGATGTCCGAAAATGGAACTGGAGGCGCTAGCTTAATTTACCTTTAAACTAGAATGTGCGACATGATAATTAGCTGCAGTAATTCAATGAACTAAACCGAAAATGACAGCTTTGAAACTTAATAAAATCGCAAGAAAACTGTAAAAACCCAGCGAGAAGAAAAAGCTTGAAGTGATATAACCTTTTAAATGTCCAGCATCAACAAGACAACATCATGCATGTGGCGCTGTCAGACTCATAACCTTTCACCTCTTACGTGAGAAAACGGCGGTGTCGCCCCCTGGCGCCGTGGAGGAAACATACATCAATGGGACTAAATTGACTTTCTATGCAGGAAAATTGGTCCAAAGATTTTTACATTAATTTTTGAAAACAACACAATCAAAATAAATGTTGTTTATTTAATTAAACTGTCTATGATTTTTGGCAAAATTACATGTATTTTACTTCATTTCTGTCTTTAATTTGGCTGCATCACAACTCTGGATAAGTTGCAAAATAAGAGAGGATGTGAGGTCTGAAGTATCTTTAGATCATGAATTAAAACTTCTTGAATGTATTTCTTTACGCCTCACCTCAAGAAATTCTAATTTTATTTCTATTGGATGTGAACAGTTGCCTGTACAGTGTGTTTTTTTAAATTTATTTTATACCCTGGCACTATATTTTCGCTTTCTGTTCTCATATATTTGTATATTTTACTATATTTGTGTTTATGGTTGCTTTCAATAAAGGCAAAGCATTTTGTAAATGGAAGATGTTTATCACAGAAACACTTAAATATTCTGAAATATCACTTTAAAACTACACTTTATTAAGTAGGTGTTATATAAATATTTGTATATACTAATATTATATTCATATGTAATTAAAATGTGTACCTCTGGAAGCGCTCCTTCCACTCCACTTATATTCTATACAAATTACTAGCTCCTTATTTTGACTATATATATGTGACAAACATATAAATAATAGTTTATAGTTTATTTTGTTTAAGAAGTTGGACAATTTTCTCAACTCATAAAGGAATACTTAATCCTTCAGTTCATCAGAATAATTCACATTCAAAAACACCACATTTTGGAAATACATGGTTTTAACTGGACAGGAAGGATATGAAAAAATGTAATCTGAAAAGTAACTTGTGACTAAAGCTGTCAGACAAATGTAGTGGAGTAAAAAATACACTATTTCCCTCTTAGATGTAGTGGAGTGGAAGTATAAAGTTGCATGAAATGGAAAAATTCAAGTAGTACAAGTATCTCAATTTGTACTTAAGTACAGTACTTGAGTAAATGTACTTACATTCCACCACTGCAAGTGTTATTGGTAAATTTATAAGCAGCAAATTTGTTGTTCGGCTTTTGTTCTGAAAACAACATGGGTGTTGCTGCTTTTATAAGGCTTTTATTTTGTAAAGTACTGACCGGACGTCGTGTTTGTTTGTTCGCGTGCTTGACAGGCTGCTGATTGACAACAGGTGAACGTGAGTTCCACGTCAGAAACACAGAGCTCAGGACATCAGCGTGGGGTTAAATACGTGATGAGAGGACGGTAACAGAAAGGGCAACGTTTTTATCACATTCGTTTGTCATTCTCTGGTGTCTTTATCCTAACACAAGGCAGCAGACAGACCGCATTATTCCTCAGCCTTAAACCAAACAAGGCTTTTTACCTCGCTCTGCGGCAGTTTGTTTACGAGATTCTGTTGGTTTGAAATCCTCCGACGGGCATGTCTACCAAGGGATACAGCTGAAAGCGTGAGTAAAGAAAATGCTTGACATCATAGAAAATATCTCTATCGTCTTGATTGGTTTCCGTCCCTTCTCACTCATAACGACATCAAAACAGGCAGATGCTGTTTTCTCTAATTATCCCTAAAGATAACATTATGCTTATATTACCTTATGTCTAACTTAAACCAGGCACTACAAACTAAGGTAACAGTTACTGTTTTATGGAGGACAGGCTGAAGATTTTTGGGAAGGACATTCATTACACTAGGGGTTGCTTGAAGGTAAAAATGACATTCCTCCAATATGTCCACCTGTTGCACATGGAGCTATGATTGTTAGGAATATGTGTACATATTTCTCATTAACCTCTCACACACATCTGAGTGTGTGTCAAATTATAATTAGTAAGTAATTATATTAAAGACATCATATGTGTAGTCAACCATAAACATGTATTTCCAGTTTCTAAAATCTATTTTAATGTACAGTATGTCAACTTCATGCCTTGTTAGCTGTTAAGTCTGTGTGTATAATATATGTCATGTGATGCTACTAAATGGATGTACAGCTGTCCACTGACTCAGATTTTCTTGTCTGATTTAAGGCAAATAGGACAGACAGGAAGGCTAACTGTAAATCCTCATGAGAGATAACTGGTGGTTGTCCAGACCAGACAGAGACAGGCCAAGAGATAAACACATCGTTCCCTGATGTGAACAATTATGTTTAGTCTGTCTGAATTTGTTTATTTCCGTTCTCCAGTGATTAGAAAGCCAAGGTTACCATGATGATTTCTTCTCCTTCCGCTGCTTCTGATGTCCTGGGTGGAACTACACTGAGAGAAGAAACCTAACGCACACAGGTAATACTACAATTTATGATCAGTTTATCATCATCATCATCATTCTGGGCACTATCCTGGTGGATGTAGCCATACTTTCTTCGTCATCCTCAGTTCGTTCCTCAGGTTAGCCATTGGGACACTAATTTGAAGAAAAAAACATCCAATTTGTTTGAGTCCCCTGTGGAAGGACATGTTTTTTCTACTGTTTGTTGACAGTTTGGAGTCACATGAGTTATATTGACTTTTTCTTGACTCAGTCCTTGTATATGTGACAGTGACATATTTCTTTCTTTTATTTTCTTCGGCAATGTATTTCTTTTAGGATACGATGCCTATAAGTACGTAGCTTCTTTTAAAATCAGGGTTAACTAGCAGGTGTTGCTTATCCTCCAGCACACATTAGAATAAACTCACTATAATCACATTGCTGCCTTTTAGATATTTTCATTCACTGAAATTTCTTCCCTCCCCGCTGCCAATATCTCTTCGCCAGTATGATGCCAGGTTACCAACGCTCAAATATTCAAGCAGCTTGTGAGTCCATGACGTACAGTACAGTGTGAAAACTAAATAAGACAACATAAATAAAGCAAAATAAAGGTGTGATTGCATCCTTAATCTGCTGTTACTCATACAATAATTGTTCCCTCATTGTGGTAATGCTGCAGCAACCTGAGAATTTGACAGGGAGGGTGTTTAATGCTGACTGAACAGGCAGGATGCGATCATCACTGCTTTAATTTTCAGCCTGGTCATCTTTCCTCAGCTGTTTGTCACTTAGCCTGCAGCAGGAAGACCTTAAAATGGGTTATTAACAGACTTATTGACAGAACTTGCAGTTCAGCAAATGATAACATGATGCAGGGATCGATGTGTTCTGGTATCAGCTGATGTCACATGTCTGAAATCAAACACTGCCATATAATAGTTTCCTTTTGGAAAACTACCAAACTCAAGCTATGTCTTTAGGAAGACACACATGTACAGTAGCCAGGAACTCGACCAACCCTGCAATTACAGTTAACGTGGTTCTACATGTAGCCTTCTCTGCATTTAGCTTTCTTACCACAAGTGTCATCACCCCACCCAGCTCTGACTCGTCTTTCACCTTCCTCTTCATTACTGAAATGACCTTCCCACTCCAGCCATGATGTCATGCTAACTCAAAAACTCTCCTGTCCAAGAAGCGTTTGACATTGCATGTGTTGAGCAAGATTTGTACAAATGCACTAATTTATGGAAAAGTGCACAGATCTTGTCAGCCTAAATCACAAATTATGTCTTCGTGTCTTCCACTCACAGAAAATCCTGAATCAAAATCTATGACTTTCTCATTCGGTTATTCCTTTATTAATATCTCCATCAAGAACATTGTTTTTTGTTTTTGGACAGGCTTACTTTTGGAAATTTGAAAGAAAGTTAATATCACAGCCCAAGGAACGAGTGATTCTTTTTTTTGGTGCAAATCCAGGATTTTCTCAGTATTTCTAATTATTTATACTCAACAGTAGAGAGATGACAGGAAATGAGAGAGAAAGCAGTGGGGAACGAACAGGTCCCTGGCCGGATGTGAAACTGGTGTGTTGTGGTTCATGGTCTGCGCCTTAACCCCTAGCCCACCAAGGCATCCCAGTGTCAGTCCAGGATTTTTAAAGGATTTATTAACTTTTCCAGATAGGTAACTTTTTAAAAATTTTGGATTTTAATGCAGATCAGAATACAGATAGGAAATAAAAACATTACCTGTTGTGTATTATAACCCGACCGATGCAGGAATTTTAGGCAGATACTCATATTGATATTGGAGAGTTCAAACAATCTGGCTGATAGTATTTTTTTCATTTAATATAAACACATAACATTACAGACAATTATGATATGCATCCCTTAGATTATTTTTTTTGAATAATTGTGAGAAAGATACAAACTGAGAGAGAAATTTTACAGGTGAAAAATAAACCTGTCGGTGCTCTCTGGTGAACAAACTATGTGATGGTGACACTGTTTCTAAATGGCCTCAAACCTAGTTTGGCATTTCTGTACTGCAATTTCTTGTTACTTATCAGCCAACATATACTCTAATACGATAAATCTGCAAGAAGCTAATATTGGCCGATATAGGTAGGAAGGAAGGTAGGTAGGTACATGTACTTTATTGATCCCAAATTAGGAAATTCTTGTGTTACAGCAGCAGGTTATCCAGGCATTGCACGGGAACAGTAAATACATGATAAATATATATATATATCAACCCTAGAGGAGCGAAAAATATATCAATAGAAAAATAAACACAATTAATTAACTAATTAATTAATACAGAGTATAAGAAAAACCCTTAGCATACTCCATAAATATAATAAGATATACAGTATATCTATTGAGTATCTATAGAATACACAATATAAAGAATATATATTTTAGATAGATAGATACAGATAGATATAGTATAGGCTCTATTGTCAATAACAAAAAGCATAACAGCTTTGGCAGTTTACGCAGCCTCGCTAGGTATGCTGAGTGCTTTCTAGTAATGGAGAATTTTTTTTCTTGGAAAGGCAGACTTTGGGTCTGAGAAAGATGTTGGCCCTTATAGGTCACTGTGGAGAACTGAATAAATGCCTGAAGTGTATTGTCACTGTGCAGAAGCCTTATTCTTCTAAGTCAGCTGATAAAACAATCCCGTCCTGCAGCATTCCTCCCTGACATGCCGATGTGTTTAACCAGATTAGCTGCTGCCTTCCTGCCTACCTCATCACAGACTCATTGAGTCGGACTGCAATGAATTCCTTCATTGTCTCAGGGCTCATAGGCACATACAATAAGATGGCCATTTGAGTATGTGTGTTTGGTTGACCATTGTTTTGGAGATATAGTGAACAAATGTTCTACATATTGTTTTTATAATATTTCGGATTTTATTGTAGTAGTAGTTTATTGCAGTACTTGCTTTCATCTTTCTTTATATTTTCTACTTCCTATGTTTATTGTTTTGCACCGATATACCAAGGCAAATTCCTTGTATGTGAAAACCTGCAATCAATCTGATTCTGTTGAATCATCTAAGGTGAGGAAAATTTTGTGCAGGAAAATAATAAAATAAACTTTCGGTTCAGTTCTGAGTGCATTCTGCCAGCTCAGTCAGTATTAATTCTCCACCCTTTTACTTTTTGGATTTGCAGCAACATCGCCTGTCTGCACTATATCAAACAACAGATTTTGTTGAAGGAAGGTTTTTTGTGAGAGATGCTAGATTGATTTTTGTTGATCCCTTAACTTTCCAGTTAGCGCCATCATCAGGTCAAACTTTTAATTTGTCCAATAGTTTATGGCCAAATACCTGCAAAACTAATGGCATTCCCATCAGCTGTACTTTGTTTTCCATGCTAGTTAGCAAATGTTAGCACACCAAACTAAAATTGTTTATGTGGTAAAAATCAGCATGTTAGCATTGTCATTGTGAGTATGTCAGGATGCTGATGTTAGCTAGAGCACAAAGGACTAAGTACAGCCGCGAGTGCAGCTGTAGGCTCTTAGACTTGTTCAGATGCATTTTCTTAGCACCACAAGTGAAATTCCATTCTCTTCCATTGTATTATGACAGGTGTCTCCAATTAACTCCAGATAAAACAAAATCTGTTTGCACGGCTGGATACCTTTTTTTTTTTTTTTTTTTTTTTTTTTAGGGGAAATTTGGGGTGAACTCACCCTTTAATATTGGATGAAAGTGAATAGTTGTGCTCACAAAATACACACTCCTCTTAACTTTCATTTGAATACCTTTGTGCTAACTAGTTGCCGCTCAGCGGACATGCACTGTCTTTAATTGCTTGTTTAATTGTTTGAAATAAACCACAGCCCACATAAATCTCTTATTTCCGACTGAAAAAGTCAAAAGGAATGAGTTGTAAATCTCTTTTTGTTACCCTCCACCAGAAAATCCAGACAATCCCTTTGCAAATAGAAGAGGATGAGATGTCCCGTGGTGCTTTTGTTTCCTGTGAGAGGAAAACTTCAATCACTTGAACGCTCTGTCTTCATTGGTCCGCTTAATGTTTCATGTAACCTCCCTAGGTGTCGTCTGATTGGTCCTTCATTCCACTGTGAAGACTTGTCAACCAATCAGCATCTGCTTGGGTGAGTGCCACTTCCTCTTCCCACCAGCTGCTGTCAATCAGCTTATTCAGCAGTGTGTGTGTGTGTGTGGCCACCCTTTCCTCCCCCTCCCCTCTTTTTCCTCTACAAAAAAGCCGTCCCACCCTCCTTTCCACTCCCATCCCCCCTTTCCTCATACACTGTTTTTATCTCACATGCACGCACTCATGAATAAACACTCACACACTCCTGCCACATGAGGCCCAGCAGCAGCCTGATGTGTGTGAGTCACTGGAGAAAGTTACACCAGTGTGTGTGTGTGTGTGTGTGTGTGTGTGTTTTCAATGCAGCAGCGTCTCTGCAGCAGATTTCTGCTTCAGTTGGGACAGAGCACAACAAGACAGACAGAAAGAGAGAGAGAGAGGGTGAAGATCAAGGTTCACCACAGCTGAATTTGGGATTCTGCACAAGGTAATGATAGCCTGATCTCATGTAAATGTTTTTTAATGATACTCACTCACTGTCACTCTAATACACACTGCTGTCGTCATGGTGGAGAGTTTGCTGTGGTTTTGGTTTGGCCTGTGGGCAGCAGATGTCTCAGCCTGGAGCTCTGACACACTTGTTTGTTTGTTTTTCAGTCAAGTTGTGACTTAAAGTCAAGTTTGTGTGCCATACTTGTACTGTAATGCTTTATAAAGAGCTTATAGATGAAAGCTGAGTTTTGGTACCTGTACCAAAATTATACTCTTATCAATACTTTACATTTAGCATTCTAAACATGTTTTTCTTCAAGTCAAAGTTCTCAAATTCTGTCTAAAAACAAGCAGCCTGTCAAGAACTTTGCCTAAACAAAATAGTTTAGAACAGGCAAAATTTAGATTTTAAATAAGAAACTATCTGATCAAGCAGGTGTTCAATACCAGCTTTTGGTACTGTTTTCAATTATTGATTTCCGTCAGTACTAAAGAAGAATTGAGGTTTGATACTCAGCTATAGTTGTAAATCTCAGTTATCCCCAACTCTGGGTCACCAAATGCTGCTAAACCCCTAAACCTTTTGTTGGAGGGAAAAGATAAATCTGTGTGGTGGGATTAGATCCAAAATGAATGACAACAGTCACAGTAACCTATTTTCAAAGTGATGTACAGGTGGAGGACACCTAAAAAAACACAATGTAGTCCAGTGTAGCCGTGCAGTATCAGCTCTGGGTATAACCCCATACGATTTATCAGAACCACAAACTACAGCCTTCAATAAAGTCGAATCAACACCTCTGTAAAGCAAAAAACTGAACATTAAAACCTTCATGAACGTAGAAATGAATGCAGGGCTGTTGTATAAGACAGCAGTAGTTTTAGCTAGGTGTAGCTAATAAACTGGCAGCTGATATATAATGAAACAGATTAAAATGTATGAGAAACAAGTGAATACACAATCATTTTCAGTAACCTATTTTTGATTAAGTAGATTCAAACAGATTCACTTTGTGCACTAACTAAATGTGAAGGAATTTGTTTGTCTGACATTGTTGCAGGAACATATCAGTTTATCATTTAGTGACATAAATACTTTTGTGACTCTCAGTTTAGAAACAGCAGGACCTCGCATTCAATTCAAACAGTGAAAGACATATACCAGTTTTATTGTGTACATTGATGCAGCAGGTGAGATTTTAGTTATGCAATGGTGCAACCTGTTAATAGATAGTTGTACAGTACCAAACTATAAGGGCTGGATATTGAACCTCAAGTTTTTTGGTACAGACTGAAATGTGTCCGTAGAACAGTACACACATGCTCATAATTGTCAAGGTAATGTATGATGAAGGTATCAGTATTGAAACTCAAGATTGCATACTGGCGCTATTGGAAAAACACCCAACCTTACGGACTATGATGCACGGAAGAAACTCCGTCAACAGCCGTGTTGCTGATGTCATGAGCGACTCCTCACACAGACATTATAATTTAATCACTGAGTCAAAAATAAAACTGTCATTTGAGGCTGTCCTTTAAAGCCACAGAAGACTGTTCAGCTGAACCATGTAATGGCTAATTGTCACAGCAGTGGTAGCATTAGTCGCTCTGTAAGCAGCTTGCCAGCCTCCCGGTGGGCCAACACGTGGTGTTCCAGCTCAGAGGATCCATGACAATACATCTCCCCTCTCTGCATGTTTGTGTGAAGTAAACCTCTCATCTGCAGCTCTGTTGCTGTCTGCTGGTTTATGGAGTTATAAAGGCCATCTTAATGAGTCCACTCTTAAATCAAAAGCAGGAATGTTACGTTATCTGCCTTGAAATTTCTAGGAATTTTCCTGTGGAACATATATCCGGCACCAGATGTTTAGAAAAACTTTTCTTGGACCTTTTCTTTACTTTTGAGGTCTGTGAATAACAGATATAGGGTAGAAAATGGTGACAAAACTCACCTCATACTACATACATAAACTGAAAGGTTGTTATGTAAAACTGAATGTCTCCAACAGCATGGCAGTTTATTTAACATGTTTCATGCTCCTACAATCTGTATTTTTTTCACCTAGTCATGTAAATGCCACTTCTGACATGTCTCATTCACTGTTTGGACAACAGAACGCAGTGCTGATACAGGAGACATACAGGGGGAGGACTTACACAAAGTTAACCTGCAACAATCCTGTTCTCCTAGCTGTTGCTGGTTGTTTTTCTACTGCCTCTGTATTGAGCTTTGAAGTTTAACACATATTCCCAATTTAAAATTACTGTTCATAACTCATTTCACTTAACAAAAGAAGTCAAGTATGTCCTCTTTCTAGTTACAGTTTTTGCCTTAGAGTTTTGACTGATCTGAGGTTTATTTATTTATTTATTTTTTGCTATGTTTGATGCTAAAGCTGCTCATATGTCACCACAATTAGGAGACTGAGATGCTGTAACATTTTCTTAACTTCTTGGAAATGCAAGAAAATGTATAATTTGATTTTTAAATCCTGAGTTGTCATCCAGTATTATTGTACATCGAGTGTTGTCCATATGGTCCACACTGGAATGAAGAAATTTGACACCATGCAGCGCCCTGGTGTTGCCCTTCACACTGATAACTCACACGATCAATAATGGTGGAAAACTTATATCTTGTTAAGATGGATGCTTTGCAGTGGAAAACTGCAGTCCAAATTAAAAACCAAGGGGTTCATCTTTTTCCACTTACCATACTCAACTCTATATACTATATGCTTTTATATGTCAATAAAATGCTTTTATAATTTTGGAGAGATGCTTAACAGAAGAAGATAAATAACATGTTACTTAAACTTGAAGTACAAAAATTAAATTTAAACATGAAAACACATTGTCTAAACAGTGTTTCTCTTTGACAGTGATCTCCAGCATGGAGGTGCCCAGGAGGCCACAGCCCTCCTCCTTCACACTGCCTCTCCCTAAACCGGCCTCATCTGCCCTGTCTCCCCTCGGAGCTGTAGAGAAGATCGCCAAGAAAGATCCGTTAAAAGAGAAGCTCCATGAGAAGGAGGATGGAACCGTAGAGAAAGATCAGTTTGGAGAAGAGACGTTCAGTACAGAGGAGGAGTCGGACGTGTCTGGGTTTGTGGATGCACCAGCTGAGACCTCAGAACTTGTAGATACAGATGCTTCCACTGTGGAAACAAATTTAAGACTTTCCTCACAGGATAGCTTCTCAGAGGAGAGCTCAATATCAGAGGAGAGATTTGCAGAGGAGGCAAAAGAGGCCAAAAAGAAGTCTCAAGAGGAGGAAGCAGCAGCTAAAGAGAGGGCAGCCCAGAGACAGATGCTGGCCATAGAGGAACTGGTCCAGTCTGAGAGGAATTACCTTCGACTGCTGCAAGTTAGCACTGTGACCATCAAGAGCAACCTACAGAAACTACAGGTATGTGTGGCATTTAGTGGCATTGTTATGGAAAAATGAATACTACTGATTTGGGCTGCAACTAACTTATTTTCAATTTAATTTAATCTGTGGATCATTTTTTCTTATTATCTTGTGAGCCCAAAGTGGAGGTCTTTAAATTACTTGTGTTGTCAGTTGCCAACAGTCCAAAATCCCAAACCTTTACAATAATATAAAACAAGAAAGGCAGCAAATTTCACATTTTGAGATATACTGCTTAGCAATGTTTGGCATTTTTACTTGATACGTGAATTAAACAATTAATGATCCATCAAAATTCTTGCTCAAGTTATTGAAGTCATTCAGGAAACAACTATTATAAAGTTCATGTACACTACCAAGTCATATAAACAGGTGCGTCGGGTCAGAAACTAAAGATAATGGATTTATTTACGACCAAAGTCTTGTAACTAAACTAAGTACAAGGGATTGACAGTGTGCAGGATTCTTTAAGTCTTTCAGGAAACAAAATTATTTTATTGCAGTTTTTAATCTTCAACTTAATTTACTTTTTTCATTGCAACATTTCTTAAAGTGGTAGCTACTTAAAAGCTTTTTTCCTCACAATGTCCAGCTGTTACTGACAACTACAAAACCTTACTTAAATTCATTCATTATCAGGTACAGTATCAAGTCACTAATCATACAATGCTTTGATCTTTAAAAATGTTTAAACTGCCACATTATAGAGCTGCAACGATTAGTCGATTAAGCAATTGTTTTGAGTAATTTTTTAAGAGAAAATGTCCAAATTCTCTGATTTCAGCTTCTCAAATGTGATTATTTTCTGGTTTCTTTAGTCCTTTATGATAGTAAACTGAATATCTTTGGATTGTGGACAAAACCAGACATTTGAGGACGTCACCTTGGGCTTTGGGAAACAGTGATCAATGTTTTTCACCATTTTTTGACATTTTATGGACCAAACAACCAATCGGTTAATCAAGAAAATGATCGACAGATTAATTGATAAGGAAATATTTGTTACTTGCAGCCCTACCACATTATTGGTCCACTGTTTTCATGGGGTAGCTGTTTCTTAGGGTATTAAGTTAAATATTTTACACTAGGATTGCAGTATCAAATCTGGAGGATGAAGATGCATTCTTAACATTGGAGACACATATCTGTGGTAACTATTCCAAATGCAGGGTCCACTTACTTAGCTATTCCCGGAGCTTTCGACCGTATCCCACGGCTGAAGAATTTGCTGTTCCATTCTCTAAATAAGATTGTGGGATACAGTCAAATGTTCCAGGAAGAACTAAGTGAGTGGACCCTGTGTTTAGAATATTTATCACACATAAGGAAGTTCTCCCTACCCCATCATCACCATGTGACCCTAAACTGGTACGTTTTGGGGCCCGTACAGATTGTACAGCTCCTAGGTCTAAATACTGTACAAGGGGAACTATACAGAAAAAATGTGAAGTATGATTTTGCTAAGAAAGAGGCTGCAAGTCCAGATCAGTTGTGTTCAAAAAGCAAGCTTAGTCTCATGTACTGGGTTCATGTGCAAGTAAAGTAAATCTTTAACAGCATCAAATATAGATTTAGTTGTTGTTTAGTGTTAAGATCTGCCAATCAATTTTGGAGCAATAGCAGGTTTAGTTCTGTGTTTTGAATATGTATTGTGGGACAGCCCTTTGATTAGCCTTTAAATAAAAGGTAATCACTGCATGTTGAATGGGAACTGCAGCATCCAGAACAACTGTAATGCCAAGGCTGCTTGGTGGTTTATTATCGTTAGCTTTTCATTACATCTGAGGTATTGCTTATTACTGTTAAATAGTCATTTATTATCACTGCGGTAATGAAATGAGGCCTCGTAAAACATAATGGAATCAGGCTTTATGGGCTGGGTGGGCTGAACTGTGGATGAGTAAAATGATAACACACCGAGGGAACAGTAGATGAAGGGAAAGAGAATTAAATGAAAATAGGAGTGGAAGGGCTAAATTATGGCCTGATGACCTGTTAAGGGAAGGAAATTAACTGGTGAATAGTTGATGAAAGAGACATTAAGAAAGAGATTTGTCTGTGTTATGTGGCATTTGTCCATATTTTCTGTTTGTTTTTTATATTAGATGTATATGCATTTTTTGCATATGTATAAACACATAAAAATCAAATAACTTGTCCAATGTAAAGTTGAGAGACAAAATGCAAATGTGTGAAAATAAAATGAAAGATGGAGTTGAAAAGGGTGTTAAAAATATGGCTAAAGGAATATGATGGATGGAGGAAGGACAGCAGGATGAAGACTGAGGGAAGCAGCAGAGTGAAGGACGGCTGACACACAGAAATACAATAAATATGTGAATGAATGGTGCCGTTGTCAGACAGGAAAGTTGTTGGTTTGTTTTCTGTGGCAATGTGCACATTGTTCAGTCTTCCAGCAGCGCCCACTATTCTCTCATTAGAATAGAATGGAGCTAAACAAAATGGTTCTTTATCAGCTATGCATTAGCATTTTTCTTGTACGTATTTTTCTTGTAAGGGAGCGGACACACATGCATATGTTGCACAAGATAGACATTTCATTTGAATATGCAAATAAATCTTACTTTTAAAATCTACAATGTTTTTATAATTACACACTTCTGCCAGAAACCTCAGTTTTGGAAGGACATTTTTGTTAGCTTTGCCATTCAACATTTATTTTTGTTTTCTGCTGTAAGTAGCTAAGTAACCTATTAAAAACAGAAATACCTGTTGTTATTCAACTAATTTTATTTGAGCCATCAACATGTTTAATTCAAGTTTTAATATGTACTAATGTGTTTTTTATTTATTTTATTACTTGGGTCCTCTACCAGAGGCCTGGGAGCTTGAGGGTTCTGCGCAGTATCTTTGCTGTTCCTAGTACTGCACTTTTCTGGACCGAGATGTCTGGTGTTCTTCCAGGGATCTGCTGTAGCCGCTCCTCAGTTTGGGGGTCACTGCCCCGAGTGCTCCGATGACCACGGGCACCACTGTCGCCTTCACCTTCCAGGCCTTCTCCAGCTCTTCTCTGAGCCTTTGGTATTTCTCAAGTTTCTCATGTTCCTTTTTTCTGATGTTGCCATCACTTGGTATTGCCACGTCAACCACAACGGCTTTCCTCTGCTGTTTGTCCACCACCATGATGTTGGTTCGCCATTATCATTCTGTCAGTCTGAATCTGGAAGTCCCACAGGATCTTGGCTCGGTCATTCTCTACCACCTTTGGAGGTGTTTCCCACTTTGACCTCGGGGTTTCCAGTCCATACTCCGTGCAGATGTTCCTGTACACTATGCCAGCCACTTGGTTATGGCGCTCCATGTATGCTTTCCCTGCCAGCATCTTACACCCTGCAGTTATGTGCTGGGTTGTCTCAGGGGCCTCTTTGCACAGCCTACACCTTGGGTCTTGTCTGGTGTGGTAGATCTGGGCCTCTATTGCTCTGGTGCTCAGGGCCTGCTCCTGTGCAGCCATGATGAGTGCCTCTGTGCTGTCCTGCAGTCCGGCCCGCTCTAGCCATTGGTAGGATTTCTTGATATCAGCCACTTCAGTTATGTTCCGGTGGTACATCCCATGCAGGGGTTTGTCCTCCCATGATGGTCCCTCCTCCAATACCTCTTCTTCTGTTCCCCACTGCCTGAGACATTCACTGAGCACGTCATCTGTTGGGGCCTTGTCTTTGATGTACTTGTGGATCTTGGATGTTTCATCCTGGCTCTCACACTCACTAGTCCATGGCCGCCTTCCTTACGGCTAGCGTATAATCTCAGGGTGCTGGATTTGGGATGGAACCCTCCATGCATGGTGAGGAGCTTTCGTTTCTTAACGTCTGTGATCGATCTCCTCCTTTGGCCACCTTATTATTCCTGCAGGGTATCTGATCACTGGCAGGGCGTAGCTGTTTAGCTGTATTGCCTGGGCCTTGTTCTTGCCATTGAGCTGACTTCTTAGGACTTTCCTTACTTGTTGGAGGTATTTGGCAGTTGGTGATTTATATATATAAAAAATTATGTTGCAAATAAGTGTTCTCACTTTAACATGTTCTTTGGATTCAGTGTGTTTTTAACACAAATAAATCACATTCAGTCATTTCAGAAATCAAATCAATCAAACATTTAGAAAAATGGATTCAATTTGGGCAAAATTAAAGAAATTGATAAAATGTCCTCTCAGTTGCTCTGGTATTAAATTGAAGAATCATTAAACATAATGGAATCAGGCTTTATGGTGTGCAAGGACAGACCTATGGATGAGCACAAAATTAAAAAATATGAAAAATGGAAAAAAAAGTGGAAGGGCTATTGGGGGAAATTAACTCTCCAATACTTGGTCAAGGGGAAAAGTTAAATGATTGTGTTGCGTCTGCATGTACGTCATATTATATTCTATGTATTAAATATAATCTTAGTCCAGTCTACAATTCTGTGCATCAGTAAATTAATTAGTGCATTTTTCTGTCTGCCTGCAGCCGCCTCTAGCCAACCTGGACAGCATGTTTCTCTACATAGAGGATGTGATGGACGTATCAAGTCGACTCCTCAGCCTGCTGGACCACAAGCAGGTTCAGCCTGGAGACCCTCTCTTCCTGGAGACACTCTGTAAGGGATAAAACTTAACTTTCACTTTCATTTTTTTTTTTATCGGTATTAGCCCCAAATCTCCCATCTTATTGACTGGGGTTGTCTTTGTTACCTGACAACATGATCTTATTCAGCCTTTCACCAGGAAGTGGTTAGATCGTTGCTGGTTTCACAGAGGTTTTCTCTCTCTAGATCAATGCTCTGATCACACTTGTTGACAGGAAACAAATAAAATCTTCACACGTCTTGTCGAGGTGGTTTTCACATTCATGTGATAATCTAAACGAGTTCACACTGACAAATTCACAGTCTCAGCAAGGTCTCTGGGTGGTGTAATGGGTGCATCTCCAATTTAATGTACACACAATATAGTTTATTGTTAAAGTAGTGTATCTGGGAATGCAGCTATACATTTTACTCTATTACTACATGCTAATGTGTGAGAGGTGACAGTTGAAGAGGTATAGGCTGTCAGGGCCACAATGTACTTCTTGTATTTGTGGTATTGTTGATTATTTTTAGATGTATGTGTCTTTAAATGTGTACCAACAATGCAGTCTTTGGTCAAACAAACCAGACTTCCAGACATTCTTTGTCCTTTTTTAAAGGACATAACAACCACTGTTCCAACTATGGGATGCTAGCACTTTCACAGACCAGTAGTACTATGAAAAGCTACAATATGAACATGTAATATTTGTATGGATGTATTAGACTCTCATCTTTTTTGGCCATTGTGGTCATTTAAAAAAAAAAAGCCTTGACTGAAACTGGGTGTTAAAGAGTTAAGAGGAAAATTGCCCTCAATAAAAACACACTGAAACACATAAGATAAGAATATAGACCTCAAACTGTGTATGTAACAAGTAACCTGGACAAAAAACAAACGTAAAAATGTATATAATAAGTAGGTGATTTTTTTCTGTTCGATAGCAGAAAATTAAATAAAATTAGAAGAAAACTCAACTTATTTTCCCTTCACACTTGCACCAAAATTCTGTATAAAATGTGTAAGTACAACATGGTGATCTGAAAGGGGGTAATGAAAGTGAAGGGTGTTTTTTTTATTCTGGGTCCCCATAGTCAAGACATGTCTACATGTGTCTCTTCCCATGACATTGTATAGTTTCTCAGCATGGAGGCTATTGATTAAATCTGGCTTTCTGCATGATGACTATGACGAGACTTAACTGGTGTTAACTGAGTGTTGTTCTGTGCAGTCTATGGCTCTTTTAATCAGAATGGTAGTAGCGTCACTGAAAGCATGGGTTGTCTTTTACATGATTCCACAATGAGCTATCTCTCATTTGTATAAATTAGTCAAATAAATGAAGGGTACAGCTAATTTGATTTAAAAATAAATAAATAAATAAAAAATAAAATATTTTAAACATATATTAGCATTTTAAAGTTGGTACTTCTTACCTTTTTTTGGTATCCTTACAAAAACTATACTATAATTAGTATACTTAACCCCTGTGTTGTGCTGACTGAGCATGATTTCTATATGTAAATAAGTAAATATGTTTTTCCTGACAGGTGATTCGTTCCTCAGCATGTCTTCAGACATTGAGTCAGCCTATAAGGAATACCTGGCCAACTATAACAATGTTACAGTGCTGGAGAACAGCTACAAACAGAAGGAGGCGCTCTGGAACGAGATTGTCAGAGTCATCAAGGCCTCAGCGTAGGTTTATATCATCTTCAACTGTACTTAGTATTGCTTAAAACATAAAATAACAAAAATTACAGCTGGATAAACAATAGACCCAACATGTAACCATTGTTGATTTCAGTCTTGAGGTTATGACCATTCATTGTTGCTGTCCATCTCTCAAGGCCTGAAGTAAACGCCACCTCTCTGAGTTTCTTTTTGGTGATGCCGGTGCAGCGGATCGCACGCTACCCCCTCCTCCTGCAGACCATCCAGAAACACACTGACAGAACTCACCCAGCGTATGCACTTCTGGAGCAGACCGCTCACACCTCCATCGCCTTAAACTGTCGCATCAATGAGTACAAACGCTTCAGAGAAGTTGGTGAGACGGGTTACCATCAAGTCCACTATTATCATATAAACTGATAATGAAAAAAAATATATATATGTGTGTTATTTCCTTTTATGATATAGTCCTTTGTGATCCAATTAGTGCAGCAAGGCACTGACATATCGAGAG
Organism: Siniperca chuatsi; assembly: GCF_020085105.1. Taxonomy (NCBI): domain Eukaryota; kingdom Metazoa; phylum Chordata; class Actinopteri; order Centrarchiformes; family Sinipercidae; genus Siniperca; species Siniperca chuatsi. The sequence goes on along the minus strand of NC_058049.1, from coordinate 4,175,259 downwards.
TCAGGGATTCAATTCCCTATGCAGCACAACAGGTGGAGGAAGGCAGTAGTGTTTCTATAAAGTTATGTGGGTTTAAATGCACACAAACACAGTGAAGATGTTCTTCAGAGTCACAGTTGCATGGGAGGACTGGCACTGTACTCCAGATTAACTGTCCCTCATACTGTGATTGTAGCTGACAAATACAAGAAGACAGAAACCCTGACCATAAAGGACAAGATCAACCGCCTCAACACCCACAGCATCGCAAAGAAGACATCGAGGATCAGCCAGCACATCAAACATGAGACTGGAATAGCACCTAAGGTAAGATAGAACTTTAATGGCCCTACTTAAATAACACCTTCCCTGCTGAAGTGCAACACAGGATCCCAGCCAACTCCAGGATGCTGTTCTGTAACTGACCATGACCTGGCCATCACTGTCCCTTGTTTGGAGTTAGGCATTCGAAAGGAGAACCTAACCCATAAGAATCAAAGAAGCAACATGTTACAGTTAACGTTTAAGCATGCTTATACCTCAAGGCAACTCTTCCAGGCCTCTGAGCCATCAATAATCTTAAAGTACATACTCTCCCTCTGCAATGCAGTAGTTAATAATTAATCAGAGAAGTGATTAATTTGCAGAGAAAACATATGATATGAGCGTTTATTGAACCTGCTGTTTGCTCTGGCCTGCTACACTGTGCTTTCCTATGCTTACACTTGTCAGTCCAATAAGGTTTTTCTGGTCTGATCCAAGAGTTCACATTCATGAGCATACTCACTTGTCTCCTGTGGCTTTATTTTTAACATGTGCTGACTGGATTACATTCTACTTTGCCTTTTGACATTTCTCATACAGTATGTAGGTTGTAACTGCATTGCATATACCTAGAATATAAAGGAATCACACTTTGAAGCTTTGCAAAACCCAATTTTCTGTGCGTTCGCCTGTCATTTGAGGCTATTTGCTATAAATTGGTGATTAAAAACAAGTGCAACCACAGCCTTACAGGACAGCATGGACTAGGAGCACCCTTCCCAACCATACATGAATGATGAACATTGTATGACTTTGTAGAAAAGCGGAAAAGCTCGGAAGGATAATGGGAACAAGCTATGTGTCTAGAAACCATGTTGACAAAATGCACCGTTATACCAGTGTTGCATAACTGCATGGAAAGCAGTACTTACAGGGGTCTGGGGTTTGGTACAAGTGATTATTTTATATTGTAGGTTCCCAAATATGTATAGCATCATTCCGCATGTGCTGATCTGGCAGCTAAAGAAAGAAAGCTTACATCTTGCAATCAAAGCAAATAAAAAGCATGTAGAATGTTTTCTACTCATTATTTACTGTATATTTTGAGCATTTAGCTAACACTTTGAGTGGTTTAATGCATCTACAAAATATGCTTCCTTGAAACAGCTACATTAAAATCACAAGCCAAGTCAGAGCCATACTGCCCTAAATGTATTCTAATAAAAACAAATTAATAAAGGCCCAGAGAAATGAGAGGAATTAGAGCTTAGAAAAGAGTAGATGGGATCTTGTATTTGCAACCTACAGATGAAAGCCCCATGGCATGTCCTGACATACAGGGACATAAAGCATCTTTTTATCTAATTGTATGACAAATATATGTCTCCCTGTGTGTTGTGCTCTAGCTGGTGGATGAGGAGTTTGACGCCCTTGAAGGTTTCTTTTATGTTCTGGAGCATGGGATCCTGGAGCTCCTTGAGAACGTGGAGACGTACCTACACCACCTGCAGGTAGGCTGCATTTATTCTACATTATGCTAACTAAAAGCTAATGCCTGTTATTTAACATTTTGCTGTTGATATGTTAAAACCTAATGACTTCATTTCTGTTTTTTATGGTTTAAATAAAAATGAAGTATCACTTTTACTAAATAATAAAAACAAAATTTAATTTTGTGAATTAATCATTTTATAAATTTTGACGGGTCCAAAATGAATGTTTTGTTTATCTCTGTGTGGGATGTCTGACGTTTGGTTGGTGTGACGTGGTATAGTTGCCAGTTAGTGTGGAAAAAACGGACACTGACATAAGCACATATTAGCTATCGTAGCTTAATCATCGGAACAACAATAATCCATAAAATTACAGTTCTGCATATTTAAACAAAATAAACAAAAAAATACCGACAGTCATAGTCCTTACAACCTTAACTAATGTGTTGTCACCAAAATTAGAAAAATAACAGCTACAATCCTTAGCATTAGTGATGGTTGCCTCCTGTTACCTAACGTTATAGTTCGTCTCAAACAATGTAACGTTATAATGAAGATGTGTATCAGAGGGGATTTAGAAGTGGGCATACCGACATAACCGATGGCCTGGGGGCCAGTATAAGTTGATGCAGGGCAAGCTGATTGACCAGTCACTCGTCAGCTTATGAAAAGACGGTCGCTCTTCTTTAAGAACAGAATGGACGTGGGATCCCAATATATTACCAATGTGTCATGTCGAAGGTAAATTAAAGTTTAGAACTACTATAAATCTGCTCATTATAGTGTTTAGACCCAAAACGTGACTGTTATTGAGGGTGTCTTCTCATTTAGCAGTCTAACATTAGCCCTATTATGACACTTTATTGAGGTAACGTTAACTTACTTGTGTCTAGCTAGCCATGTAGCCAGCTGCATTGCGCTCAACAACTACAGTACTCACGTTAACATAAAAATCTGGAAATATGATCATAGTCGTCCTTTCTCCCTGTAGCCATTGTTCCTGTGTGGCGCTCAGCTGTTTATTTTATAACCCGCTATGAGATTTGCTTTCAGCAAGAAAACACTTGGACTAATGTTGGTCAACACTACGCTAACACTAACGCTAGCTAACGTCAACTTTTACTGTAGCTGTCTGTCTAATGTGGGTTTTAATAGCATCCCTGCAATGTACTGTACTCTTTAATTGTATGAAAATAAATATTTACTTAATGTGTTACAGTGTAAGGATGATTTGAAATGTCATTTTATGGTAAGTGTTGCAATATAGGGTCCCTAATAATTATTAAATAATGGGAGGGAAAGGGTTACCTAAGGCTAGCTAGCCATATCCTAAGATTACCATAGATAACGTTACATGAAACACCACCGCACAAAGTAAACTAAATCTATAGTTAATGTATAGCTATATGTTGCAAAATGAATTCATTATGCTATCATGAAAGATTTATCACTTGATATGACTTGAGTCTGAGTCTCACTCCACTTGACCATGAAATATGCAGGTTGTGCAATGAACTGGCAACCACTGGAATGGAAGGGGGAGGGGGACTGCGTCATCTAGTGGCTGGATGTTATCAATGTTATCAATAGCACCTTTAAATGAATCATAAAATAAAACAGTTTTTCTTAGCAGCCTCTGACTGTTGTTGATAAGAATGAGGGTGTATCATTATGACGGACATTACAGGTTGACAGAGGCCTGAAGGTTAGAATGTCAGGCTTATGTGCAATTGCTGATTTAAATAAGGTCCTGGACTGAGTTTGATAAATTATTTATTACCACCATCTTTGGTGCTATACATGTGCAGAAGGAAGCGAGATGGCTCACTCTTTAGCTACTGTCATCACTGGCTCTGAAAAAAACAAGGTGTTTTATTCTTTTTTACCACTTGACCAAGTGGCAAGTGAGCTTCCAAATTTTACTTGCCCTGGGCAATTGGGGAAGCCTTATTGTTGAGCCCTGACACTGCAGACTATCTATCTACTGTCAAACGACTGCTCATGTCTCACTTTAGGGTTTTTGTATCTATTCTAAGAAGTGACCCGTACGTCACAGCAGTATGATCTCACAGACATGTTTAGAGAATACACAAAGTAACAACACCATCATGTCCCTTGTACTAGAGATCAAACACATTTTAGTTACAGTTTGTAAATGTGAATTTTGTTTAACTGAGGCATCTCCACAGATACCGAACATATCATCATCAAAAATTTTTGAAATTCTGATATGAGCATCCCATTTTTTGGGATTCAGGAAATGTCATTTTGTAACTTTTTGCCAAATACATTAATGAGTAAACTTCAAATCTGGGTCACATGTGAGGGGATAATTCCTTGGATGCTTTGGGCTCCAGAAGAATTAATTTTACAAAACTTACTTGTCAGCACTGTTTCCTTCATACTAATTCAAATCCACATATTCACTGTGAGTACAACCAACAAGTTTGGAAGTTAAGTGCCTTTCTTAAGAACACCTGCAGGTCTTGAATGAAGGGTGAAAAGAGTGCATATCTAATAATTTCCCCCCATCCAGATTGCACCAGCCCATGTGACCCGTGGAGAAGTGGAATAAGTGAAACATAACTGGATATTTATTCTTGAACATGTTTGAGTCACACTGTGTAAACTCAGAGGCTCCTGAAGTCCCTGAGGTCAAACACATGAGCTTCTGTGTACCTTTCCACTCTAAAATTATCCTCTGTTGAAACTGTTTTTCCTCTATTCCCAACCAACAACGAACAGCACTGTATCCTCCTCCTTTTTTACATTTTCCAACTCATGAGGCCAGTTATTTTCGCCAGGCCAGGACAGTTGTCCTCTTGCTGGGATAATTGACAATTTTCTTGTATATTCACAAAGTAACATCTCTTAACAACCTCTAATTTGTACATGGCAATCAGTTCGAACCTTGAAAACTAAAAAAAGAAAACACTGGTGAATTCAGTAATCCCACAGTCTTTTATCAGAATGAACCTAAGAGACGTCAGAGACCTGAGCAGGGTTTGACAGCTCCTTTTTCTTTGTTGGTCTGCAGGGGTTCCTGGCCTGCAAAACAGAGGAGTTTGACTTGGATATGGATGGAGAGAAGGCACCTATTTGCTACAAGGAGATCACTACTGCTCTCAGACAGTGGATTCTTCCAACATTTGTGAGTCTCTCCGACATTTGCATCCAGATACCAGTAGTAGTCAAATTTTATACATAACTTAAAGCAGTAACACCACAGTAAAACAAATACTGAACTGCAAGTAAATTTGCTGCTTTATTAATTGCACTTAAGTAAAAGAAAAAAGTACTGGCAAAAAAACATAGTAAGTTAAGTATCAAAAGTAAACACACTCTGAAGAATGGATCAGGCCAGTCTGAAATGATTGATGCGTTAACCATTTGTCTGATCATCATCTCTTCTTCCATATAGGAGAAGAGGATGAGGACGTTAATCCACAAGCCGCTGTGTGCGCTCCGTGACCTCCTGGTGGGCCCGCGGAACCTGATCAGGAAAAGGCTGGACAAGCTGCTCGACTACGAAGTGATTTGTGACAAATCCAATCTGAGCTTTGAGGAACAGGAGGTGGCCAACACATACAGGTAGAGAGAGAGAGGGATTGTTTTAAAGTTACAGGCTGGACTGATGGGTGGAAAGTGTGTGGCATACCAGTAATTTGAGTGTCACAGGGTCAATCCACAGAGAGTCAGTGCATCTGTCCATATTGGAGTCTTGACCAAGACACTGAACCTCACCTAGTGATCACCTGACCCTGATCGCTTATTAGAGTGCTCTAAAGAAACTGTTCACATTCTACAGGGGTGTAAGAGACATGACAAAATGCTGATCCAGTGGCAAGTAAAAATGTGCAAAACTTGTCCCACGTATACATACACTGTAGTAATACTTTTAATTTAATGAAATGAGCAACAGAAAAGTACTTTCTAGTAGGACAACTTGCTTCTTTGCTGGATGGGAGCTTAACAGATTTAAAGCTGTCATTAGCACTTGACAGTATTTTTTTAAACTGATTTTCTGATCACTCTGAAATAATTGTGGCAGTTACCCAAATCAGTTTACTGCTTTCTGAAATTCTAGTATTGCAGACTATGTGCCCTTCATAGTTACTAGTGTTGTCACGATACCAGACTTTTGACTTTGATACCATTACTAAACGTTTTAGCATTATTTCCACTGTGGTTTAAAGTTTGTGTTCTGTTGATTTTGTCTGATTTGTCTGAACATTTTTTTTGTCTTTGTCACCAGTTTAAGCAGAGAGGGATCTACTTCAGTTGTAATAAACTGTTTACTGCTGTTGAATATATTCAGCTATTTGATTCTTAACTACTCCACTAACAAAGTCCTGTCTCTCTGAGTCTGTGTAAAGCCAGACAGTGGCTCTATTTTCACAGCCTCCTCCATTGAATTATCATAGTCTATATACACCCTTTTGAAGTGATGTAAAAAATAGAGTTTGAGCTTGTAGCATCTAATGAAAAAATAAAATGTTATTGAAATCAAATATTGAAATGAGTTTTTTGCAGTTGTGTAAAAGTCTAGCTGACTTACATGTAAACCTCTTCTCTCCTCACAGGACAATCAACACGTTGCTCCTCAATGAGCTTCCTCAGTTTAATGGTTTGGCTCTGCAGATGATCTGGAGCATGTTGGGGACGTTCAGCTGTCTGCATAAAGACCTCGCCTCAGACATGGAGCAACTGTTCCAGAGCTTTGCACAACAGGTAATTTTTTTATGTACGATGTGTTGTCCACTCGAGCCTCTACACTGATGATAGGGTAAAGCAGAAAAATAGATCAACATTTGGGCACCAGGTTGTATCAGTGTGTTGTCCAAGACTGTGCTGAAGTTAGCACAGTTAGTTTTCAGTGAGGTGGAGAAATGAATTACTTCCCTCTTACGGCCAATCAGTTATCCAAACAAATAAAAAAACACGATGAGTTAGCTATGTTCCAGTACACAATGAGTAGGCTATATAAACATTAATGACCTTCAAAGGTTTAATTTCCTTTCTATACTCATTTTGTTTCTTTCTCCCTATTTTTCGTCGGTCTTCTTCCAGCTCCCTCACAGCACTCTCGACCCCAGTGCATTCTGGGGTTGGGCCGAGTCTGCAGTGCTGGAAGGTGCGAGGCGACTGGAGACTTTGTGTCAAAGTGTAGAGGACACGCTTAATGCGCCCGCTGTCCAGGTTGGTACAAACTGAGCTGAAATAGTGTATTTTGTTGGGTTGTTACTTCATTAACCCTCTGAAACCCAGGCCTAGTTTTTTTTTTTTTTTTTTTTTTTTTTTAAAGTTAAAGATAGATAAAATGTTACTAGACAGTCAAAAGACCGTAAATTAACTATATCATTATAACAACAATCATTGGACACCTGACCTCCGTCACATTTCCTTATTGCACAGACTACAACACGAGCCAAGTGCACCAGCTGGGCGTAAAAAAGTAGGCCTTAACTCTTACGCCGGTCTTAGCTACGTCCAACTTTGTGATTTGAATTTCCACCAAGCTTGACTGACCACAGTCGTAGCTGCGCCCGGTCTTATGATTGAGTGTAATGCTAACATAGGATGTACGGCTGTACCTGTAATAGTTCGAAGCTTCATTCATAATGAAATCTTAATCAACATTCGATTTATTTTATTGCCATTTCTGTTGTAGCATAATATTGCTATTAGCCTAAGGGCGCAATTATTACTTCATCATTATTTTGTTCCCTTATTGTATTAGCCTGCTGCCTACATGTATTTATGTTGACGAAACTGACGAGTTATATTCATTAAAGAAAGTTGATTTAATAAAGAAGACTAACTCATATTTAAAAAAAAAATTTAGGGTGATGACGTCATAAAATATGACGACAGATATTCAAAGCTTCATTCGGAAACCTCAATAAAAGCTTCAGAAGTTTAAAAAAAAAAAAAAAAAAAAAAAAAAAAAAAAGACTCAGTACATCCCTAATAGGAAGCTAACATGTGTTAGCTTGTCAATTCTCTAGAATAGCAGCATTGTTATATAATAATAGTTTTTTGCAGTATGTCCTGCTGACTACCTGTCAGATGTGTTCAAATGGGTCACATTCCTTAAACTTGCCAGGAAACCTGAGCAGGTTACACAGTCATGTCATGTTTAGTCATAGGTTATAATAATAACCTTAGATTAGATTTTAACAGCTTCTGACAGGTTCTATTTTTGTACTGTCCAACATGTCATACAAGCTGAAAGAATTTGCCAACTCATCATCATATCTGCAGCTTTACGTCATTCATGTAAATCCGTCATAGATGAGTAGACTCCGAATGTGCTTCTTCTTGTTTTGCAACTTTCTTAATCACTTCCCAGTATGTTCACAGATCCATTGACGGGAAATGTTTAATGTTTTTGCTAAGCTGAGCCTGTCATGCAAAATCACAGTAAAGGTTCCCGCATGATTAATTTTCATGATTTTATTTTTAAATGTGTACTATGATTCAGGTAACAACCAGATTTAGCTCATTCAAAAGAGTATATAAGGTAGAAATGTGAAGGCTCGGTCCTCAAATTATTAATATTCTGATTGGACAACAGCAGGATCTTCTCTAATTAAATGACATAAATCTTCAGAATTGAGGCTTTCTGCATTAAATTAGAAGCTGAAATTAAGGATTTTCTTATTTTCTATAAGTAAATAATTTAAAACAGCCCTTAACTTGAAGAGATCAGATTCCAGTTTTGGGGTGTGACATCAGATTAACATGTAAGCCCACATAAACACGTCTTTGTATAACTTCATAAACACATCTAAGTTAGATTTTCAGCTTGGCATGCTTTTAGATAATTCAACGTGACCGTTTTCTATTCTGTTCAGGCCTATCTTGTCCTTTTTACCTAATCTAATATTTAGTTTCCTTACATTTCACTCTACCTTCTCTTCTGCCTGTGCTTTTTTCTGTCAGCCTCTGAGTCCATCCTCTCAGCGGCGTCTAAAGCAGCTAACAGATAAGCATGGTTCTGGAAAGATCTACCAGGTGATGGGGACGGTGGTGGGCAGCCGGGACCTGGACCTGAACCTGGCCAAAGGGGAGCTGGTGGCCATTATCAGTGAGGCAGATAGCCGTGGAGACAAACGAAGATGGCTGGTCGATGCAGGAGGTAAGAACCAACTACTGCTGGGTAGCTGGTTAAAATGTTAATCAACAAGAACCTTTCCTGTTTTTTTTATTTGTTTCGTCTCAATCTTTGCTTATGTCAAGTTCTCACTTGTCACTGTGACAGTGTTGGCTGTATTGTGATGTTTTCTTCTTGGATTTGTGTTTTCTGTGATCACACTAAAGGAAAATAAGACACATTTATAAGAGCATCATTTGTGAGTGTGGCCTTCAAGGGGAGAAAAAAAGCTGGTACTTGTCATTAGCAAGCTGAGATATGAATGAACAATGTTATGAGACATAATGCTCTTTTGGCTAGCCAAGTTATATGTGATGAAGATGAATTAAGAAGCACTTACTTTCTATATTTACAGATGTGGAAAGTAAGAACAATAACCTACAGTGTCTAATTTATATCTGAGGTTAAAATAGATGCTTGGTAGCTAGAAATCCCAGGAATTACAGATGCTACTGATACTGCTGTAGAAAATATTGTAACACCAGAGCAGCTTTTCTTAAATGCAGCTTTGACGCCATCTTTTGGGTGTTTATTATTGCAATTAACCAGAAATCATATACGTGTACAAGTATTTAGTATAGGTTAGTAAACCAGGTACTTTGGCAGATAGGGTTATTTTGTTGTTTTATGTTGGATTAAACACTTAGAAGAGGTTAAATACAAGTTAGGATACGTACTTTATATTAATAAGTTTGTCAAATCTAGTTTTAAATTTTAGTGTTACTGACTAAATGATACAAAAGTAAATCAAGAAAAAAAGCATTTTTTATAATTAAGTCATATTTTAAGCAAAGATGTCCAAAATTCACTGATTCTCAAAACTTTTTCGTAGTCCTCTATGATAATGATAGTAAATTGAACACCTTTTGGGTCAGACAAAACTACAATTTGAAAACGTCAGCTTGGCTCTGGAAAAATGTTATGCCTATTTTTCACTATTGTCTTACATTTCTAGACCAAACAATACATTTATTTACTGAGAAAAGCTGCTGATTTAATTGATTTATACAAATAATCGTTAGTTACCGCCTTAATATATAATTACATGGTAACGTTTTACAGCTTTTCCATGGACAACGCCTCCTTTTATCTGTGTATGTTGCATGCAGGCAGAAGAGGGTACGCTCCTTCCTCCAAGCTGCTTCGCTATCACCAGCCAACAGAGGACCCGCCCCCTTCGCCGCACCTGATCCTGCACGAGGGCGTGACAGGAATCAGAAGACACTCCTACACGCCAGAGGGACGGCCACTGACGGTCATGAGCCGGCCGTTCTTCCAGGTGATTGATTGATTGACTGTATTTACTGAATTTACTGGAGCCACCCTCAAACTCAAACTCCCAGGCCTCTGCTAGAGGACCCGAGCTTAAGGATGACACGTACCACCCCACGGAGTGAGAGGGGGAATTTTATATATACATAAACACACATTTTTTTGCAATGATCCCTCAAATGTGGTTATCAAAAACTTGTGACAAAGATATGTAATAGAGGCAGGATTTTCTACATTTTAAAAATAAACTTTATTGTCCAAAATGACATCAGTGCACAGGAACTGTAATCTACACTGGGAATTTAATAGTTACAAATAACTATAAATAAATAAAAAAAAAAAAACAAAACACAAGGACAAGCAAGCCTACTGCCGATCCAACAGGGGCTGGTTTATGCAGGAAGCACAGCTTTTTCGCATTGTAAACATCTTAAAATAATAAAAAATAATAATAAAAAAGGCAATTTAACTGCTGCTGAATCAAGAGAACAGCACCACTGCTATAAACGTTCAGGGGAAATTTTCAACGTATCCGGTGGAAAACCAGACTTTTAAATTTAAAAATTTCACAAATGCAGCGACGGGAATTGTTAGGTTTGGAGGGTGTACCAAACTGCGAGTCCTGAACAAAACTGTTAGGTGTGAATATATGTAACGTTACCATTACACTCCTATTAATGTCATAACACATAGTTGAGTGGAGGCTGTTGTGTGAGCATCTTAGCCCATTCTGCCTGACAAGGTATGAAAGTAGCTACGTGGTTAACTAGCTAGCTAGCTAATGTAGCAAACGAGTAAGTATGAGTGACATGACGGTTGTCACAGGAGAGTAAAATATAGAAAATGATGGGTTAATTTTTTATTAACTTTCCAGCAATGTATTTCACAAACTAGTTAGCAACCTACCATGAACACACTGTTTGACTCTGCACCACCATCTGCTCAGCTGTGATGCCGACACATGCTACAGTGCTGAGAATATTGTTAACAATGGAGTCGGAGCGCACTCTGCTGGACAAACTTTGTGATGACACCATTTATAAATTACCCCAAGCATTGTTTTCTGCATTATGTTTTATTAAAAAAAAAAAAGTTTTCATATCCGCGCATATAGGACAACATATACACAGATACCGATATAACTGTGCTAAGCCAATATCGACCTCAGCTTGCTGCTATGACTTTAAATTGTCTGACATTAAACTCCAAACTGTAAATGTGTGTGTTAATTTCCTTTATTAAACGTTACAGACTCGGTGTGTGTCTGTAGCTTTAACTGATCGATGTGACAGCGTTCTGCTACGGATGCATCAATCTGTCACATGTCTGTGTGTGTGTGACAGACAGACAGAGAGAGAGAGAATCCTTGCATGTCCAGCCTCGTGCAAGTGTAATAATGTGTGTGTGCCCATGTCTGTAAGATGGCATACTGGAGTGTGTGTGGGAAAGGTAGTGTGTGCACATATGTAGATTTGTGTATTTGTGTGTGTTATTAATGGGAAGGTCCATAATTAGCTGTTTAACCTTGTAAGTGGGTTACGGTGTGAAGGGTTGAGAGTTAATTTATGCGACGCAGCACTGCAGGCTGAGATAGAGCGTGTTCTTGTGTGTGTGTGTGTGTGTGTGTGTGTGTGGGTTGTGAGACTGATTTACATTTGCAACACATGTGAGTGTGAGAGGGGAGTGTCATGGCTTGTACATTTGTGCTGGTTTATGTGGATGTGTACATGGGAGAGAGGGAGATTTAGGTGAGTGGATGAGAAAGCAGGAAAGCGTTAGGCGTCAGATTTGTGTGTGTGTGTGTGAGATAGGCCTCCACACTGCCTGTTAAAGTGAGTGATTGCTCCTGTGACCTTTTTATAGAGGCGGTTTTTCATGCCCCCTCCTCCCCACGTCCAGCCCTCATGACCCTGAGTCTGCTCATATACAGAACATACACGTCCTCAGGCCCTGTCCTCACTATTACAGATTAAAAAAAGCATTTTTTTCACTCCGTTCTGTTCTTTTATCCACACTGAGCTGCTGTTTTCCACCACAGAAAATAGATTTTTTATTTATTTATTTATTTTTTATTTGAACTATAGCAGTCTTTCCAGGCCAGGGTGTACCCTACCGCTCATCCAATGTGAGCTGGGATGGGCTTCAGCCCCCCTGTGACCCTCCATGTAGGCTACTATATTCTCTCTTTAGGCACTGATTGGATCTTTTTCTCATTTTAACATGATATGGAAGTTTCTTGTTGTAACAACATACCACCTTATGTTATAACAAGAGTTTCTTGTTTTAATTAGATACATTTTTGTCATATGTCATTATAACAAGAAATATTTTTTGTTTTAACAAGTTTTTGTCCTTTCCATCCCATGTCTCACATATTGCTTTCATCACCATTTTCATCACCAAGAATTATTTACACTTCTGTCCCTAATAAGAGCCTTTAAGCAGACTGTCCTTTTGCCTTTGTCGGAAATAATCAAATTTAAATCTCTCATTTCCTCACATGTCTGTCCTGTCATGTTATTGCAGCTTGTAGACATCCTAGAAAACAGTAATATTATTAATAAATTCCAGTGTGGCTTTTGTAGACATGCAGGCAGTCTCCGTTAACTCTGTCTCTGTCTCTCACATTTGTGGCCCCACCATGTTGTCATGACCATATATCAACACAGGGAGGTGCCGTTTAGCTACACCACAATCCTCACAGCTCTTTCATTTCCATCAGAAAAATAGCTGCAGCAAATATTCACCCAGCTCCTACAGCATGAATCACTCTGCAGCCGAGAACCAAGGCCATTTTACTATTTTTTTTTATTTTTTCTCCTCCTTGTCTCTGTCCAGCAAAATGCTAATTAAATGCTAATTGGTGTAGACCGTCAGGGCAGAGCTAATGTCGTAGCTGAAAGGTGAGCTGAGGTGAAGGGTTTGTTAATGACACCAAGCAGCCAGCTAAACTCAGCTATTAGCACTGCTGGGGCTCTCGGTCATACCAACACAGGGCTCATTAGGAAGCCTTCATTCTGTCTGTGTGTGTGTGTGTGTGTGTGTGTGTGTGGTGATGGGATTTATCAAGACATAACTAGTAGGATTAACCTTTTCAGAGAATATTAACATGATTTGTGGTTGTGTTAGCATTTGTGTGTGTGCCTGAGTGTGTGTTCGCTTTTGTACCTGTGTGCATGCATTCTCTCGTGCTTGCTCATTTCTTGAAGTGTTGTGTTGTGTTGTGTTGTGTGTGTGTGTGTGTGTGTGTATGCCCTTATTTAGGGATGCCCTGATCAAGTTTTTTTTTGGCTCCGATCCCAATCCGAGTACTTTAGTATTGGCTGTACAGAGTCCAATCTGATGCTTATATTTACCTAAATGTTGTTAAAATAAGTATCTGACACATTGAAACAACAGTCATAACCTATTTAATCTGACACACCATATTTTTTACAAGTTGCTTGATCCAAATACTTGAGGTCCTGGTTCAAAATTATTAGGTTTATAATCTTGAATCATTAATATGATAAATGAAAGATTAACTAGAGAATGCGACTCCTGAAACTGAGGTAAAGCGATGAGCTAGAGAGAAGACGTGTCACTCTGTTGGAACCATGGAAACGCTCAGTCCACCTGTGATTGTACAGTGGTGTTACAGAGTGAAGGTTCTTCCCTCAGAAATGATTGGCTTTGTACAGACTAGGCAGGGGACAATATGAAAATTTCATGTCACAATTATCCTTGCCAAAATAATTGTGATTCATGATATTATCCCAATAATCATTCAAATATGCTCTTAAAATGGCACTAAACATACTGAAATCACTTACACTATACACACTACATTTAGTTAAGAAACAAATATTTTTATTGCATCACAGAGAGGACACACATCTCTTTAGTGAAAATCAAACAATCTTAAATAAGGTAATCATAAATCATAAGGTCCCCCTGCATAAATAAAGGATAAATAAATAAAAAAATAGAAACGTCTGTTCTTTCTTTCATGATAATTCCTGTATTTTTTTTAAATCAGTCTCTATTTTTCACTTCTCTACCATGATGTCAAATGGTACAGACAACAATTTCAACAATTGCATCAGTATATATAATTTACCCCTGACTTAAGAAATGCAGGAATTATCCTTTAACAAAAGTCCAACTGGCATTGCGGCATAGAGTCAAACTGTACTACTTTGAAAAAACAACACTGTGGCACTTAATGCTAACCTTGTGGCCTAGAGAGTGAGACGTGCCAAACCTCGGTAATTCAAAATAAATCAGAAAAACAATATAGGACTGTATATTGGCGATCTAGACAGCTTTTTGAAGTCACTCATGAGGATATTCACAAGTGGTTTTTTTTTTTTTTTTAGCCAGATCAGCGATAAAATCGTATATCGTCCAATCACTAGTACAGACATTGCATCCAGGGAGCGCTTAAGCCCGACAACAGAGAAGTTTTGGCCTGTTATCAAGTTGCTGTAGGAATTAAGATTAATTAGTGACAGCTGATTTGACTTGCTGTCTGAGACATTTGTCATTTTAAGAGGTGAAAGCAATGGTTAGCACCGGCTAAAAACAAGAAAGTGTACACTACATTGTACATTTTGAGTCCAAATAATTATTCATCTTGACACACATGCAGTTAATTGCTCGCATTGGAGATCCAGCTGTGCTAAAGGAGAGCTGCGCTGCAATATTAGCAGGCTTAGTTGGACAAACACAGTAGAGAACAGTAAACACCAAAAGACAAATTGAGCCTGAGAGTCATAAAATGGCCACTTTACAGAGGATAAACCCTTTTGAGTTATGTAACAACATGACGTTTCCTTTGATGCCACACTCAAGCCTAATTTTATATCTTTTCCCCTCTACTACGAGTAAGGATCTAAGAATAACTAAGTTGTCTCTAGATTTTCCTCTTATCCCATCATTTTGTTCTCTGCTATGGAATGAACATTACAGCCTCACAGGGTACCTGGCATGGCTGACTTTTACTCTAGTTTTTGACTCAGCATCCTCTCTTCCAGGTGTTTGCAGCCTATGACTTCAAAGCGAGAGGAAACCATGAAGTTTCTGTTTGGTCTGGCGAGCCAGTTCGTGTCCTGGAGCCCCACGACAAACGAGGGAACCCTGAGTGGAGTCTTGTGGAGGCGAGAGGTGGGCAGAGAGGCTACGTGCCCTCCAACTACCTCACAATCATGCCTATGGGGAATGGGCCACCTGGCACATACCAGCCCTACTCCTAGGAGGGAAGAAAGGAAGGAGAGGACAAACAGCAGCATGAACAGTATCAGCATGTACAGTATGACAAGGGTTTCATCAATACCGTCTTTAGAAAGCTTGCAGCACTATTTTTATAATGAAGCTGCATCTGCTTCTCAAATAGCATGTATCTACATAGTGACTATCAGTTATTTTGATTTTCACTGTCAAAATCAGTGTTTAAGACATTAAATACAATAGTTTGATGGCCACAGTGTTAGAACAAAAAATTCCAGATTCTGTTGACTTCTTTTTTTCAGTTTTACAGATTGAATTTTTAAATGTATCCTCATCTCTTTTCACAAAAGTGCCCTCCAAAGTGGAGAAGACACAAGTCTCACACAATGTTGTAGACAAACTAATTTGAGCTTAAAAACACTGACATCTGACTGTAATGTCATCCAAACTCTAGCTAAACATTAAAAAATTGTTTGACGGTGCAACAGTGTGAAAGCCAGAAAGCCACTTGGCAGAAAACGCGAAAAGCTGTTGGCTCAAGCGGCTGGAACATGTGCAAAAGAGAATATATATACATTTGTGCTGCTGGTGTGACGTTTCAATGTGGATGGTAAACCTGTAAAAGAATCAAAATTTTTAGTGTGTGAGGATAACCTTTTAATATATCATCAGTGTTTCAAAGATTTTCTGCTTTACTGTGGACATGGCCCTACATAATCCCTGTCCTTACTAGTGTTAATATTTGTGACACACTGGAAAAAATGAAGGAAGCTGTAGCCCTGGTTCTGGTAGTTGTATGTTATGCATCTGTGCTGCCAAAGTGCTAATTAGCACAGCTTGTTGAGATGGAATTTAACTCTGCATCTTAAGACTGAAAGACAATCTTCTTTTTTATGGCTATTGTTACAAAGCACCAGAGATGCTGGGAGAATAGTTTTGAAGGCAAATGGGGGGGGCATCTGAGCTGTATGAGAAGAAAGAAGTGATGATCCTCCAGTGGGACAAAGGGACACTTGAATTGGAAACGATAGACTGCATGTGTCCGTGAGTTACCAAGCTAACTGAAACACTTAAACACACAGAGAGCAAAAAGTGTGTGTGCGCATCTATTTGATATGAAATTGGGCTGACAGGTGTGTGTGTGTGTGTGTGTGTGTGTGTGTGTGTGTTGATTCTCCTCCTCCTCCTCACCTGGAGGCAGGAGGAGTACTGTATCGAGACTGACAGGTACACAGCGCTCTCATCATCTCAGACTGTGTAATGTGATGTAAATGTAAAATGTCTCCAGGGCAGAGTAGGAGAGAGACAGACAGAGAGAGGGGAGAGGAAGAGGTGTCTGTAAAGACAGAGGAAGGACTTTATACATGGAGAAGAACTGAAAAATACAATGGAAAAAGGTCATGAGGAGGAATAGCAGGATAACTCTGTGCCGAGTCTCCTGCCTGCCTGTTAGTCTGGATGTCGGTTTTCTCTCCGCCTCCTTCCTTTTCCCTCTCTAACCATAAGCTGATTTAAATTCTCTCTTCTCTTCCTACATTCACTCCTGTATCTGTAAAGGCGATGTGTTACTGTTGTGCTTTCATTGTCTCTGTGCCTATTATAGTAAGAGACTAAGAGGTTTTAATCATGATATAAAATAGTATAGACCGGACTTAAGCGACCTACTTCTGTATTCATAGACACCTGATGATGCTTGTTGCTATGGATACTGTTCAATCAATGCAGGTCGCGTCTCCTTGTGGCATTCAAGTTGGCTGGACTGTGAAAATATTTAGCTACAGCAGAATTTAATTGTTTTTGTCGCTTTAGTGAACGTTTGCCGCTTCAGTATCTTCTTGTCACAAGGCATACAGACCTGTATGACAAGAGGAACCGTGCTGCACTGGAAAAAAGTACCATGGTCTCAATACTTCCACTTCTTCTGTATTTGCTGAGGCAGAGAGAATGTCTTTTCCATACATTTTATTTCTGTGCATTTTATTTCCATTTTAAAATATGCATTTTTGTTCTACAGCTCTCATCGCTTTAAGTTAAATAATTTCCTTATCCTGCAAACATACCCTTTGGATTTGGAGTCAAGTCTTCATCTCCATTAGTTTATGTATGCTGATGTATTTACAACTAAAAATATTATCTAATGGTAAAAAGATGTTGACGTCCACCAGAATATCAACAGTTATCGTTTGGCCCACCATATTGAGCTATCCCATATCTGACAAAGTAATCAACAAACATGTCAGCATTAATGGAAAAGGCCAAATCATCAAAACTGTACCAACTAATAATGTGGACACATCATATTAGAAAAGAGACAGAAAGAAAGATGCACTCTCCATTGTTTTAATGTTTTTTGCAATCAAGCCCCACTCCTATCACTTAATGCTCCAATCAGAGCTGAGCAAGAATTTGGACAACTTCCGTAGAGTAGAACAAACTAGATACCCCGTTCATGTCAGACTTAGCGTTCACGTCAACATCCAATTCATAATTACGACGGGGAAACTCTCCTGAAATGTCTGAAATATCCAACTTGGCATTTAATAATACAAAAGTGGCAGAAAACCAAACCAACATGGACGCCTCACATCAGCCAGAGACCGCCTTTCAATATGATTAAACCCTAATTCAGTGGATATGGTGTTATGTCAATGAACAGTATTTTATTCCTCACGTGACCAATTCTGTAATCATACACCTGTTTTGATGATGTGAACATTCGCAAGTCATGAACAAGGG
The DNA here is from genome assembly GCF_020085105.1 of Siniperca chuatsi. NCBI lineage: Eukaryota > Metazoa > Chordata > Actinopteri > Centrarchiformes > Sinipercidae > Siniperca > Siniperca chuatsi. Next base: position 4,157,151 of record NC_058049.1, on the reverse strand, counting down.
AATTTTTCCCATCTCTTCCATCCATCCCATGTGATATGAGCATGGTACAATGCCTGCCCAGAGATCTTAAGGGTATCCGAGAGAGAGAAGCAACATTTCAATCTTAATGATCATTTTCCCACCATGTTGGCGTCTGCTTGACAGTGACTGCATATGACATTCCTGAAAGTGGACTTCTTATTACACAAGCATGTTTTGCATAAAATTGAGCCTTTTTCCTCTGGATTGTGCTGTATCAGCTGCTGTGGATGCGAAGCAGAGGGAAGGAGGCTGGGATTCAGAGCTGCTCAGCTGGAGCTTAGCTGTTCCCATCCGTCTGAATGTCAGGATGGAGCAGAGCAGCAGGAGGGACAGAGAGTGTGTGTGTGAGATGTTACTAATATACCAAAATACCAAATGTCCTCAAGGTTAGTAAGATGAAGGAAAATAAAGAAAATCCCCCAACCTGACAACACTTTACCTGCTTTCACCTCTTCAAAGGCCAGTTTAGGGTGAAAGGAACAATTCAGCCATTAAATGTTGTTTAAAACAGGTAATGGCAATAAACCTTGCATTTTGGCATATATTCTGCTGTTTAGTATTTATTTAACCATTAATGACAAACTAACAGTATGAAGTTGCTATTGGTGATGCTCCCTGCAAGTTTAAATCACTTTTGTATTATATATAGTATTTTCTTATTCCCTGAGGAGAAAAAAATGTAGATACTGTATTTAGTACTTCCCCACACACTCCTGGGAAAAGATTGAGTCACATGCTTATGATATATGACCCTGTATAAAGTAGCAAAGGTTGTATTTTTCCATTGAAAAATTACTGTTTGATCAGAAATTGGATAATGTAATGTAAACTGGATAATGTAGAGACCACACAAGTAAGGTTTCGTGATGTCCGTACAGAAATGTGTGTTTATGTGTGTGTGCCCTTATTACCAAAAGAGGCTTTCATTTTCAACTCACCACCACTAGAGGGAGTAGGAGACCTAGGTTGGTAGATGAGAGAGCCTGTGTATTTCACTGTGTAACTGGAATGTGTTTGTGTGTGTTAGACCTCTTTACCTTTGTCAGTATTAGTGCTTGCCTGAGAGCAGAGCCTAAACATAATCCTGTACATTTTGTTCATATCCTTCTTTTTTTATTAACCTGCTATCAAACCAACATGTGAAGTATAACATGTTTAACCTGCTGATGATCTGGTTTTACAGTCTGTACAGCATTTGTGTTTATAATTTATTGTTTTGTAACTCTGTTTAGTCATACTGTTGTTTTAACTTATTTGACGCCGCAGGGCTATAGGACCTGACATGAATCATGAAGTGTTGCCAAAGTTATGATGCTGAACTCACTCACACACACATGTGTTCACCCAGCAGATGGGAGTTTCTGCACTGCAGCAGTAGTATCTGTCAGGGCAGCTGTGAACTGTGTGGCTTCAATAAAACTAAACAGAAACCTGGTCAGAGTCCTCATGTCACTTCACACTACTGCAAAAGAAAACCCATTTAGATGTTAATGACAGTCTGCACCAATGAAACCTAGTGCAGAGGCACCAGAGTTAAAACTGATAAACTGTTATCATATATAATTGTGTGAAAATAGGATAATATATAATATAATGGGAAATCATAACCTTTCTGACATCAGATCAGAATCAATTAACTAATCTTGATTTTTTTTTAATTATTATTTTTTGCTTGTTTGGGTTGGCATTGCATTCATTGAATAGAGCGTATTTTAAATTCCCCACGTGGAGAAAAAAATGTCTTGTGCTCCTCACTGCAATTCCAGAAACACTAAACACAATTTATGTCAGACATAAAACATTACAGAAACAATAAAATAACAAAGAGATGCATGAGATGGTCTTCACCATCTTCCAGTCCAATGTCCATCCAAAACCCTCCCATGTGCCTGAATTACAACAATTCTGCAAAAATGAGTGGGCCAAAATTCCTCCACAGCGCTGTAAAAGACTCATTGCAAGTTATTGCAAACGCTTGGTTGCAGTTGTTGCTGCTAAAGGTGGCCCAACCAGTTATTAGGTTTAGGGGGCAATCACTTTTTTACACAGGGCCATGTAGGTTTGGATTTTGTTTTCCCTTAATAATAACCACCTTCATTTAAAAACTGCATTTTGTGTTTACTTGTGTTATCTTTGACTAATATTTAAATTAGTTTGATGATCTGAAACATTTAAGTGTGACATGCAAAAAAATAAGAAATCAGGAAGGGGGCAAACACTTTTGTACATGCTGCTGTGATTGGGAAAACCTGCCTCAAAGCCTGTTTCACACCTTTTCGAGGAAACGTCGTTCAACCCGGAAACCGTAGCAAAATGGTGCAAACCGTTTTCAGATTGAACTTGCCCGTGGTTAATGATGTGAAACAGTCGCAGTTCGGTTGAAGTTTGTATCTCTGTAGACCGGAGACTTTGACAGGGCATGGTAACTGTCAATCTTTTTTTTTTTATTTGGCCAATCAGTGGCTTACAAAAACTAATTTCACCAATACGCCTCCTGAACCAATTATCAATTACTTTTTAATTCAGCTAATCACTTCACAGTATTATAAAGGGGGCGGTACGCAAACAACTCGTGCTCCATTGTACCAGACAACTTTTCAACTAGCTAGCTATGCTAGCGTTTGCTTATGGCTTATCAACTTCTTGATCATAGAATATAGTAACTTGCTCATGTTCGAAAGGCCACCACAAGAAAACTTGATCGTTGTTTAGATTATCAAACAAACAATGAATCATATTTGTTTGTTTCTGGCTTCCAGCATTAGCTAGCAAGCCTTCATTTTCCCAGGATCATGCCCGGTGGGTGGAGAAGGATCCAACTGCAGTCCTCCCTCCTGAAGCCCCTAGTTCTCTGAGCCAATGGGGTTTGAGCATGCATGTGAAGCGGGTCTCGACTACACTCGAAATGCTGTTAAAACAATGGGTATATGTAACCTAGATATCTAAAAACTATAACTTTTTGACCAAATTTTGCCCAGTCTATTGACCTGCAAATCCCAATATCAGTGGTCAATGGGTTGCCTACTCTGTTAAAGGATAGGTACACAATTTTTCCAGCCTGTCTTTAAAACAATACTCATGTGCCCATATAAACATTGAGACAGGTTTGACTCACTGTGATCGTTCCTCCTGTTCATACTGGACAGACCCTTCCTAGTGTATTTCCAATTTAAGTGATGGGGGACAAAATCCACAGTCCTCATCTGTGCAAAATGTTTATCTGAAGTTGATGTTATTCAAATCAAGTAGATATCTTCCAAAGTTAGTCTTTTTAGTATAAAATTCCATCAATTTCTTATAAAACCCCTTGAAATCCATCTGCGTAGTTTCCTCTCAGATACTTTCAGCTTTCACCTTGCCAGTCGCTAGTTTGAATCCCAGACCATCTGAGAAAATTTTGACTGAAGCTGGCGATGAGCTTCTTGCTTCCTCAACAACCACTGTGGCGGCCATAAGCAAGGCACAGAACCCCACAGCCTGCGTGTCAGCTGGGCAGTTTACTCTCTGCAAAAACAAGCTCTGGCAGATTCTTACAGACTGAACATGTTTGCAGAGTAAACACAGCTCCTTACAGGTTTCGGACCCTGCAGTGTGAACAGGCCTGCTGTCCAAACTGGTCGGATTCTTTACGCAGCAGCTGTCACTATATCATCTGCAGCTAATCTAAAATGTTGAGTGTCTCCTCTCTTCCTGTCTATTGGCTTTGTTCACATCCTTACCTCAACTCTCCATCTTATTCCTGGGATTGATTCAGCAGTCAAACATCACAATCATTCTACTCCCTTTTGTATTTTTCACCACAGTATATCATGAAACAATTCTTAAATTCCCATTTTCTCTGAGCCACCTTAGTCATTTTGTGTTTTCCAGAGCAGCAGGTGTGAGTTTGAACTGTTCACAGATACCTCTTTCATCTTTATACACCTACAGTGTAGCGGAGTGCAAAATAAATGCACAATAGAAAGCTGCAGTGAGAATACACACACACACACACACGCACACACACATTTATATGCTGTGCTGTGTTTAGCTTTGTTTTCGTTTCGGGTGATTTCAGCATTGCCTTCAATGTACGTTCACCTGCTGTGTGAATGTAAAGTAGCTCAGCAGCAAATATTTCCCAGAGAAATAAAAATGGGAAAACATGTTGTGACAGTGTTTTTTATATTCCCCGCATACAATGTATTTTGTTGGTGAGCCAAACCTAAACACCTGTCACATGCTGTTAGCAAGGTGTGCTTTTACCTATTTTGTTCTCACCCATCATCAGACAGCAAACTGCCAGCAAACATCCAGCCACAGGTGTCCTAATGGCTTGTTTGTCTGTTATTAACATAATTTTTTGTTTACATTTAGGCTGACTTTAGTTGAGTTATTGATAAAGAGATTAAAGAAATGCTAAATGGAGAAAATGAGACAAAGCACTGCCAGTATTGATTCATACTGAAATAGAGAAAAACACAAGATGACAGAGTATTAATGACATGAAAACACAAACAGGAGGGGACAGAAACTGAACCAGCAGTTTGCCTCTGTGAGCTGTTTCAGTGGATTTTTAGAAACAACATGACTTCCAGGAGTTTGGATAACTGCAGGAAGAGGTTTTGACTGACAAATACACTGACTGGTTTGGACTCTCTGGACATTAAAGGTAAATTTAGATTTATTTACATTTCTTTTTATGTATGTTTTCTAACTTTGGACAGCCAGGGTAGCTGTTTCCCCCCGGCCTCCAGTCTTTATGCTACGCTAGGCTAATCGTCTCCTGACTCCAGCTTGATACTTAAAACAGACATGAGAATGATATCAATCTTCTCCTCTAACTGTTGGTAAGAAAGTGACTGAGCCTATTTTCACCAAAACACATTGTGTGTATCCTAGAGTCCCATCAAACGTATTGAATGCACACACCTTTCTCAAAAAACATTTGCAGAGCTAGTTTTGAAACCTGCATTGTTAACTTGTGACTTGACGTCCATGTTTACATCGACTAACAGTCTTCTTCCTCCATATAGTTACTTTTGGGTCTTTATTATGCAATAAAGAAATAGCTTTGAGAGCAAAAGTATCCACACTCACAAATGTGTGAGAAGTGTCATCCAAAAGTTTTGTTTGCAAATCCAAAAGTACCTCCCCGCCTTTTGCTTTTGCATTTGCAGCATTTCTTGACACTTTACCGCTACCAACTGTCAAATGTGCAACATTTTGCAGAGCAAGGCAATTATTTTCCTTAGAGAGAAAGCAGCTGAAGTTTCTCGGGCAGCTGTGCGAAATATAGCGGCACACGCTGTCCTGATTTTCCGAAAGGTTTTTTGGCCAAAGTTCAACACTGAAAGCAGGTGGAAGTATGACGGATTCAGTCCGCCCTCTTCGGACGGTAGGAATCACCCATGTGCTTATGTGTGTGTACATGCACGTCCTAATACACATGCTAGTAGATATACAAAACATTGCTCATGGAGCCACTAGTAGTCAGAGTGTCAGAGTACCACTTATTTTGGGTGCATTTTATGCCTTTATTACAGAGTTAGATTAGATTTGACACCAGAAAAAAGAAAGCCACGCCACCAGGGCCATTGTGATTACATGATCAGCACCAAACCCCGGTGGAAACCCAGAGGTCACCAGGGTGGCCCAGAGTACCTTTCTAACTGATTAGTTTAGTTAGTTACATGTCCAGCAGAAAACAACAACTTTGCCATCACTCAGAGGGTCATGTCCATCTTCAGAGCTTTGTGTCTTGTAAACACAATGCCAGTGTTTGCTTGCATTTTAGTAGCATGATGTCTGCTGTGTATTTTCTCAGTTGTGTTTAAGGCTGGAGCTGCCTGTGAAATCTGAGCAGATGAGTGTGTGTGTGTGTGTGTGTGTGCTGAGCATCTCCAAAAGGAGCATTAGCTGGATTCAGCGGGCACTGGAATGTGAACTGGAGAGGTGGTTTGGGGGCTTTTAGAGTGGCACTTAGTGAACAAACGCTGCCTCTGTATTCGTGTGTGTGCTCTGTGCATGCTTGAGAGAGTGTAGATGCTTGGATGGCTAGTCTTGTGTTTATCAGTGTAAAAAATGGACATATGCATGCATGAATATCTTGTTGTCATGTCGTGTATGTATATTTGTGAATAGCAAATATTTCCTGTGTGGATTTTCTGTTTACATCTTCACTGAACATATGTGTCCATTCAAGCATTCAGTTTTAACAGTGGCATAAACGTGTGTGTGTGGCTGCGCCTCAGCAGTGTGACAGTGAACAGATCTCAGGCTATAAATATCTTGTCCGTTAACTGAGGCTGAGCTAAAAATAGACAGACAGTTCACATTACCCCCTTGAGGAAAACAGAAGAACTGCAAGTAAAACAAATGTCAAATTTTGATTCTCAGCCCAAATTGTCTGAAGTCCTCACCTCTAAAATCTAGTCAAATCTGGCTCACGTTTGGTTCTCAAGCACCACAACACAGAAAAGTCAGTGTGTTGTCATTTAGCTACAGTCATCCTGACTCAGCTGGCTGTGTCAATTTGTCGACAAAATGGTCATAAGGATTTTTGTCACCTTAGACATTTTGAGTTGATCAGTCTTTTTTTGTTTTGTTTTACAGAGAACGAGCTGTTACTCATGAGTCATTAGGCTACTGACATATGAGACGTGTAAGACATCACTTTAACACTGAAAATATGCTTTGGTATGTAATAAGCTGGTAAGTTTAAGGGAATTTCATCTTTTTAATTATTTTTTGGGCATTTTATGCCTTTATTTGATAAACGCCAGCAGGGAGATGACAGGAAATGAGGGGAGAGAGAGAGATGTGGAATGGTATGCAACAAATGTCCCCAGCTGTACATAAACCAAAAGCAGCTACCCTGAGTTTAAGGGAATTTCTTAAGGATGGCACTCATTTTTGGATGGACAGTAATACTGGAAACAGTTCAAAAGATTATTAAATCAAATTACTGAATCAATTAGTGAAATAAATTGCATAACTATTGTTTACATTTGCAGGAGAAACACTTGTGAATTCTATGAATTTCAATAGAAAAATACATCTCATTATTTGAGCAGAGCAGGACAGCGGTGCAACATGGATGTGTGTTTTGTTACAGAGGGTAAAATGGAAAAAGTTGGTAAACAGTTTCACTTAGGAGATGCAATGCCAATCACACAGTAAACCCATCTATATTCCCACCTACACTTTTATTGTGGTTATTCTCAACTCTGTGCATCTGTGTTTTACTGTCTAAACTGGGCTTTACTGTGTTTGTTTTATTGTGTACAGCATGTCTGGCATACATAATGTTAAAAAAGCAAAAAAAACAACAGCATCAGTGTTTGTGTGTGTGTTTTAGGACTGTAGTTTGTAATCTTCATTCCATCAGCATGTGGAGTCTTCATCCTGGTTCAGAAGCTGCCTGTTTGTGTGTGTGTGTGTGTGTGTGTTCAGAGCAACAACGGTCAACCAAACTGTTCATGTTGCTAATGGCAGCCTCAGGGTGAGAGCAAGCCATCTGCGCCTCTGCATGCGAGAAGTGTGTGTATGTGAGAAGTGGTTGTGTGCGAGACGGAGTGTGTGTGTTGCACAGTCGCTGCCTTATTTACAGCTGATCCTGAGTCCTGATTTATAGTTAAAGAGGAAAGCAGGAGAGATGACACACACAAACACACACAATTTGTTGCAGCCAACTCACAACCTCACAACACATTCGTGAGAGTGAGGTGTAAAGTGGGTTTTTTTGGGGGTGACAGCTGATGTCTGAAATTAGGAGCAGCCAAAGTCAAACCCCCTGAGGAGATGGAGAGGTGCTGGGCTGACATGACACGCACACACATATACACATATGAAAGCAGACAGACACACATTAATATCCTTTTGCCCACATCTGGGTCACCAGGAATTAAAGATGCTTCATGCAGAATTGTATCATTAATAAATCATCAGTGTATTACATCATGTTTTGTCTTTTTTTATTTTGTTCCTCATTCCCTGCTTATTTTCAAGATAAATCAGTTGAAGTTACACTCGCAGACGTTGAGAGGAAGTGTGTGTTTATGACCTTGCATAAATTAGAAAGATTTCAGAGGCTGAATCCTTTTTAAACCTGAATGTGTCATTATGAGATGATGCTTGTCCAGTTTTTAAAGAATCCTACAAATGTGCCAAGATATGTGATTTTGTCCCCCTTTCAGTACAATGCAGCCCTTTTTTTAAATTGAGCCACTGCACCTCAACAATTCTGTGCACACCCTTCTGTCCCAGTGGTGACTCAGTTTAAAGTCATTAGACACACACAGCGGATTGGCTGATTAAAATTATTTTCAAGACTGTGGCTGTGATGATTGACAGCTCTGTGAGTCAACTATTAGTTTAATTTCCACAGCTCCTTTCTTGACTCCTAACGTTTTTTCTTTCCCACAGCAGACATTTTAACTTGCCATAGCAGGAAATGCACAGGTGTAACTAATAACATTAACGCATCAGGGAGCCAGCAGCCACAATACCTGACACTTAAACATACTGAATGCAGCCATTATTAATTAATGCTATTACTTACACCTGTGCTTGACAAGTGAAATGTTCTGCTGCACTTTCTGTTGCAATCAACTGAACAAACTGCTTCTGACTAATTAGAGGAGAAGTGACATTTATCAATACTTTCTAAGGGGCTGCGTAACTAACCAAGCACATTGTTTTCTGCATCACTTAATGTAATAAAAACAAACATGTAATAAAAGCCAGGCTGATAAAAACAGCTTTAGACTTGTCATAGCAGGAAAACCACAGGTGTAACTAAGATATCCACTGATATTCAGAAATTATTTATTTATTTGGATCACCATTAGCCACTACCAAGGTAGCAACTACTCTTCCTGGGGTCCACACAAGTAAACATTACATCATAATGTAAAACAACCAAAAAATTGCTGATTGCTCAGTTATATCAATGAGGCTGATGATGCCACAGGCCTAAACTGTTTGTAAGACAGAGCATCAACACATATCAATATCCAGGGTTAGGGTTAGGTGTAACTAATACCATTAATTATGGCTGCATTTCTTTTAGGTTTACTAGTTTCATGGCTCTGGTATTTCCCATGCTGGCTTATTGGGACACTTAATTGGAATGGAGTTATCATTAATATCATTAATCACACCTGCACTTTACCAAAATGTCTGCTGTGAAAACGGTCTATAAGACCTGGCATTAAACACTTTCAGACTCATAGGTAATGTTGCCTCCCTGGTGTAGAGCTAACGCACATACTGTATATATACATATTTATTTGTCAGGAAACTCAATTTCTGGCCACAATAGAATATCAGTGGACCTCTAACTGTCCATAATGGCTTTTACATTGTCAAGATATTAGTTTGATTTCCTCCTAGTATTCATAGCAGCTGTAGTGTGTTTGTTAGTCTGTTTGTCTTGCCATTTGGTCAGAGGGGTGGTGTCACATGTTAAAAAGTGACATCAATGAGTTAAATGAGGTCAGTGGCTCTAACCTACACTATATTCTTGTACAGAATGTATTCTGCGTGTGTGTGTGTGTGTACAGTACACTCCCTCACAAACACACATGCAGACAACAAAAAACACACTCGCACATATATTCCTGAAGCTCTGCTAAGTCGTCTGTGTCTCCTCTGTGCTATAAGTAAATGTCTTTCTACTTTAATCTAATTTAATTGCCAATTCTGACATGTGGCACCAAGACGCCAACTCATTTTAAACATGCCTGTGTGTGTGTGTATGTGTGTTTTCAGTCCCTGGATAGACAAATACAAACATTTTTTATCTGCTGTTTGCTGGCTCAAAATGATTGTGTGTGTGTACCGTCATCATTGAAAGCTCAAGCTTATTAGTTGCATACATTTTTTGTAATTATAATGCAGCAATCATGAAATATACAATAAATGTCTTTCCAAGTTGTAGTAATTGGATTTTTTTGGAGCCCTGCAGAGAACATGCCATACTAAGGTCAGTGGGTTTGACAGGGAGCTACAACTGTGTGTCATCCGCATAACAATGAAAAGAAATACCATGTCTACAGATGAGGATAAGGAGAACAGTATTGGTCACAGAATTGAACTTTGAGGGACACCGTAATTGATTTGGGAAAACGACGACATAGAGTTATTATTGGCGACACAGAATTACCTATTGGACAAATAAGATGAGAACCAGTTTAGTGCAGTGCCAGATATGCCCACCCAGTGCCTCAGTCAAGAAGAATGCCATGATCAATAGTGTCAAAGGCAGCACTTAAGTCCAGCAGCACAAACATTAAACAGATGCCTGCGGCATTCATTAAAAGGTGATTAATGGCTTTGAGAAGGGGTGTCTCAGGGTTGTGGTGCTGAGAAAAACCACATTGAAACTTTTCCAAGGTACTATTATTTTCCACAGCATCAAGAAGCTGCCTAGAAACAATTTTTTCAAGAACCTTGGAAATAAAAGGCAGTTTGGAGATAGGATGATAGTTATCCACGAGGGTAGGATCAAGCCCAGGTTTTTTTAGGACTGGCTGGACACAAGCTGTTTTAAAATAATCTGGGATGCAGGACTGGGGGTAATACCAGATCTTATTAACTTCACAGTCAGCATCACAATCAGCAGGGGCACAAAAAGAGGCTGGGTTAACTAACTGATCCACAGACTTAAATAGGAATCTGGGTTTGTGCTGATGGGCAGAAATAAGTGCAATAAGAGAAATTACATGTTCTTGCATCTTTCACCATCCCATTATAAAAGAGTAATAACTCTTTCATGGCCACAAAGTGGACCTGGAGACCTAATTTCTTCCATCTGTGTCCTGCTGTTCTGCATTTCCTTTTACAACATTGAATACTGTCATTTAGCCATCACTGTTTTCTAGTCTTTGAATTTGATCTATTTTTCAGAGGAGCTATGAGATCTAAGGTTGAAGGATACAGGTAGTTAAAAGAATCAACCAAATTGTTGGTGTTGGCGGAATGAGGAAACACATTGCCAGGAGAATTGAACAGTGTACAAAATGCAGAGCCACTATGCTCATTAAGGATGCGTGTGTACTTAGAACGGGATAATTCAGTACTAGCAGCCTCTAATTTAAAGTTAAAAACAATGCATAGGTGATCAGATACAAACATGTCCCTGATTTCCACAGATGGAGTTTTCAGGCCCAGACTAAAGTCTAGGTCTAAGGTGTGGCCACGGGAATGAGTTTGGCCAGACACATGTTGTTGAAAGTTAAAAGAGTTAGTGATATTAAAAAAATCAGCAGCAAGGACATCAGACTCATCAACATGAATATTAAAATCACCACAAAGAACAATTCTATCATAATTTAAAACAAGACTGGACAAAAATTCAGGGTGCTCCAATAGGAAGGAGCCAGCTGATTTAGAGGGGCGATAAATAATAGCAAATATGACTGGAAGTGGGCCACCAAGTTTAAACATGAGCACTTCAAAGGAAGAAAAATCATTGCAAGCTATGAGGTTACATATTAAATGCTTCCTATAGATAGTAACAAGGCCGCCATCATGACCACAATCCCTAGGGCAGCTAAAGCAGTCATAATCTGTAGGGCACAATTCAGCCAGCTGACTGTGATCTCTAGGACGGACGAAAAGTCGGTGCTGGGTTAGAGCTGAAGTTGAGACTGGAGGTAGGGTTCTGGCCCGGATCTTTATTAAATCATTGTTATTGTCAGGTGTGTCTGTTTCGTATTAAGGACCTATGCGAAATTACCACAGGTAATTTTAAAAGTAGGACTAGAAGGATCCAGGCTCCAAATAACAGCACTATGATCAGTCCACAAGGGAGAGTTAGTGGGAGCAGAGGGTGCGTGGCTGTTTTTGGTGGGCAGAAAAGAGAAAGAAAAAGAGCGAGGGGAGACAGGTGATCTAAATTGTCAATTACGTGAGGAGGACAATACAGCGTGCTGCAGGTTAGCTGCCAGCATGCGACTACCTGACTTGTTTGGGTGAAGACTGGCTCGTTGCTGAGCTGCAATCAGGAGGGAGCTGGGAGAGGAGGGAGGATGCCACACCCACCACACACACACACACACACACACACACATAGAAAACAGGAGACACAGTGGAAAAGGACACAAGGAAACACAAGGGAAATAATGGGAGGCATGTGCGGGGCCGTGACATTTAGATCAGAACAGAGTCATGTAAGATGTTAACAGGTGACTTTACTTTGGTTTATACCATATATTTACTTTGTTTCATTCCTTCACAGTAATGTTTTAGGGAGCTACATTATGACCTCTGACACTTTGGTTTATTTCTCCATGTTACTAATGTTGGTGACAGTATTGACACTTGATGTATTGGTTTCCTCATTCTAAGTCATTATAGTGGCTTTCAAAAGATGTCCAATTAGCTACAACAGGTGCAGACTTGTTCCACACATGCTTGTTTGTTATAAAGGGCAAAAGCCTGCTTTGCTTCAGCTTTTGGAGCCATCACACCCATAGAGCCATGTGTTAAATAAAATAAATTACAAAAAAGCTGCACACAAAGTAAGACTAAAAGGTGCAAAGCTAAAAGTTAAAGCACAATGGCTGAAAATTTAAGTTGAATACAAAAAGCTATCATTGACATATGTTGATGATGATTTATAATAAAGATATGATTACATTTGATTTTCTCTTTTTTATCACTTTCTAAAACATAAAAATGTTGATAGAGATTGTGTTTTTGATTTATTTCTTTCTGTATGTCCTCAAGCAGAAAATCTCAGAAACATTTTAACAGGAAACTTGCAGAAAGGTTGGTCATGGGGTGACAAAGACCTGATTAATTTCTAGGGAAAATCTGTCACGTGGAACTGACACATCTTGACACTTTCATAGTATATCAGTGCAGTGAGTGTCATCTAGTTCAACTTGCATCTACATAATGTCACTCTTAAAGTCTCTTTTTTATTGTAAATCATCCCTCCTCCCAGTCTACATCTCCTCTATTTCATTTTGCGCATCTCTTCTTTCCCAATTCCCAAAAATGATAGGGTCAAAGCAGTATTGCCAGGAAACAGTGGCCTTTAATCCTTGACCTCCTTATTGCATTGTTATAGGCACCCATTATAAGTAAGCATCAATAAAAATGCCTGAGATGTAAATGCAATATCTATTTACATGACCAACAAAGATATAAATCAACATAAACTGTTAGTCTGCATTCTCAGTAGCATTGCCATCTGCTCTAAGAAACTGCAGTTTTTTCCATGCATTATAAAAGGATGTTTCTCCTAATTTAAAAAAAAATATCACACATGCCTTGTGAAGCTGCAAATAGACAACAAGGCAATAACTACAGGTTGAGACCTTCCTTCACTGCCCTGTCTTTTTTCTTCAGTCTCTTTCCCCTTATTTCCCAGAAAGAGCTAAATCCCACTGTGACCTTGCTCTGCTCGATTCACCTCCATAGCTCCACCTCGCTGAGCTGTAAAAAGAAAGTGGCTATCTGTCTTAGAGGAAGAAAATGAGGATGAGAAGATACAGTAAATGATAGATAAAGGTGGAGTAGAGGGAATAATTTGGCAGCGAAGAAAAGATGTTTTGGAAATGCGAGGAGGAGCAAGAGGAAGAAAGGAAGATGAATAAACATTATGAGGAGAAGATGGAATGGAGGCAAAAGAAGAAGGTGATGGAGAAAGAGTAGCAATAAGGGTTTTAATACAGGTAGGAGAAATGGAAGAGGATAATGAAGAAGAGGTGAGGAAAAAGGAGTGGGGTAAGGGGAGTTGAAGAACTATGAAGTCTAAAGAGGAAAAAAGTAAATTGAGGGAGAAAGAGGAGGAATTGATGGAGGCAGAAGATAAAGAAGAAAAGGAGAAAGAGGAGGTCATGTTTATCACTGAACCCATAAAGACCCTGTCAATATAAAGACAGGGGCAAAGGGCAAGAGAGGAAAAGAAAAAAGAGAGGTAATAGGTTGGAAGGCGAGAAGAAAGGGCAGAGGAGCTAAAGGATTCCAGTATATCAATATGGGGGGGAAGAGAGAATGTGTCTGTTTTATATCTGAGATTGCCAAGGGTACATGGTGTGCATTACAAACTCAGTAGCTGCGGTGGAACTGAATTTAGAATGCATTCACACACACATGAATGTGCAAATGTACGCTGGCATTTTTGTGTGCACACCCACACAGACAAACAAAAAACTGCACACACTTGTACAAAAGCACTTTTCACACATGCACTCACATACTCTCTCTCACACACACACAGCTGGTGTCAGCAGAGTAGACAGATGCATGGTGACAGGGCTTCAGTGCACTGGATTAATACACTTAGTGTTCCACATGTCAAACTGCATCACTGCAATCACGAACAGGCATCTCTCTCTCTCTCTCTCTCTCTCTCTCTCTCTCTCTCTCTCTCTCTCAAACAGTCTCTCTCTCTGATTACTTCTAACACCACAGCCAGCTGTCGAATCATCCAGCGATCAAGATGACCAGTCGGTCGCCCAGCAAACATCAAGCTGACAGCCCAACACCCACCCAGCCATGTGCATACACAGGATGCCAACCAACCTGCCAACCACCCACATAACTTAATGTTATATATTATATTAAATACAGAATCAACAATCCAAATAGCTAATAACTATCGACCCATACAGCTAATCAGTTCCCAACATGCCATTCAGCTAGGTTACCAGATAGCCAACCAGCCAAGTCATCAACCAACTAGTCAGGGTAGCATAGGTAACAGCCCTGAAATGGATAGACAGCAGCGCATACATAGGGCAGTTCTGAAAATACTGCATTGGATGTGTGCAGTCAGTTCAATTATGTCAAATTTTGGATGGCGGGTGGAGTTTCCAACATTTTGTCGTGCAGACCCTTGCAGCTACATGGACATGGATATTTGCCTTAAGCCGGTAATCACACTGGATGTGTTCTTATCAGTGGAGAATGACTTTTTCTAATTTATTTCAGTAGCTAAGGGGACTTTGAGTTGTGTCTGTCTTGCATTTTTGGAGGAGTGGCCCGTGTACTGTGAGTTGAAAAAAGCTCAGCTCTGAGCAGATAAAAGCTCTACATCCTTGCAGATTTTTCTCTGCTGTCCAATCAAAAGCATACAGGGATGGGCATAGGCTCGCCGAACCAACAAAAATGGAGGAAGGCGTGCAGTTCTTGTAGCTTGTCTTTTCTTGGTTGACATAAACAAAAAAGCTTGGAGGTACGTGAAAATATGTTGTTAAGTTACTGCAGTGGAAAAGTAACTGTACCATCCAACCAATTTACCTGCTAGAAAACGAGTCACCAGCCCACAACTCGCATAACACCCACCCAGTCTGATAGATAAGAAGCCAACATACCAGTTAGAGAGCCAGGTGGTAAGCTGGTCATTCAAGGTCGATAAACAGTCGAGTCCATAAGAGGTTTGACACATGGAGAATGCTGTTGCCATGAAAAAGATGTCATGTGTAAATATCACAGGGGATCAAAAAGCACTTTGTGTACATGTGTGTCGGTGCATTTATCTCTCTGCTGCTGAGGGTACAGGCATGCTTATGTGTGCTTGCAGAGATGCAGATACACCACAAAAAACATTTTTTGTTTTATCAGTAAGCAACAGCGGTCTCGAGTTTGGTTAGCAGTTTTATGACTGCAAGATTGCTGGGTTGAATACCAAGGTCACTAAAGAGTAACGCTTCCTTCCTCCCTCCCTCAACATCTATTGTTAAGTTGCCCTTGAATAGGACACGGAATCCCAGAATGCTTCTGCACAGTTGTTAAGTGTCCAGGGTACTGTCCTAGTGCACTGCGTAGTAATAAAACTTTATTTTTATCGCACATTTCACACAGAGAAAGCAGCTAAAGGTTCTTTACATGCTACTACTTCTGTGAGGCATAGAAGGGTAGGGATGAAGCAGAGAAAACACAGCCAAAAGAAAAATATTAAGAGCAATGATTGTCAAAAGAAACAAAATAAGTCAAGAGAAACTGCTTTACAGCTTTGCAGGAGCTTATTTGTTCAATACACCTTCAGTAGGAGGCAGACAGAGCAAGTCCTCATAAAGCTCCCTGAAATGTATCATGATGTGACCCAGACTATAAAAATTGAACAAACAGTAAAAATCTATTTCTTCCTCAGCAATGCATTAGATTTGGCCTTTATTCCTGGTGTTGTTGGGTCATGGTCTACCTATTTAAAATCAAATCAAGCATTTGCAGACTGTGGATTTACAGTACAGGTCTCATCATAAAATTTATATAAAAGTCTTTCCTTGTTACCTTGTGGCCTTGGGTATATCTTTAGATGCCAAATGTATGTTAAAATGCATTTTCATGTATGTTTACATCTAAGTTGCACTTTTTTCATCCTGTTAAGTGAATATTTGTTACCATAAATACAAGTATACTGTATATTTGTGATGATCCAGTCAACCCTTCATCAATTAAGTATCATTCAAATCCTCAAAGACCTTCCCGTGACCTACCTTGTCATTCTGTTTTATGTGTAAACACATTAAACCACAGACACATGGGGCTTTTAAAGCCACACAATGCCCTATTGCACATTAGCTGCTCCAACTGGCAACCTGACTAAAAGTATGAGACAAATCAAATTAAATACCCAGAAACTCAGGTGATGCCAGTCTACGAGAGAAAGCATGTTCTCCAACCAGGCAATTCTGTGATGCTTTATATTAAAGGCCCAGTAAAATGGATGTGCGGTCACTTTCACACCCATAATTCGGTTCATTTGGTCCTTTTTTTAATGTAACCTTTATTCAACCAGGAAGTCCCTTGAGATTGAAATCTTTTTTCCAAAGGAAACCTGACCAAGCCAGCACACCAATTACTTGGTCCTGACCAAGGAGAAAAAATAATATCAAGAGCTGTAAACATATAGTTATATAGACTGAAAGGTACAACTCTTTCATTGAACTGTTTTTGTCACCCTGCATCATCATATGTGTTACCATGGTTACACATTGCTTATTGTTTCCTTGACACGATCAGCAGATTGGATTTAATATTAGTTTAGCTTTTGAATTCATGCTAAAATCACACATATAATATCAGAAAATCCTGTGATTGGTCTGATTTGCTCTCATGCCACAAATGAACTGCACCAGAGTTCACTTGGAAGCGGACTGAGAAACCACCTTCCTAGGCTGTCTCAGTCCAGAAGTTTAGTCAGCACAAGAGTTTGATTGAACCAAACCAAACAAATTATGTGTGAAAGCACCCTTAGAGCTTCTTTAGCTTCCCTAACATGATGTATTTCCAAGTGAAATTAAATATGTGGGTAGGGTGTCATTTTGAGAGGGATTTGATCAGATTGTTTGGGGTTTTGATTTTGAAGTCCCTGGAGAATATTGAGCGATATATAGCTGTCACCATTCGCCTCCACCTACACATCCCTCAGCTGTGTTGTTAGATCAGGAGGTGGAGGATGAGGGAGAAATTAATAAATTAGACATCAACCATGCCCTTTTGGAAACGTAAACAAGTTTTTCCCAGCTGATATACCAACACTCACCTCTGACCCATTATATCTGTGCTAGCCATATGACCCATTAGCTAATGGTAAAGTGTAGTTTTCTTTAATGGTTTAGTTGATACATTATATATAATATTAGATTGCATAAATGTATGTATATGCTGCAGAGTGCAGGATGAGTCATCAAAATATTTTAACATTTTACAGGAAGAGAAGAGACCGGTATTTTGATATATAAATATTCTATATGATTTTTTGACACATCTCTGACAGATCCCAGGGTCACAGGATAAAAAAACATTTTGAATTACTCAGTCTTTTAAAGATGCAAGAGGGAAAAGACGGGGAAAAGATTTAACGTAGGCCACTCCAGCTGAGGACAGATGGAGTGCTGGTCATTGTTTATATTTAGTAATTCACTCTTAAGATTTATTCATTTATTCATTTAGGCAAATAATTTGAATCCACAGATGACAAACTTTTTTGTGATGGTTTTTCTTGATGAGACAAACCATGCCTAGTGCACTTTAAACCAAACCCTTTAAACTCATTGCACCCTTTTAAAGAATGTTATCAGATTGATGCCAGTGAGCACAGACAGTGTGTCAGCATATTCTGCCTGCTTACACCTGGATTCAGCACCATACAGTCACACTTTCTCAGACAAAGCACTCAGCAAAACAGCACTGGCTAAAAATATTGTTGTGTTTTCCTTTCTCTGAGAAGAAAAGAACAGCTTACATTTTAGCTCACTTTTTTCTCCTGGATAGTTACAAAGATTAATTTATAACCTCCCAGTGAGCAGTTAGTTTTTAGGTCTCCCCCTGCTCTCACTCTGAAGCATCTAAGTTTCCACTGAGGAATTTGTTTATTGGCTGCGCTGGTGATGGAGCTGCAAACTCCTGTTAGACCGTGACTATAATCCCTGAGCTGGATCTCAAAGTGTTTTAAGCTAAACCTGCTCCTTACAGTGGGCTTTTTGGAAAGAGCCTCTGCCACATGCTTCCGCTGGCTGCCGTCCAGACTGGACACACACACACACACACATCAATACATGTATGTATGCAACCCCGCACAGATGGAAATAAATATAAGCACCTTAGCAGACACCAGCAGATTTAAACACATGCTCATAGCTTTTGTAGCATTTTAGTGTTTCCGCCAAAATGAAAAATGTACCAACACTTCTGTCACAAAATTATCAACTATTGACATAGCACATTTCATACACAAAGATGATTAAAAATGCTCTACATATTCCATAAAGCACATTGAGAAGAAATAAAGTGTCAGACATACAAAATTACAAGCTAATATTATAGATTTTTAAAAAGTAAAAAGAGAGACGGCTATATTTTTAGCCCCCAAAGTCAATTCAGAAATGTAAGAAATTAAAGCTTCTAAGATCTTAATTTCTTAAAGTGGCTATAGTATTTTTTCATAGTAACAATGTATCAAATGACAATGTTGCTTGTAATGATGAACCTACAGCGAATTATCAAGCGAATTATCACCCGAATCTGCAGCTCGGCTTTATGGAGCTTTATAATGAGATTCATCTCATTGTTTAGCTGTCCGGCCTACAACAGGCCGGTCTTCTGTTTTGGTTCACTCTCACCGCTCTCATACTGTTGATGTTGGCCGCAGCAGGCAGCTGTTTTAGGGGAAAAAAGGTCTAAAAACCCACTGCACACTACCTACCCAGCACCAAACAGCAGACAGACACAGTTAGCGACTAGCTGGTGAATACAAAGGAGCATTTAGTAGCTAAAGGGCCACATTTCCCTCAGGAGTTGGTAGAGACCAAAAAAAAGAGCGAAAATATCAGACTTACATTCATCAGGTGGTCCAGAACACGTCTCCACATGAAAGATAATGTTGCTCCGTAAATGCTGGATGTGTAGATAAGAAACTATTTTCTAACAAGTTTGACATATACAACTTAAAAGGTGATGATTTGTTAATGTTGTGTTCACAACTTGTTTCTGCTGCCCCCAAGTGGCCAAAAATCAGTTATAGCAGGTTTAAGTATTTCTCTATAGCATTGAACATTCATGACTAAATAGCAATCCTAAGTAAAAATACATCTCTAGGTATTTTCGGTATTATTTATTAAGAGTTTAACATTAAAAAAACTCTAATGAAAAAGGTGATGAGCTTCATCAGGACTCTGTAGATGTGGTTTGATCTGATTCCATTTACAGTGATAAAATGACCACCCGAACTGATGAACTGACATCTGATTCTGATTCAAATGTTGCCAAATTCTGATTGATGCATGGAAGTATGTGACATCCCCTTTTTCTAATTTAATGGTTCCCACCTAAAACCAGTGAGAGGCGCTCAGAGAAAATAATAAATACAGAAATCTCTTGGCATGGCATCTTCAATCAATCATGTCATTTTCCCCTCTAATTTTCAACATGTCATTGTTTACCCCCTTTTAAAGAAGCCCTCTTTATATCCCTCTGTTTTGAGTAATTTTAGATCCATCTCCAAGCTGCCATTTTTGTCAAAGATTTTAGAAAAAGTTGTCTCCACTCAATTGATTTCTTTCATGAATAACAATCAAATCTTCAAAAGTCTGGTTTCTGCTCCCGATGCAGCACTGAGACTGCTCCTGTTTACCATATACATGCTACCCCTGGGCGAAATCATGCATAGTCATGACATCGATTTCCACTGCTACGCGGACGACACCCAATTGTATATCCCAATAAAGCCTTGTACCATGGATGCATCCTGCCTCACTAAGATTACAAATTGGATGTCCAAAAATGTTGTGCAACTGAATCACTCCAATGATTGATTGATTGATTTTAAGATTTTACTGCTTGTTTTTAAAGCCTTGAATGGTCAGGCTCCTTGCCTATATTTCTGATTTGCTAACTCCTTATGAGCCTGATCACTGCTTGAGATCCTCTGGCAGGGCCATACTTAGGGTTCCAATATCATGATTTGTTACTAAAAATGATGGGCTTTTGCTGGCCAGGGCCCTCAGCTGTGGAACTCCATGCCTGGCAAACAGAGTATCCTCCTTTAAATCTCTTTTTAAGACTCACTTTTATTACATGGCTTTTTCTTAATCTGATGGCATTTTTGCAATTATTTAAATTATTTACCATGTTTATATCTTAAGTTCTGGATCTTATTTGTTTTTATTTTATGTTTTTATTGTAAAGCACTTTGTAACTTTGTTTTTGAAAGGTGCTATGTAAATAGTTATTATTATTGTGTGTACATGTAGGATTCCATCACTTATAGTAAGACGCTGATTAAGAAAATACATTTTCAGGGCCTTTAAGACATCACATGTTTAACCATATGACCCATACGAACACAAACATTCTTAGTGTGCACACAAGAGTAATTGACCCACATGTTTTGATAAAAAAAAGAATGTGTTCCAACTCTACTGCTTTCTTAAGAACATATTTCCTCTAAATCTGTAGATGTGAAGACACACATACATGGTTGCTGTTCCAGAGTTATAATAAGGCTTACATGTCAACAGCGACGTAGACTTACACTGTCATTAAACAACAAAACTGTTTACAGTGTAAGCAGCCAACATACAGGATTTCAACCAAAACCCAAACACGGCTGAGCCTGATAGGGGAGATGATGATTTAATCAAAATCCATGGGAAGCAGCACTGCAATACTGACTCAACAATTTACCGTAGAGAATTTTTTTTACTCAGCTAAATCCATGGCAAAACAAGGAAATATCACATGATGGCACCTGCTACTGTCAGGTTGTGTTTTACGTGAAAAAAGGACCTGATTTGTGGCTGCCAGGCTTTTTACTTATTTCAATCCATTGAAGAATCCTTTGTACCTTCCTTGCTCAGCAACTATTTTCTCTCTGTGGAGAAACTGGAATTTGTTTTGCAGTCTGCCAAAGTGCTGAAACCTCAGACCTACAGTATGAACTCTACATCATCTACATTGTGAAGCTTATTTTACGGTTGAACTCACTTTAAGTCACGCTGCATATTAGTGTCAGCAAAACCGCAAAAATGTAAACATGATCCTTGGAAACTAGTGTTGCCATGTTTTGCAGTATGCACTGCCAAACTCTAGTGAAATTATGATACTGATACATATGCCTCCGTGTTCTGAATGGAGCAAAGATTATTTTTTATAATGTCTTGGGTAAAAAAAATGAATTTGAATTGTGAATTAATGGCTTCAAGACTTCAGAATTAAGTTATTTCGCAGCGCTGATATTGAGCTTTTAAGTGAAATGTTGATGAGTCTCGTATACTGAGGTCTCGAGGCCGTATACCTGTGCGTCTCACCACACCTGTAGTCTGTTGTTCTGATTCTTTTATGTGTTCTCTACCTGCTAATTATGTGTCTAGCAAACAGCACACAGGCTGATGGGAACATACCATGTTTTATTGTTGTTGTAATGTTCTTGTTGTGGATGGTATTTGTGGCACAAAGCGTGTTGTGTAAGTAGCCTATAACATGGAACCTTCTGCTCCCATGTGTGAGACTGTGGAAAGTTACCAGGATGCAAACTCATTGGCACTTAATGACAGTCTTGTGTCGTAAAAATGTGCTTACAAAACAATGTAGGCCTACACTAAGACTATTTTCATCAAGTACTTATACTGTGCAGTGTTGTGTACAACATTATGGTATTACAGCACTTTTTAATTGCACTCAAGAGGGCACTATAAAACAGAACTGCTGTGTTGAGTAGACAATGAGTGAGACAAAGAAAATCAATGTGATCTATTGCAACAATTTTTCTTGTGATATTTAGCTCTTACACTAGCTGGCCTAAGTGATACACTTGCACCAAGTAGTTTTGGTTTTTGGCCTAGCAGGTGTATTTTTCTTTAAGCAGGCAGAACATAACAAGCCTACTGGCCAATGTTTGTAAGCTAGCTAAGCTAACTTATTTTCACAGCTACAACCTTAAGTGTTTTGTTACAAAGATCTATTTTAACACAAGATTTGCTGTGATAACGGAGCTTTCAACTCTCTGCTTTCAGAGAAGAAGTGGGAAGAGGCAGACTGAAATCTGGCTGAAGTTATGAACAATGGCTGGGACAGATATGCTTTTGATAGAGACACTCTGTCTCCTGGACAATGCCCTCCACGTTTATGAGTTAAAGTGGGACCTTTTTTTGAGTAATTTGTTTTTTTCTGTAGACATAGTGTTTCATTAGAATTTTCAAAAGTGTGAGTAAATGATGTACATATCATGACACCCCTAAACCCAAAATAATCATCTTCTTCCGCCAACTTCAAAGGTATAGCCACAAGTTGGCATGATGTCTGACGATGTGTTGTACAGCTTTGTTTCTTATTATTATATCGACTTTTAGATTTAGTGGAGGGCCTTTGGCAACTCAACTGCACATTATCATAAAGAATGTTTTGGTGTGAGGCCATAACATTTGTCCAAAGGAGTGCACTGCTTTAAAGATTTAAAAACAAACATGCTGAATGAACTTGGCACATAATGCAGTGGCAGATAGTGTATTCAGATTGTATTGTCATGTCTCAACAGACAATTTCTGTGTTTATTTTTTCCCCTTGGGAACTCTGAAGTCATCACAGATACACAGGATGTATTTGTGAAAAGTGAATGTCATCATATCATCTAATATGTAGTTTTGTTATCCAGCAGGGAAACAGTTGCTGTGGAAACATCATACCGGGAATATTTTGGACTCTGTGGTTCCAATCCCGTGTTTTTTCCATATAATATCAGCAGATACCAGACAAGACAAACATTTCCTTGCTTGGTAAGCGTTCAACACAGGCAGACGTTGCTGGAGTTTGCTCCCTCTGTTCTCTGTCTTTGAGCATGAGTATGTGTGTGTGTTTACAGTGTCGCGACACTGACATATAAACTTATTCGTGAGCAGGCCAACTTGAGTTTGTAAAATGAAATAGTCTGACATCCTATCTATCCATCTGTCCATCTATCTATTTATCTGTCTGTTTTTACTAGTTAGTGTTACTGTCTTCCCTCTGGCTACTCTTCTGTCCACTTGCTGCAGCTGTGCCCAGCTGCCACCACTAGGAGGCTGTGGGGAGATGTAAATTCCTGTCCTCAACAGATAATAAATGCCAACAGTCAACGGTCTGTCTGTTTTTCCCTGATGTGAGACATGGAGGCATCATTTAACGTTTCAGTCTCCTACACAGACTTTCTATTAGCACTCTGTGATGGGCTATTATACCACACACACACAATCCTATTAGAACATTTCATTTTGAAAAAGTAAAAAGATCTTTTGAAGTGTTAAGAATGTGATGAAGCCATAGGTCACTAAGTGTGTGTTTGGCAGTGCTGAACTCGGCTAATAGCGAATTGTTACAAACAAGCTAAAACGAAGTATGTATGTAGTCTAACCGTTTAGCTTAGTTTGCCGCGTATCTTAAAATTTCCAGCGGTACCTGTAGGTGAATCACATCAGCAGCAGAGTAAGGAGGACAGAGGACAGGAGGAAGGACTGATACTGACTGATGTCTGAGTTCTTCATTCTTTCTAAACTTCACTCAGTATTTTAATGTCAGGAATGTGATTTATTTTATTGGCATTTTAGATTTGTTTCCAGTGAAATATTGAGTTTATATAGTTGACTGTTGTAAACTTCACTGTTGCTGCTCTAGAAACAATATTTAGTTATATTTATATTCAATTCTAATCCTGTTCTGAATTTAAAGTCAACCAGGCTGACGTAGGGTTACAACACAGACAGGTAGGGGACACCGAGATGGACCAGAATGTTCTGTATTGAATGACAGCCCGAGATACTGAGTATGGAGAGAGATCACTGGAGGCAAGGAGATCATTGTGGCAGACGGGGAGGACACCGGAGGCAGACAGGAGAAGCACTGGATGCCGACAGGAGTAACGCTGGAGGAAGACCGGAGTAACACTGGAGACAAGGGAAACACTGGAGACAAGGGAAACACTGGAGACAGGAGAAATAAGGAATATGCCGAGTGACATAGAGAGTCCTTGATTCAAACGAGGTCGGACACATACTGAGGTGAGTGCAGGTCTTTTATGCAGGCTGTGATTGGAACTGATGGGGAGTGTAATTGGGAGCAGGTGATTGGTGGCTGGTGAAGCCTGGTGTATCTGTGACACATAGTAACTGTATAGCTAATATACACACTTCAGTATTTGTTTATTTATCGCAAGTCATATCGTCATCGCAATATTGAACAAAGTTATTGCACATTGCAGATTTTCCTCATATCGTGCAGGCCTAGTGTTTGGAAAGAGAAACAATCATTTACACAAGCAGATGGTCAATCACTATTTACAGTTTTTATCATGGTTCGACTCATGAGTCTGTCAATGTAGGCGAGTAGATATAGTTTGATTGACTAAAATGTTTACTATAGAACTGTTTTACAAAACATGCAACAAAGAAATGAAAAAGAAGATTAAATATTAGAAAATTATCCTTTGAATACAGTGTGACAATGTAGTGATGAACCTACAGATAATTATTACCCACATCTGCAGCTCCCCTCGGCTTTACAGTGAGTTTCAGCTCATTGTTTAGTCGTCCGACCCACAACTTTACTGTTTTGGTTCAATCTCACTGCTTTCATGGTGGCATTTTCGGCTGCAGCAGGCAGCTGTTTTCAGTGAAAAGCTGTAAAAACCCACTGTACACTACTTGCTCACCACCAAACAGACAGAAAGAGAGAGAGCAAGAGTTAGCAACTAGCTGGTGAACACAGTGGAGCATTTAACAGCAAAAGAGCCAGACATTTCCCTTAGGAGTTGGTAGAGACCAAAAACTGAGCTAAAAGATGGTGAATATTGGACTCAGTTCACCATAATAACTTAAAAGGTGATGATAAGTCAGTGTTGTGTTACGCTGCCGCCAAGTGGCCGAAAAATATCACTTATTGCAAGTTAAAATAATACATTATGGCCATTGGCTGCTTCAGTCTAAAACTGTTGGTTTTAAACAATAACTCCAATCAGCTAAATCTTAATCTTGTGTGTGAGTGTTGGATGGTTGAAAGGGAGATACAAGTCCAAGTTCTGTCCAAGGTTTCTGCCCTCTTAAAGGAAGTTTTTCCTTGCCACTGTCGCCAAATGCTTGCTCATGGTGGGATTTGTTTGGTCTCTGTAATTAATATTATAAAGAGTATGGTCTAGACCTGCTCTATAGGAAAAGTGCAATTAGATAACTTCTCTTATGAATTGGCGCTATATAAATAAATAAATTGAACAAGGGACTGTAACTGTTTTTTTCCCTCAAGGACATTTGTCTAGATTGAGTGTGTGTGCATGTGTGCATGCATGCTAACATCTCTCTCGTCTCTCAGACTGAATTCATGCTACTCCTCTTTGGTAGTCTATTAGACAAGAGCGACAGTGTCTGGCTGGCAAGCTGCTGCCAGCAGCAGTCACTCTGTGTTTGGTGATGAGGTGTATTCGGAATTCAGAGAAGAGAAAATTTTTTTTTTGACGGATTTTGTCAAAACAGCAAGAATAAAGAACATGAACAGATTTTACTTTCCCTTCATGAAAAAGCAAAAAAGGCTTCATCTTTGCTACTGGTAGGCTGTGTTTTCTGCTTGCGACACAATCAAATAACCTATAATTTCTCAAAGAACAGATCAGCCAGGTAAATTTGACTAATCTGACAGGGCTATAGGCTCAATCATCATTATCAGTCATTTGGCGATAGATATTGACTATTCTTTAAATGAAAATCCTTGAGATTGCCACTTTAAGTAAAAGTACAAAAGTATTATCAGCAAAATATACTTAAGGTATCAAAGACGATACCTTTAAAGAACGTGTACTGCTTTACATTAAAATATTATTTATAAAGTTCTCTCTCCCCCAAAGGGTCTGATGCACAAAATTGTATTCAGGTTTTGGACTTTTCTCTGATATTTGCTTTTTTCAAAATGAAATATTGGATAATTTTACCTCTTTGAGCCTTGAACACTTATTTAAATGAAATCAACTAAAACGTGCTTTTTTGTAAGGGGTCACATGTCAAAAAGTTTGAGAAATCTTGAACTCATTTTATAAGCGTCTGACATGTTTTTATATAATTTCATATAATATTTTATATAAAATCTTAATCTGAAAAATAACTCTCGCCAAATGCTTGCTCATGGTGGGATTTGTTGGGTCTCTGTAAATAATATTATAAAGACTATGGACTAGACCTGTTCTATAGGAAAAGTGCAATGAAATAACTTCTGTTATGTATTGGCGCTATATAAATAAAATAAATTGAATTAGTAAATGCAGCTGTCAAATGAATGCAGTGGAGTAAAAGTATAAAGTAGCATAAAATGGAAATACTCAAGTAAAGTACAAGTACCTCAAAGATAGACACAGATAAGTGTGTGGATGTGGAGTTGTGTGTGTGTGTGTGTGCGCTGCCCTACTTCCAAAAAGATCAATATTGTTATACATTAGACTTGAGGGCTAAAACGGGATGGTGACCCCTGGTTCAATATGAATGTATCTATCTAAAAATAAACACTGTAATGTGTGTGCATTGTGCACGTGTGTTTAGGTGTGTGTTTTGGCATGTATGCATCTCCATGTACAGTTTAACGAATGCCTCTGCCCCTGACAAGTCTTGTCGCCTATCCAAGTTGTAGGAACAACAAATAATAACTTGACTTCTAGTTGATCATTTGGAATCAGACGTGGCTTATATGAAAGGCAAAGGCCTCTAGATTATGCTTATTTTACCAAAATAAAATCTTGTCATGCCTTGATTTTTAATTATTTTATTAGGAAAGAAAGGTCAGATTTTGCTTAGACAAAAGTCTTGTAACTTAAAAGAAATAATGTACAATACAGAACATAAAGTCATGGTGCAGTGGAAAAATAATTAATATTGTGTATGAGCTTGGAGGACTGCATCCAAATGTCTCGGCAATGACTCAAATAACTTATTAATAAAGTCATTTGGAATGGCAAAAAAAACATTCTTGCAGGACTCCCAGAGTTCATCAAGATTCTTTGGTTTCATCTTCAATGCCTCCTCCTTCATCTTACCCCAGACATGCTCAATAATGTTCATGTCTGGTGACTGGGCTGGCCAATCCTGGAGCACCTTGACCTTGTTTGCTTTCAGGAACTTTGATGTGGAGGCTGAAGTATGAGAAGGAGCGCCATCCTGCTGAAGAATTTGCCCTCTCCTGTGGTTTGGAATGTAATGGGCAGCAAGAATGTCTTGATACGTCAGACTGTTGATGTTGCCATCCACTCTGCAGATCTCTCGCACACCCCCATACTGAATGTAACCCCAAACCACGATTTTTCCTCCACCGAAATTGACTGTTTTCTGTGTGAATCTTGGGTCCATGCGGGTTCCGATAGGTCTTCTGCAGTATTTGCGATGATTGGAATGCAGTTCAATAGATGATTCATCGGAAAAATCAAATTAAACAATTAAAAATCAAGGCATGATAAGATTTTATTTTGGTTAAATAAGCATAATCTAGAGGCCTTTGCCTTTCATATAAGCCACGTCTGATTCCAAATGATCAACTAGAAGTCAAGTTATTATTTGTTGTTTCTACAACTTGGATAGGCGACAAGACTTTTGTCAGGGAGTGTATGACTGGGGTCACATGTGTATGTGTGTGTGTGTGTGTGTGTTACAGTGTTGAATATGTGAACTAGATTTACTTTTTGTTGTCTTATCATTTTAAGCGCTGAGCAGAAACACTAAAGCTGATTCAGTGTCAAAAAAATGCAGAAAATGACCATTGTCTTTTTTTGTACACATTTTTGACACAGTCACAGTCACAGTCAGCACTAACCTAAGTGACAAATACATTGCATTTCCTCTGACTGCTTCACAATGAAAGAAACCCTGTGTTTAGCCAGATTCATTCTTTTAATGTGAACTAGCAGCAGTAGAAAGTGTTGTGTTTGCATTCGCAGTAACTTAATACGTCTCTGAGCTGCAGGAGATTAAACACTAAACAGTGAGGGTGATATCAGTGAGATCAGATTAAAAACACTGTATTTCATGCATACATCTTTTCCCGTGAATCCCTTGTGTGTAGGTAGGTGACAGCATGGAGATTATATATGTCTTTCTGCAGCCTTTCACAGGTGAACAGTAAAGTTAGCAGTAATGAGGACTACAGTGCACAGGGTGTGGATAATTCAAATAGGGAGAAAGCGGGAAAAAATATGCAAAAATAAACTTGGCTGTCCTACCAACTGGATGACTCAGATTAATCACAGACTATGGAAACAATTACAAAATATAGAAAATGCAGTTGAATGAAGAAATCATTTTAAAAGATATATATAAATAAATAATGTCAATAAGAAAAAGCAAGTGTAAAAGTAATGAGGACAAATAAATAATAAAGATAACTAAGCAATTTACAGACCAGTATTCACTTAAAAGCCGAGGCTAAAGAAAGTGCCCTGAAGCATCAGAGTTTCAGCACACTGACAACAGAAAAGAGTTAAATGTTTGTGTAATACTGAAAAAGTCATGGAATGACAGAGGAGGGGGAATGAAAGCAGAGGAGAGATGGTGTGAAAGCTTGTGTCTTGTTGTGTTTCCTGTTGACAAGAGGACTGCTGTACTGATGATGGGTGACACATTCAGGGTCAAAGGTTACAGTGACTGACAGTGTGTGCACAGCCTCTGGCCTGACAGCCATGACAGACAGGCGGATAGACGACCGGTATTTGAGTGGCTGGATATCAGGATCAAAGATTGAAACTGGGAGGTGTTGGTTTGCAGTATGGACCAGTTCTGCTGGCGTGAAGCGGCATTGTACCTTTAGTAGTGGTAGTACTAGTAGTTGCAGTGGTAGCAGCAGCAGTTGTACTGTAAGAGTAGTACTGATAGTAACTGTACTAATAATGGTGGTAATAGCAGTTTAAGTGGTTTTAAGTGCAGTAGTAGTATTAATGATAGTAGTAGTTGTAGTACGGTAGTAGTACTAGTCATAGTAGTAACAGTAGTTGTGGTAGTAGGAGTAGTGGTAGGAAAAGTGCAATAATAGTGGTCATAGTAGTAGTTGTATTAGTGATGGTAGTAGTAAAAGCAGTATTAATGGTAGTAGTAATATCAGTAGTAGGAGTAGTGATAGTAGTTGTACTGTAGTAGTAGAACCAGTGGAGGTTGTAGCAGCAGCAGCAGTAGTAGTAGTATTAGTATTAAATGGAAGCAAAGCGCACAGTCAGTCAGTCTCTTAATTCACAGTGGTCAGATGTTGAATCTTCTGCCTTTTTTAGCCAGATGATGATGCTGTGTTCCCACATCTGAAATCTGAATACACACACACACAAAGACACACACAGTAGCCACAACTCATTTCACGAATCCAGATAGCCTTTGACATGTAGTCATTATATTCAGTTTTACATGCATAAACTGTCTCCCTCTGTCTTTCTCTGTCTCACTTTAATACTACTGTGGTAGAATTACAGTCACATAAACTCATACAAACTTTAGGAAACCAACAAATAAGTTTGTGCATTGCAACTGTGTTGGGATGATAAATGAAGTGGATTAAATATACAGTATACCTTACAAATAATCATAATCGCCATAAAAAACATACTTCGTCTGAAAACATGCACAACAAAGCACACATCATTAATTATCATCTAATTTCATTATTTGCTTTCCTTAAAGAAGCATCTTAAGACTTACATTTTTAATCAAGCTTTTAAGTAGTAGTTTGGTATTCAATTTTTTGTTGTTTTGCTCAATTTTGTTGAATCTTACTGAAAAGCTTTATTTTATTCTGTTGTGTTTTATTGTATTTTATTGTGTGCTTGCAAACTTTTAATTGGTTTAAATGTTTTTTAACGCAAATTTAGGTAAAGTACTTTGAGCTACATTATTATTATTTGAAAGGTGCTAAAACTATTCCGTTTACGTAAATTACATATTAATATTTTTTTGCGTCTTCTGCAAAAATATATATTCTTCAGTATCTAGAATATCTATTGATTATTTGCTTTAAAAAAAATTTAAGAGTATGTGAATGTGTTTACCTCCATTACATTGAACACAGTTAATGAGTAAACCACCTCTCTCTCTCTTTCACATGCACACACACACACACATACACACACACACACACATACACACCATTGACCTTTATGACTCCAAATCTCCTGCTTGCCCTTCATGCCTTTGCTGCTGTGTGTTGCTCACCCATCGTACTGCTGATATGCTTACTGCAGCACTCTGATTTCTCAAAGGCAAGCCATTAACAGCAACACAGCATCATGACGCGGTGTTTGCCTGATAACTGAACTACACCTCATTAAAACACCAACACACACACACACACACACACACACACCCATGTGCATGAATGACTTTGTCAAAAGATCAAATGTGGTCTTGATAAGGAGCTACCGACCTGAGATGCCTTTAAACAAGGATCAACGTCACACAGAAACAACCAAAGGAGGCTCAATTTCTTGCCACAAGATTGCGCTCGGCCTTCTTTTAAACATTCCTTTTATTTACATTTTCGATTTATTGTATACAAGAAGTGTGATGGTTTACCTGTCAACAATAAAGCAGATGGAAGATGGTGGAGAATAAAGTCCACGACATTACTTGTGAGAATGACGTTAATCGTGTCAGTTTTTTTCTTTAGTTAGCCTTTTAGCTATTGTACATTATGTGGCCAAAAGTATGTGGACACGTGAACAAAGTATATGGACCATTACACCCATATGTGATTGTTGAACATGTTATTCCAAAGCCACAGGCATTAATCTGCTGCTATAACTCAAATCTTCTGGTTTCAGTCTTTCCACCAGACTTTGGAATCTGGCTGCACAAAAGAGCACAAGAGCACAAAAGCACTGATGAGCACTGATGAGCACTGATGAGGTCCAACACTGATATTCGGTGATAAGGTCTGGCTGACAGTTGGTGTTCCAGTTCATCCCAAAGGAGTTGGATGGGTTTGAGGTCCTTAATTGAAACTAAGGGACCTAGCTGAAACTATAAAAAACTGTCCAACACCAAAAGCACAGAGAAGTATGTCATCAGTGTCTGCACATTTTAATCTACGCACTCTCGTCTTTAGTCCAAAAGAAAATCAATTGCATATGTTGAAGCCTTGATTCCTGCTGTCAAAATGGGTTTTTGTTGAATCAGGATTTGCTGGCACTGAGAGTTTCCATCATGTGACCAGCTGTGTGTATGTGTGTGTGGATAGTGGGGTCATGGCTGCCAGCAGAGTTATTGATGCCGTGACCTTCAAGCCCTGAAATGACGGCAGTCTTCTCAATAATAGATTGGACTATTCTTATGGGGAAAACTGTGTGTGTGTGTGTGTGTGTGTGTGTGTATGTGTGTGTATCAGTGTGTATTTGTCCACGTGTGTATGAGAGAGAGTGAAAGAAAATGACAGATATGGAGCTCTTTATAAGCACATTTGTGAGTGTGTGTGTCTACCTGTGTGTTGTATTTTGCAGCATCTGCAGCGTGAGTGAGGAGGTGCAGGGGGAGTTCATGGCAACGATGCACATGCTGTCCATTTTTCTCTCCGCAGGAGGTGTGGACAAACTGAAGAGGCAGGGAGATGCATGAGGAGGAGATGAAGATGTGAGAAGGGTGGTGCAGAAGAGATGGAGGAGCTGAGGTGAGTATGACTGTGTCAAAAGGGGGAGGGGTGATCATGAGGAGCAGGGGAAGTGGACAAGAGGTGAATAACGCGGCGTTCTCATCAAAAAGCTGCAAAGCTGAAAAATTGGATGGGCTTTATGATTTGGGTGTAACAAATCCCCAACCAGCCAGCCATCCAGCTCAGTACATCATTTGCCATCCTCCCACCCTGTGCAAAACAGGGTGGGAGGATGGAGGGAGTCATGTCAGAACCATGGACAGCTTCAGGAGGGGACCAAATATTGTAAATAATATAACTCACCATTTTCTTTCTTCTTTCTTTGCGACTAATATGTCATACCACAGAATAATTCTTAACAGAGGGTGTATCTTGTCTATTGCAAAATTTTGTTTTTGCGGCCCTGAGAGGTGTGTGGTGGGGAAGAGCAGCAAGGTTTTCAGTTACTGGTCGCACTGGCAGGACATGGCAGCGGGGAAGTGTGGGTAGAACATATGTGATATTGAGAGGTTATCAACATTAAATATCAGTGAAAACATTGGTAGCCAACACTCAATGGACCAGTGCCAGTTCGCAGTCTTGTTGCTGTTAATCACTAATCTATCTGCCATCAGATCCACACATAATTTACGCATGCACGCACAAAACAGTACCACGCAAAAGCAGCCCACAATCACACAGAAAACACCCAGCACTTGTCCACACCAATCAGGTTGTAACAGTTATTGACAAAAGATAAAGTCAGCCACACTGACCAGTGCAGAACCATGGACATTTAAAGCTAAACATGATGGGACATTGGAGTTGAATTCGATTTTAATTATTTCTTAAAGGCTATCGTTCATTACAGAATTAGAAATGCTATAAGATAATGTTTGATAATTTATCAGTTTTGATGAATATGGAACCAGCTTGGTTAGTCAGCAAGTTGCCCTTAAAGGAGATCCTTATCCAGTTAGTTACAATAGTGGGGGTTAATTTTTGGTGTTTACTTTTATTCGGAATCAGAGACAAGGTATGGAATGTAAAATTATGTAAAATGTAAGTTTGTTTGGAAAGTTTTAGGAGGCACACACTGCTTTCCCGATATATGTTATTTTACAGGAGGAGAAGGACACAATTATGAGAATACAACAAAGGTTGAAAAATAACATTTTAAAATAACATTTCCTGGTGTTTTTAAACGATGGTTTCACTGGGAAATAACGGCTTTCAACAAACAAACAAAATTAGTTTCATTTGGTGGGTGTCTCAGTTCACCCTCGGGGGACAGGGAGAGGAGCCTGAATATCCAGAAGGTGCTCTGACTAGAATCAGTGCTCCTTCACATTGCAAGGAGCCAGTTGAGGTGGTTCAGATGCCTAGATACCTCTCTGTGGAGGTACTGCATTCCATGCACATCAAACTGAAAGGAGTCCCTGAGGCAGGCCCAGAAATGCTGGAAGGATAATATATCCCAGCTGGCATGGGAAGTGCTGTGGGACACCCCAGGAGGAGGTGGAGGAGGTAGCAAGGGAAAAGGGTGATAAGCAGCAGAAAATGGATGGATGGAATGTGTGATCGGAAAGTGCCATTTTTGATTTTCATGCCTATATATTGTCAAGGTTGTCTGATAGTCACTGCCGTCATTTTTAACTTGCAGGTAATCATGCAACAGACTGTTATATATTTGTGGATTATTTGATATGGCAAAAAAAGCTGTTCTTTTTGCTTATTTTATCTTTATGGAACTTGAGATCTTCACTTTTCTGTATGATGTAAGATATTTGCTGAAAGACGACTTTTTGGAGGAAAAGCCTTCTCAGTACTTCTCAACACAGGAAATGAATTGAATTTCGTGCTGTTTGTCGCTGTCAGTCTGAATTGGGCGTAGGAGGAATGGAAAGGTAAAAAGCAGGTGACGGGGAGCTGAGGTGAGGAAAAAGAGAAGGAGGAGGAGGTGAAGTGGAAAAGCAGGGCTGCTATGTATGTATTAGTCATCTGAGATGTAGAGTGAAGTTCTGCTTTACTGTGTGAGTCACTGCTCCACTGGAGAGAAAATAGAGAGGGATAGATGAGCAGTAGAGAGTGAGACTGAGAGTCTCTACAGCTGAAACTCCTGAGAGACAGATGAAATATTTAGTGTAATAAAGTTCAGCTGTAATGGAAAGGAACTTACTGAGAGGAGAATAGAGAAACACAAAGAGACATAGGCTCTGAAAGAAAGCCGGAAATGCTGGGTAGCCATCGTGCACATTCTAACACATAGTCATATATCACATATCACAAGCCTAAAGGATCCATCACTGGGTGCATCATAACAAATGTGTTGTGCGTGTGTGTGTGTGTAGTAGCATTTTCAAACCCAAAGAAATCTATTTTAAATTGTACTTTAGTTCAAAGCTCCAAGACTCAGAAATGGCAAAATGTGCACAATCAAACTATGAAATAACTTTAATTTAGTCTATAAAATGTCAAAAATAATGATAGATTGCCATCCCAAATCATCATAGCCCAAACAAAAATAAAATAAATAAAACAAAGAAAAGCAGAAAATTATTACATTTCAGATGCTGGTACCAAAGAGGTAGATAAGATAAGCTAAATGATTGGGAGACAGGAGGTGTGTGTGGGTTTTTCAGTGTGTGTATGATTCACTACTTAGATCAGGCATCTTCGTGCCTGAAATTTTAACTCACACTGTTTTGAAGCAACAGCTCCGTGAGACTGGAAAGGACGCAGAGCAGCACTGTGCATCTGTTTATATGTGCATGCAGTAGTACTGCAGCAAACTCTGGTGAACTATCACACAAGTCTCCACTGTCTCATTAGCAATGCAGGGTTTTTATGCACACACACAAACATACACATACACAGGATTTTATTTTGGACTCAGAATTCCAACATCATCATTAAATATTAAATCATTTATTTTAGCAGGAGCTCAGGAATGATGGCACTAAGATAAATTGTAAAAGTAAATTTTGTGTTTTTTACTTCAATTTGCTACTACTTAATTTCATCTGAAAGTTAAAAATTCATTCCCTAATTTCAGTTTCATTAATCGAATCAAATACAATTTTGTCACTTTTAAATATGTAAGTAAGCAAGTAAAATGATTAGATATTAAACTTAAAAAAAAAAGACATTCTCCATATTAGCACTGTAAGAGCAGGACGCACGGCTCATTGTGATTGGCCGATGCCATCGCCCGGGAACCAAACAAGAAGTGCACCCTCCTTACACCCAACAGATTTGTTAATTTTAGAATTCATTTTAAAATTTTGGTGCTCACTTATAGAGCCCTACATGGCCAGGCTCCACAGTATGTCATGGACCTTCTGCTCCCCCACACCACGAGCCGACCTCTTAGGTCATCTAGCCAGGGTTTTCTAAGTGCACCTCGGACATGCTTTCCAGTCAGCAGCCTCTAAGCTTTGGAATAGTCTCCCGATAAGCCTGAGGTCTTTGGACTATGTTAACTCTTTTAAAAAGCAGCTAAAAACATATCTGTTCAGACAGGCATTTAGGTAGCAACTGGTATTTTATGTTTTAACTTGTGTCTTATATCTGTATCCCTTGGATATTTTATCAGATGTTTTATCTTTCTTTTATTTATTTGATTCTATTTCTTTGACTGTGAAGCACTTTGTGACTAGTGTCTGTGAAAGGTACTATATAAATAAACTTTGCTTGCTTGCTAGATTGACAGGGTTTTTGCAGCAGCCAATATTAGCCAAGGTCAGATGGTGAGATGGGCAGTCAGGTCTGATGTTGGAACATAGACTGTATAAAAGAAGTGGACGTAGCCTCCGGGTCTGAAAAGAGAAGCCAATGCGTAAGTACCTTAAACCTGCATTCTGTCTAAAGGCCAGCAGGGAGCGGCTCCACTTGTTGCAAAAATAAGTCAGATTGTATAGAAGTCCATGAGAAAATGACTCTACTTCTACTTGATTTATTACCTCAGTAAACATTTTCATAATGGGTTTACGGTCTCAATCGCTAGTTTCAAGTCTTCTTCAGTACAGCATGATGTTCATTTTGTAAATGAAGGTCACATTTAGAGTAGAATAGATGATAAAGCAGGGTATCCTTTAGGGCGTGGCTTCCTTGTGATTAACAAGTCTCTACCACAGCAACCTGTCGATCAGGATAGCTGTGAACTTGTTTTTGTGTTTTCATCTTTCACAGTGTGTTTTCAATTTATGAAAATGAATTGTAACATTTTGTTCACCTTGTACAGCGTTCGGTTGTACTAAAAGACACTCTAATGAGTCTGTCGTTTTACATTTTGTTTTAAACCTGTTTTTCGCTAGCCAAAATTAGCTTCCCAATTAATATCACAGTTAATGTGAATTACGGATGCACCTTGCCAACCAAGTTACTTAGCTAGCGCTAGTATTAGCCGATAACTTAGCGTTTCCCTCACTCCTTCCTAGCTCCACCCTCTTGTCCAAATATGGTCACTTCTGGCTCCAGAAAACCAAAACGCCAAACTCGAGGCTTCAAACCAGTAGTCCACAAACAAATGGATGACGTCACGGCAGCTAAGTCCACTTCTTTTGTACAGTCTATGTGTGGTAAAGATTTGTAGTTTGTTCATTAGGTGTGTGTGTGTGTGTGTGTGTGTGTGTGTGACGGTGTACTAAGGGTGCTGTCAACTACCAAAGCATGCTATGCGTTTCAGTTTCATTTTAAGATGTCTGACTTCTCACATTAGTCCATCTGCCAGCACACACACACACACACGCACACACACACACACCCACACACACTAGTTCAAAGCCAATTTAGGACATCTTTAATAGAGATTCAAAAGGCCATGGAAGGCTATTCTAAATCTATGGAGGCCTCCTGCTATCTGTGTCTAGCCAGGCACTGTGGGCAATCAGCAACAACTGGTCCTCAGACCTCAGAGTGTGAACAGGAATATATTGAAAGAGAAGGTCAGCAATGTAGGAATGGGCCATGCCTGCCCGTGCCCTTAAAAACAAGCAGTAAAACTTTAGCATTGATTCTAAAGGCTACGTGAAACTAGGGCAGGGGGACCAAAATGTGGGAAGTGTGCTGTGAATGTGACTTCCTATTTTGTGTGTGCCAGCAGCCATGTTGGGTTACCAATTAACTCTAATATAGATACCGGCATGCATGCTATTCTTGCCATCATCACAAACTTCACTAACTTTAACTCAAAGATCAGGAAAAAAAACAGGCCTCTGTGATTGCTTCTGTAAGGTTAAGGGCTATTCCCAATTAACTGTATTTTTCACTGTTAGCACTGTAGCCTATTGTATGTAATGGGTGTTGATGAGGACTGGATCCCTTGTCGTCAGCCTGGACTGTTTTTCTTGGTATTTACAATGCTCATGCATGTGTGTGTTGTTATAGGTTGGTTTGTTGATACGTGTCCTTTGCATTTGATGTCTTAATTGTACCCAGAAATCATTGTGCTCATCTATATGTGATGGGTAACTTTAACAGTTGTTTATAGTACATCACTGTTCAGAGCAGCCTATACTGTGCCCTGCTATAGTTGGCTGTATTGTATCATACTTTGATTTTGATACCCATGTGGAGATTTGATGTGGCTGATTATTATACAGTATATCAGACGACAAAAAGCAAGTAGGCCTACATGCAGCTATGAATGTTTCTTTGCAACAAGAGTCACAGTTAGTCCACAAAGTACAAAAGTAGAGAAATAAAATCCCAACAACAAATTTAGGTTTGAGAAATGAGCCATCAGAGTGGGCACACAAACGCTGACTCAACTGAACCAGAAATCAACTTTGGATATGTATGTTAGCAGGGCCTGGTCACACCAGCATTTATAGTGGATTATATAGAAAGTGGGTCAAATGTTTAAATGTGAAACAATGCCAATCAGTTTCTCAAATTCACAACAGATTTACTGGCATGGCTGTAAAAGATATTATTCAGTAATTATTTTTATTCTGGCCCTCTGATTTTCTCTCTTGTGTGGACTTCTCTCACGACACAAACACATACACACTCACACACACGCACTTACACATCTACACAGTGAAATACAGCCTGAGCTCTTAAAACTGAAACCCCCATTAACACACAGGACAGGAGATACCCTTCTAAAAAAAGATGTGTTCTAGTTTCAGTTAATCTGCTTGTCTGAATGAGAACAATACATTTCTCTTAGTATCCAAAATTAACAGCAACACAAAAACAGCATTTAAAGTACCAAAACACAGCCCATCCTTCTCCAATTAGATATTTAACATTTTCACCCACACTGTCAGAATGAAAATGAAAGGATCCTAAATTGTCCTGAAAAGAACAGGATATAAATAGTAACAGGATAAACCCTGGAGAGCCGAAGTTCAGCGCCCCTTCATGTATCTGTTAGCAGTGATGATGAGTACACAAAAAATCTAACTATTGCACCATCTCAGAACTGTCTTGAATTGTTTAAATAGATTTTTTTTCACTTAATAACAAAGTACCTCATTATTATTTACACAGTTTGCCACACAAGGTGCATGGCTGGTATAGGGACGGCAGTGTTGGTCCAGATTGAAATATCTTGACAAATATTGGATGGACTTCCATGTATTTGTATAAATAAATTATCTAAATGTATACATTTGGTACAGATATTCAAGATCCAAAGTCATTAGGATTCACCCACCTAATGACTTTGGACCTTGAATATCTGTACCAAATGCCACCATCAGGTCAACATTTATTCGATGGACTCCCATGGAATTTGGTACAGACATTCATGTTCCCCACAGGATGAATTATAATTTGTTGATCCCTTAACTTTTAATCTTGTGCCATCATCAGGTCAACATTTCAGTTTGTCCAATACTTTGGTTTGTCACCAGATACCTGCAAAACTAATGACACTTTCACAAGCCTCGACTGTACTTTATGTTTGGTCCTATTTAGTAAATGTTAGCATGCTAAAATGCTAAAGTGAGATGGCGACCTGCTAAACATCAGCATGTTAGCATCTCAAAGCACCACTGTGCCTAAGTGCAGCCTCACAGAGCCGCTAACGTGGCTGTAGACTTGTGTTCAATATATAATCAAGATGACAATCGTTCTCTCCTTAACCAAGTGCTTTGAGTTGCCTAAACAAAACAATGAAAACAGGAACCATGCTTTACTTTCCATGAGTAGAAATTGTTGGGAAAACAAATGAAATACATTGTCAGTGAACATTTTGCATATACTTTGCAGTATGTTCATAAAAAAGTTGCCTTAATATGTTGATAAAAAATGTTGATAATAGACGACATTTCTCTCAAAAAGTATTTACTGTTTTCTATGAAACACATCTAGGAGACAGGGTTGGAAGAGGACATGGCATCATTGGAGCTATAAATAGTAACAGAATACAGCCAGAGGAAGCACAAGTAAAAATTTTGTACCACAATATTCCATACAGTGGCCCCTTGTGGTCAGTATTTTGTTTAGCCAAAGTCCAATGATGTAAAAACTGTAAACATTTACTTGTTGCTTGACATTTTGTCAGTCATCAAGTCTGTCATGAATTAGTCTGCATGCACATTACTTAATCTTGTGTTCATTTATATTCAGGATTTTAGAACTTAATTCTTTTGCGTTGCCACACGAAATATCCATATCCACGGCGCTGAACTGGTAATCTGGCATATAGGGCATTTTCCTGGTGGGCCGACGCACCTTGGGGGCTGGTCGTTAGCAACAATTATTTCTTTTTTTGCTAATTTACGGCTCATAAATGGTTCAATTTCTATAAAGACATTAGACTGGCCCAGTCGCATCTCTGACTGGGCCGGCCCAGAAGTTGTGGGCAACAAGAAATGAAAAATAGATTCAAATGCCTAGCATTGTTCCCTAATGCTGTTGCAACTTCAGCTGGCTAAGCAGTGAGTGACCTAGGTCCATATCATATCATAATCAGTGGTGGAAGAAGTATTCAGATCCTTTACTTAAGTAAAAGTACTAATACCACACTGTGAAAATACTATAAGTAAAAGTCCTGCATTCAAAACCTTACTGAAATAAAAGTATGTAAGTTTTATCAGAAGTAAAAGTACTCATTGTGCAGTAAAATGTTACCTGTCAGTGTTTTACTATTATATATGATTTCTGGATTAATATTCCTGCTGCATTAATGTGTTTGTTGTATTTTACTGCTGTAGATGTTTATGGTTGAGCTCATTTTAACTACTTTATATACTGTTGGGTAGTTTAAGCTACAGTAATGTATCATATTCTACATGAATATCATTTGTTTGTAGCGTCGCTGTCCTGTGAGAACCACGTATCTCTAAAAAGTCAACTTTTCATGAGCTCAGAAAAACAGCCTGTTTTCAGCTTTGTGAAGATGCATTTTCCAGCTAATCCAAGGGGGGTTTTAAATAGCTTATTTAAATTAAGAGGTAGGAGAATTTTCTAAAGGAACATTTCATCCTTCAGTTTATCACAAACATTCAAAACCACAAATCCCAAATCACCAAAATTTGAAACACATGGTTTGAAGTGTACAGGAAAGGTATGAAAAATTGTAATCTGAAAAGTGACTAGAGACTAAAGCTGTCAGATAAATGTAGTGGACTAAAAAGTACAATTTGCCTCTGAGATGTAGTGGAGTAGAAGTTAAGTTGCATAAAATGGAAATACTCAAGTAAAGTACAAAGACCTTGAATTTGTTCTTTAGTACAGTACTTGAGTAAATGTACTTAGTTACATTCAACCACTGATCAAATTATTATTCAAATTATTAGGTTGAGGCTTCCCCTGATAAAAAAGCACAACAAGGCTGTATAGGTTACATCTGGAGCTCTACTGTGCTAAAATGTATGTGCTAATGTATATATGCCTGCTTATGCATTAGCCTATTATAGGGAAAAATAGTTTAATAGTCAACTGTAGTTAAAACTCCCCAAATAAACAAGCACGCCCTTGATTTAATTGGCCTATCACATAAACAGGTCTATTACTCCTCTCTGAACATTAATATAAAACAAAAAGGTGATCTCGCAATAGTCATCATCAATATTTGGATACTTGAAATCTGTAAGAACTGAATAGGTAGTTAGTATTCAACGAAATAAGATGGAACAGCTCCATGTATTAATTGAATAAACAGCTATTTGGTCATTACCAGTGTGGTATTGTTTAAATTGTACAGGTTTTTGCACACGTCAGGGAATATTAACAATTCTCGATCTTAACTGATCATGATCATGTTAATACCCCACCCAGTTAATTGTAATCATCTCTCCCTCTCTCCTTATGTCGCCTTATTGTCTAGTCAAGCCAGGAGGTTGAGTTCACTT
Source organism: Siniperca chuatsi (assembly GCF_020085105.1). Classification (NCBI taxonomy): domain Eukaryota; kingdom Metazoa; phylum Chordata; class Actinopteri; order Centrarchiformes; family Sinipercidae; genus Siniperca; species Siniperca chuatsi. The sequence continues at coordinate 4,115,788 of NC_058049.1, read as the reverse complement.
ACTTACAGTACTTACTACTAAGCTTTGTAGTGGTTTGGGGGAATAGTACAGTACTCATATTTAAGGGGACCTCAAGGATGGTGTACTGGTGGGTGGTGTTTTGTCCCAGTCCAGCCCTGCATATCCATATAAAATTCCTATCCTGAATTTGAAAAACTTGAATAGTCTGAGTTATGGGATATACATACTAATGGTGTATTCTGACTTCAAAATCTAATGACCACTAAGGTTGGACTGTCCATGTATCTGGTTATTGGTTCCATGCCAAAACAAGACTTTGGCCTTGTCCACAATGATGCTCTTATTTGGAACATTAATCAGTACATAAACACACTCAGTTTTTCATGTTGCCGCTGATGGTGTCAAATGTCCGTTGACAGTACATGTTTCAGAGTCTGGCGGCAGGCAGGTTTCCTGTGTTGGGCTGTTAGCATTAGCATGGCTGATCAATGATTCAGGGAGCCGATATGTTCTGGTCTTTAACTTTAGCTCCTTTCTTTTTTGTTTCTTCCCTTTCTCTGTTTGTTCCTTTTTTCTCTTTTTTATTCTCTCCCTTTTTTTTGTCTACCACCAATATCTTCACTCGCTAGTCTCTTCCCTTCGTCTGGCAGTTGCATTATCATTCTCGGCCAGGGAATAACTGTGTGTGTGTGTGTGTGTGTGTGTGTTGTATTTCTATCATACCACAGAGAGCAGCCGCTGGTGTCTGCTCTCTTTTGTGGCATGCTGCTATTTGCAGTGCATCATATGAGCACAATGCCATACACACACGCACACACACACACACACGGTGACCTTCACACACACGTACACACACACACACAGACACTGATCCTGAAATTTGCTCACACTTATGCAGACAAATACACAGTCCATGCACACTGGCTACACACAAAAGACATAGCAAGACTAGAGCTGTTTAAACCATAAACAAATGCCACCAGCATGCATAATGGCCTCTTCTCCTGTGGGACCCACTCGTCCTGTTCTATTCTATTCTATTTCTCTGATATTGAGATACGCTTCCAAACAATTTCATCAAACCCAAAGTGGGAAATAACTTTTTGAAAATGTGTTAAGTTCTATACATTGAAGTTATGTATAAATTGATTGCTGACATGGAAGATATTAGAAGCTTACGATATTGGTCATATTACAAGGTCAGCTGACTGCTACTTGTAGGCAACCAACATGGATTAGTTAAGAAGTGTTTGTCATAGTTAAAAAGGCATTCTCTGAAACAATAGTTCCATTTTATGCAACTTTACTTCTACTCCACTACATCTCAGAGGAAAATTGTACTTTTTAGTCCACTACATTTATCTGACAGCTTTAGTCTCTAGTCTCTTTTCAGATTACAATTTTTCATACCGTACACTTAAAACCATGTATTTCTGAAACACTCATAGCATAAAAACCTGACGTGTTGTAAGTTGGTTTGCAGAGTGTGAAACTGGAAGGTAAATCTCTCCACCCATCTGTTCTTCTGACCTCCACTGATGTAATTCAATGTCAAACAGTTTCTTCTTTCGAGTTGTGTCTCCTCTACTTAATCTGATGAGGAAACATTTCTGTCAGTACTACAAAGAAAATAATTTTGTTAAAGTGGTAAGACCAGTGTAAAACGCTCTTTAAATGTGAGTGTGTCTGTGTGTGTGTGTGTGTGTGGGGGGCATTCATACATGTGATACTGTATGATGATGTGCTTTTGTTTGCACGCAGTACAGTATCTGTGCTTTGTCGTATAGTACTAATGCATGTAAAAGTACTCACACATCCATAATGACTGCAGTCACTATGTCTGTGTCTGTGTGTACTAGGTGTGCATGTGTGTGTGTGTGTGTGTGGTGTTACCTGGGAGCTGGCTTCAGGCTGTCCTCTGAAGCGACTCCAGCTGTCCTCGACACATGCTGTGAGAGACATAAACATGGAGAGAAGGCAAGAAGGACTAAAATAATGTTGAACTCACGAAACAAGGGAACAAAACAGAGACTGAAAGACTGAGACAATGAAAAAGGCCTATGGACTTAATTAACTTAATTTGTTTGTCCCGGCAAACATTGCTACTATCATTTTATGTTCTTGTGTTATTTGTTTTGACTGCCTCCTTATGTGTAAAGTGTCCTTGGGTCCCCTGAAAGGTGCTATAAAAATGCAAGCTATCTATCATTATTATTATTATTATTATTATTATTATTATTATTATTATTATTATTATTATTATTATTAAATACAGCTGGTATAAAGTAAAAAAAAAGACAGACCTCACAGTCAACATTTCTCAATTGGCACTATTTTCTGTTTGAAAAAATGGAAAACTTGTTTATGACCAGGACATTTTTTCTGGAAAAACACATTGCTGTGTGAGTTTTTAAACAGAATTCCATTCACCTCCATTGGATGTGGTGGCAATGCAGCGGCAGATGATCTCCCTCACCAATAAAACCAAAACTGTCTGCATGGCTGTACACTACAAGAGATAAAGGAAAATCTGATTTTTTAAAAGTTTATTTTTGAGTGAACTGACCCTTTAACTTTCATACCTTGAATTTTCCCCCTCCCTTCTTACTGTCTACCCCTCGCCTGAGGGCTGGAGCCTCCTGTGCAGCTTATCGGCCCCTACATCCATAAGTCCACCCACGGCCCCTCCCCTTCACCTGCCAGAGGTTAAAGGAAGCGTTAGGACTTTTTGTTTTTTTCCTACTCTACTTTAAACAAGTAGAGCCACCTTTAAACCTCGTTATAAAAACACAAGGGGTGGGGGCTGCAGTGAGTGTGTCAGTTATTTTGCACGTCTGTGTGACCATGTGTTATGGAGGTTGCCTGCCCATGGGGAAGACTGGAGGCGTTCTTGTTTTGAATTCCTCCAAGCCAGCTGTCATAATAGAGTTGTGTGGGAGCAATACACTGAGGGGCGAATTCACAAAGAATGAATTGCGTTGATAGCACCATAAATTGCGCATCATTTGCAACCACTATCTGCCCATCTCAAGGTCCTATTCACGAAGATATTACAGCCCAAACACGCCCATAAAGTTTTGCGGCTGAGTTTTGCCATTGTGTTGCATCTGTTAATTGTTCATCTGCAATTTTCTGCAGTGGTCCCAGTAATAATTGTTCTTAAGGTGTACTGAAGTAGCAGATCACATGACATGGTTAAGCAACGTTTCAGTCAAAAAATATTAGAAATGCAGTTTCAAGAACAAAACTTTCCACTCATGTGGAAAGAGATGTTTGATTTGAAAGATAACTTATTCTAATTCTAATTCTAACTATTCTAATTATCTAATAACTCCCCCTGCTCTTTCATTCATTTCTATCTGCAGGATGTCTCTTATATTTTTATGACTCACTCTGTATGGCGTGATTGTTATTTGGGGTGCATTAAATGTGCGAGCTGTTATTTGGGGAACTTTAACAGTTGCTTTAGCTGTTTTCTCTCCTACTCTGCTCTATGCTGGACTGTTGAAGTGCATAACAATCACCTCCGTTTCTCACAGCAGCAGGTTTTATGTTGTTTTATTCCCTCATGGTGAATATCAGGTGTTGTACTGTCTGTGTGCTACCTGTGCACATTTGATGTACTGTGATGAGCTGTTGCTTTGCCTGGCTACAATCAGTGCTGCCATGATCACACTGTCAACAGTTTTCATAGGGATGGTTTCTTTAGAAGAAACTAGATTCAATAAAACCTGTTTGAATTGTTTTTGGCTGGATTCAAACCCATGCCGCTTCTCCACCAGGTGAGCACGATTGCCATGAAATTTTGTACAATTTATGATCCCCAGAGGATTAATCCTGACTGACTTTGGTGATCACCTGACTTTTCCTCCATCGTCACCAGCAACTTGACATTTTTGGTTTTTAATGAAATATCTTGACAAGTATTGGATGGATAATGATGATGGATGGACTAATATTTAAGATCCTCACAGAATGAATTCCAAAGACTCTGCTGGTCCACTGACTTTTTATCTAGCACCGCCAGCAAGTCAATGTTTTCAATTATCCATGAAATCTTTCTAAATATACTTGAGGGTCCTGCACAACATTTTGTACACACATTCATGGTTCCCAGAGGATGAATATTGACAGTTTTGTTGGTCCCCTGACTGTCAATCATAACTTAAGAGACCCCTTAACATTTTATTTAGCACCATTAGGTCAAAATTTTAATTTGTCCAATACTTTGTTTTTTGACCAAATACCTGCAAAATTGTCATTCCTGACAGCCTCAGCTGTACTTTGTGTTTAGTGTCAGAAAATGTTACTGTATATGTCCAAACCTGGGAAAATAAAACCAAAACTATCTGCATGGCTGGATAAGAGAAAGAAGGAAAATAGGTTTGTTTAGTAATTTGACTGAACCAACCCTTTCACCTCCACCTAAGCTGAAGAACTCTATACTATATGTATATTAGTTTGATTTTGATGACGAAAATGCATTATGAATGCTTATGCACTTCAAAATTTGTTTTCATACCTTTTTCTCTCCTGCACAATAAAAAGGAGGTCTATTTGATAATTTGTGGTCATCTTCATGCTCTTTAAAATCACTTCTCTGGAGATAAGAGTCAGTGTTTTATTAGATGCTATAGAACACTGCCTGTAGCAGAAATTAACATGAGGGGATGGGGAATGGGACCTGCACTCCCTGTCCTGCCCTTTAAAATTACACGTGGAATATTCTCATCATTATTTTTCCCATCAGTAAGTGCCCCCCTGGCTGTGCGTATGCATATTAACTCATCAGTGGAATGCTTGGAGGGTGGCGGCAGCCTCCCACTGACCCTCGTTAGGCACGATGTGGTAAAAACAAGAACCGCCTTATCATTCACATGAAATTACATGTTATGCGACTGCACTGCAAGCAGTGAAAGGTCAACGAGAAGTAAACAGAGGTGTTTCTATTGTTTGCAGGGAGGTCAGTGGTGGTTTCATGAGTCAGGCCACTATGTTAGAGGACTCATAAAAGGATAGTTTGTATGACACTATGTTTAAGCACCATGAAAATTCAAGCTAAGTTAGAATCAAAATTGTTTGTATTCATTACATATTATACGTATTAATCAACTAAACTACATTTAAATATATATTTAGGCTAAAACTGATAATCTAAGAACCCTGCTACTAGCTGCTAAAGGCTATAATGCTCCTCACACTCAGCTAGACTAATTTTAACTGAATGACTGACTTATATTACCATTTTTGGAGCCCTGAGCTTTTACCAGTGGAACTAAGATTAAACTAAATTAACTATGAACTAACTAAGCCAGACTAAACTAGAAAGCACTCGGAGCAGATATCTCTGCCAAGGTAAGACATTTTTAACGTGCATGTGGATCTTTCACCACCAAAGCACCTTGCAGTGCTGAGAAGTCTAAAGTGGTCCTTGGCTTGTCTTCTACCAAATTCGATTAACATCTATTTACTAGTTTTACTGAGCAGTTAGCTTAACAGTCAGTCATGTTTCATATCAGAGTGCAGTAAAACATGAGGAAATCCTTCCTGTATTGGTGCAGCAAGAAAAAAAAAGCCTAAACGCTGAATGTAATGTGAGTCGTGTCAAGGACATGGTTCATGGAAGACTGCTGCTGCACTTGACTTCACTGTCTGTTCACAACTCGAAGGTCCATTTGTTTTGTTCTATCAAGATTTCAGATCTAGATTCTTACATGAATAGATTTTAAGTCCATTATTGCAAAAATATAATAGCATTTTCAAGTCTTCCTTTAAGCAAAACATCAGTGAACTACATTAAAGCAAACTAAGCTAACCTGAGCTCTCCTCTGTCACTGTGACCACAGCTCTTCTACTCCTGCTCTGTGTGAGAGCATCGATCCAGAAGAAAACACTCCAGAGGATGGTGATGTGGCCTTGAGATGGCCTTGGTACCAGCAGAATTAGATGGAGGCTTATTATCATCACCTTTCACACACACACACACACACACACACACACACACACACACACACACACACACACACACGCACGACCCATCCAACATGCATACCACTGGACAATGAAACCAAAGCAGGCCCTCAATCAGCTACATCTACGCACACACACAACTACGTACTAACACGCATTGTCAGGTACACACACTGATCAATAGCAGCGCTAGTCCTCTTCAAAGTCACAGTCATGCTCCTGCTGTGTTAAAATGCAAATGTTGCCTAGAGGTCAACCAACCCTTACACACACACACACACACACACACACACACACACACACACAGTTAAATGTGACACCACTGGAATGCCGGCTGCTCACGTGGAACCAGCTGACCTTCGGCCACTGAAACTTGTCCTTGATTCACATGAGAGGGGGGGACACACTACAGTGTGTGTGTGTGTGTGTGTGTGTGTGCGGGAGAAAGAATGACAGAGTGCATGTGTGAATGCATAACTGCATTGCATCACTCATGTATACTGAGTGTGTGTTCGTATGTATGTCATGTATATTACCTTTATACTGTATACTGTATTTGTGCTTGTGTTGTGTACACTTAAAATCGCTGGTGTTATTATAAAGTCTCATCATTTTCTTTTTAGTGACAGCCACAAAAATAATGAATTCATGAATAAAAGGAGCATACTCACCATGTTTTTCTCAGATCCAGCATCATTTCATCCAGGTTTCATGGAATATTTGTCAGTTTAAAGAGGACACTGTTTACTGTTTACAGTAAGAAGGATTGCTTAAACTTCGATAAGAGTTTTGAGTAGGAGAAGGGGAAATGGTGAGGAAATGCAGAAGAGCTGCTCATCGAGTCCCTTGAGGTAATTAAAAAAAACTATATTTGCACTGCAAACGGTATTTTGTTATCCAATTTACATGGATTACATGGTTCATTTTGCATTGTGTGATTTGTTTTTTGTGTCATAAAGTAATATAGATTTGTTTTTAAAATAAAATAGAAAACAATGATAAAACGTCTATGAGATGATTCAGAATTGTGATATTTTTCTGCATAACTTGATAAAGCACATTTAAAAATCTATTAATATTAACACCTTGGGTCTGTGTGTTTCTGTGTGTGTATGTGTGTGTGGGGTTGTATAAAAATATATATGCGTGTGTACCTGGATGACTGGGAGTGAATGATAAGTGTGCACTGTACATTCACATGTGTGTGTGTGTGTGTGTGCTGACAGATCCTTTTCCCACTGTTCACTAAGAGTCCTCTGGTTGACCTCTGATCCTCTCAACCCAGAGAGATCAAAAGCCTTATGGAGAAAGAGAGAGCGAGAGACCTTCCTCTTCCTCTCCCCTCGACATCACCTCCAACTTGTCCTTCCTCCACTGCTATTTATCTCCATTTTACCTCCTTTCACCCCTTCTTTACTGCTTTTCCTTGAACATCCCTTTCTACATCTGCTCCTCCTTTTCAACACCACATCTCCAATCTCTCCTCTCCTCCTCTTCCACCTTCTTTATCCTGTTCACCTTCCTTTCTCATCTCCTCCCAGTTTCCCCATCTCTTCTCCTCCTCCGTCTCCCTATACTCCATTCATTTTCTCACCATGCCTCTTCATCCTTCTCAGCTCTTTCTTCACCTCCTCCAACTCTTCTTCCTCTCCTTTTTCCTCTTTTGTCTCCACAACTCTGATCCTGCTCTTTATTGACTTGTTTCACCTTCTTTGTCTCATCCGCTGTTCTTGAATTAATTGGACAGATCCAAACTGAGTGGATTTATCCTGAATGAACATGAACTTTAGTGTGTGTGTGTGTGTGTGTGTGTGTTGCCTCATGTTGGTTTATGGGCTCTAAACCCTGTGTACTTTCAGTTTTAGTTACAGTGTTTTATAGCACATATTTAGCTTCATGTAAATTCACAAGAGGCTCACAAATCAATATAACACAACTCCCCACCACCACCACCACCACACCTGCCTCTCTGTGTGTGTTACGTTATCTGTTGTAATTTACTTAACTTAGCAGTTGAAGGACCTTAGGTTTGCAGCAGTGTAATGATAACATGACATAAATAAATAACATGTTTTATAGCTTTATATGCTCTTTCAACTACAGCCAGGTTTTCTGTGTTTGTGTGTTTGTGTCTGAGGGTAAGCCCTTTTGGGAGTGACTGAATGACAGGTAGACTACGGTTAGAGTCCTGCCACTAGGCAATGTAGAAGTACGATGTAGGAGAACACACTTTTAAGAGTAAAGTGAACTTCAGCCAAGTTGCTTCTCCACACTAAAAACAAATTTTGTGAATTATAAATTAATACACTCATGGCACACCATACCATTTTTCCATTTGCTTGTGGTTCATGACCAATTTTTATAGATTATTATTATTTCTGTTCACACACGTGACCTCGACAGTCCTGTCCAATAATTCCAAATTCAAATAATCTTAGTTTTGATGACGTTTAGCAACTTGACCAGAAGGCAAACGACTAATCATTTCACAACATAAACTGTATAATTTTATCTCCTGTTATTACCAGCTGGCCTAGACCGGAACAGTCCACTTTGATCCAATCAGTCGTGATGTTCAAATCAAAATCCACCCAACAATAGTCGTGAGTCTGCCCCTTTGGCTGATTCAGCTCCAGATCTTGATAATAAAATGAAAGTAGAGTAAACACACGCTAATTCAATATGGACTCATTGACTTATGGACTCATTAACCACTGTTTAATCAAACTTTTTTTTTTACTTTTTATAACGTACATACAGCCGTATATCCTCAGCCAATGGGAGATGTCAGCTAGGAGTTTTTGTGTTTAATGCCTTGCTCAAGGGTGTTTCTTGAACTTGCTGTAAGTCACCTTACAGTGAGAGGGGAGGCTGATAGCTTATCAGAGGCGAAGGTGAAGGTGCTCTACAACTCCTGATAGATATGATGACAAAAACTAACTTTGCTTAACATTTGTGAGGTGACAATGTCTCTTTTACAAGGGCAAAATTACATAGAGGCCTAAATGTCATTACCAGCACTGTAATTAGGAGGCAGATTGGGCAGAGTAATTGTGTTGCTGTCAGATTTTGACAAGAACAACACCCAAGCTTTAACACGGAGAGTGCAAAATATGAGGCTGAGGTTAGACTGATTTAGCTGTTAAAGGTCTGGTGTGGAGGATTTAGTGGCATCTAGTAGTGAAATTGCAGTTTGCAACCATTTGAATACCACTCACATAACCTTCCCCTTCCAAGCGTGTAGAAACTACGGTGGCCATGAAACTCACGAAAAACGTTTCACGTTCACGTTCACGTTCACGTTTCACGTTCACGTTCACGTTCACGTTCACGTTCACGTTCACGTTCACGTTCACGTTTCACGTTCACGTTTGTCCATTCTGGGCTACTGTAGAAACATGGCGGTGCAAGATGGCTACCTCCGTGTAAGGGGACCTCTCAGTGTGCGATCCGTACCGGCTGCCCGATTCGTTCTGCACATGCGCAAAATAGGTCCTGTAAGTCAAAGAAGGTAACCGCAAATGTGCCTGTTCAAAATACTAAAACTAAATCTTTCAAAATTGTTTTTACTGCCGATTTGTACCACACGTGTGTGAACATTTTGCTTGAAGACAGCCCATGGATGTATAAAGAGACAGCCAACGAGATTTTTTTTTTTTACTTTATTAACAACACAATAGTACAGTAGTCTAAGTTAAAAATAGAGAACTCTATAACAGAGGATTACACTGTGATTTCAACCTAATTATAGACTATCTGGAACATGTGTTGTCAATATATTGAATGATTTGTACTTAAAACAAAAGGGAATTAGGTTTTTTTTTGTTTTTAATTACAAATGTTCTGTTATTTTGAGTGTGAGTAAGATTGTTTTATGATCAGTCATTCACATCACGAGACATTTTGAACAGGCACATTTGCGGTAACCTCTGCTGACTAACAGGACCACTTTTGTGCATGTGCAGAACGGATCGGGCAGCCAGTACAGCTCAGGCACTGACGGGACCTGCTCCCTCTGTAGATAAAAACGGATTATTCTAAGCTAATGAAAACACAGTTATTCTAGTTTTCAGGTAATTATACACTAATGAAAACAAACTTATAAATATCATATTCCATTTCTGCCAGCAGCGCCTCCTAAATGTTCCACACTGGACCTTTAAATATGCAATGAGAACTGTTCCACTGCACAAACTCTCATCTGTATTGTTAATAGGGTTACTGTTCATTGAGTGATTCATTTTAAGTCAACTCAACTTCATGTTTGCAAGCTTTCATCACAATAAATGGTTTTGCAATCACAGATTAGGGCAAATTCAGACTGATAACGCCCTCTAGAAAAACACCTGAAGGGGCTGTGTTGGTGTGGGCGTGTTGCTACAAGGCACTGATGAGAAGATGAAATGCAAACCAAGTTCCATTTGAAGGCTTATGATATGCTACACACACACACACACTGCACAGGTTATACTCCCCTGATACAAGATTTTACAACTCTTGTCACAATTAGACAGTGTAGTATGGCAAAGATGTAAAAGCTAGAAAGCAGTGAGATAAGACTCTCAAATGATTTTATGTAGCAACCAACAGTCTACAGGAGAGAGACAAGTGCATGAGACATCCATCAAACAGATGGGACTACGCTTATGACAGTTGGTAGCACTCACACACTGCCCAGGAAGAGCTTTGTATTGGTTGTTCGGTTCCACCAGCTGTGCTGTCCCCAGAAACACCTGCACATCAACACCTCAGTGATTGTTTTGTCAGCTGCTCACATTTCTGCATTTCAAAATTTACTTTCCGTCTTATTTGGAACAAAAACATCTCCATAAAATGTCCAAAACAACACTTATAACACCTCCACAGAGACTAAAAATAAATGTCAAAGCAGAATTCCAGGAGGTAGCATGGTGATATAGTACCTCATTAGACATTTCTTTTGGTTTTCTGCTATAATTATATTCCTTACTTGTGTTTAGGAGAATATCACTTCATTATTTATATCAATCACAGTCCAGTGTAAGCCTGTTGATATTACAGTTTCTTGTGTTTAGGCTGATAAAACTAATAGGTTGCTCGATAAACCATTCTAAACAAATGTATGCTGCTGATATGACAGACCTTTCTCTCTGATCTCCTAGCTATCCAGAGAAATCACTCTGGTGTTGGAAGATTTAACTCCACAGCTTCAGGGGAGTTATTCTGTAAAATCTGTGATGAAACCTGCCTCACCCTGCTGCAAGGAGCCGCCAACCACCTAAAAGTATTTCATCATTCTTGGTTTCAGGGGAGAGTTGTACTGTGGAGGACTAAATGCTGCTTCCCAGGCTTTTCCACCCTGACAAGAAGAAAAATCTGACAGGAAAACACTATACTCATGTGTATTTTATTTTCTGGTCTCAGAGAGATCACAGTGGATACCAGGTGAGGATTTGATGTTGTCCTAAATCTGCTTCATTCATGAGGGGAAGATGGAGATGAAATGAAAGGAACAACTTTTTATTGTTGTACAGCACTGGGCATAGCTCAGCATGTCTTAATGTTGCATTCAATGCATTCTTATCTCTCTGCTTTTCATAAATACACTTTACACTGTTTTTGTGTACTCACTGACCCTTGTTTTTAAACTCCCTGTTGTTATTCAGATTCACATGCAAAGAGTGCAACTGCTTTAGTATCTAAAGTATATTGCCACCAACCAACAGTAATGAGGTCAAAGGTCAGGGCCACAGGGAATTTATACATTCCACCTCCCTTCAAATATCAGTGTCATGGTATACTGTTGGGGTGCTGTGGCTCTGACCCTTGACCTCCTTACTCTTGGTTGCTTGTGATAGTGGTGGTCTAATAGAGTGTTCATGAACTGGTTCCTGGAAACGTCCCAGGCTTTAAACACTTGTGTTAAATAGTGTTGCATTCATATTCTGTATCAATGTAAAATCAAACAACTGTTCACAGCCTCTTCCCCCACTTTAGGGGGAGTGGCACACAACAAAAAGTGATGTGCACATGTTGCTTGGACCGCCATAATCTCTACAAACAGATATCGACATATGAATGCAGACTCTGTAGGCAAGGGACAAGATTTTGGTATAGATTAAGTGTTCTGGTTTCCGTTTGTAGTCCGAGTAGTTTTGACCAATCACGTTTGAGAGGGGTTTGGTTGCATTCGGGTAAACAGTCTGAGTGGAGGGCAAAAGAGGTAGAACGCTTTGGCCGAAATGCAATCCCGGAACCCATCGGCTATCATGTGACGACGATTTAGCTTTATATTGATCTCTGGAACCCTAGAGATTAGCTTTTTATTAGCTTTTTTAAAATGTATGTGCATTAAAATTGTCGTCAGACAGAAATGATGGGTTCCGAGATTGCTAATCAGACTGTAAACAATGAATGGCACACAGAAGAGGAAGTCTTGGCCTAGATATCTGTTATCCGGATATCCACTGGCTATACCGGAAGCCCCAAAACATAAAATGTTGCCCCCAGAGGCTAAATCGTCGTCAGACGATAGCCGATGGGTTCCGAGATTGGGACCCCTGTAACGAAATGCAAGGAGGATTACAACCAAGACAACAAAAACAACAACCTGATCTTACTTTTATAGTTTGGGCCTTGTTACCCACTTTACATTAAAGATCGTGAACAATAAAACTTCATAGGCCCCCGTTTTATGATGGTTATAACCGGAAATGTGCATTATAATCCTCGTATTATATAATGTGCATAATGATGCCTAGTGGTTCAGTTTGTCGGAATAAACATACCATGCTGTTATTATGTGAACAAGAAGTTTTGTTTATAGCGGTATGTGGGTCACTTTGGAATAAGTCTGTAGTCACTTTAACCCATGGTTAGGTTTGTTTCAACAGTGAGTTAAAGGAATACTGTTGCTCTGGTTACCTTTAACTCAATATTCTGTGCACACTGATTTAGAACTATTTAAACTGTTGGTGATTTCATATTTGACACCAAAACAGACACCTGTCAGCACTGTAGTGTTTGTCCATTATTTACTTATATAAGGGTATTATCACTAATTTCGTACGGCCTTTACACTTTTGACGAGAACTATATTTAACATGTCTTTTTTCATGTAATGCACAGCTGCCAGGCAATCAGAAAAAAAGTATTTTCTGTGGCTAACCTGCTGAAGCCTTGTTATATCTCTAAAGTGTGACGCTTTCTATAGCCACAGTACATTGAGAAAGGAATCAGTTTTACAACTCAACCAAAATACTTTGAAAACTTTATGTGTTCAAGCATTTCTTTCTGGAGGGAGATTGACAAAAAAACTGCAAAAGTAGCGACCATGAGGTCAAAAATTGCGGCAAAAGACTAAAAGCTGGTAACGTGCAGTATCCTAGCAGCGAGTTCTGTTACTGTAGCATTCTGGAGGTTGACAGAAGACACAAAGTGAGCTACACTTGACACCCAGAAAATATTGTGTGAAGCATTACAGACATACTTTTTTATCCAAAGTGCTTTTTAGCACAGTTGGGCCCAGTGGGAAGTGAACTCCCACCGCTGACACCGTTAGTGCCTTGCTTTTCACAGAACGTGAATATGGCAGTATAGAGGGGAGTAAATAAGTACATGGATCAGCTGACAAGTATTTCATCTGAATATTCATGACTTTAACATAAAGGAATAAAATAAAATGACATCAGATGTTATATTTTCAGTAGTTAATGTAAGCTTAGAAAAATGACAAATATTGTATTTTCAAATGAGAATTTTCTCTTGAAATCTAAACCTGCACGTGACTGAACAGCAACAAAACACTTTGTTTCTGGTTTAATTTCAAAGGTTTGGAGACACATGACTTTCTGTTGTGTGTATACACACACAGACACACATATACACACACATACTACATTTGTCACATTTGTGTGTGGAGCATTTAAGCTTTCCAGATCTGCATGGGAGAAAAAATCCTTTTCTCTCAATTTCTTTTCTCTTTTTTCTTCATGTGTCAGCTCTCTCTCTCTTTTACTCTCTTTTTAATTTGATCGCTCTCTCTCTCCTGATCATGCTTTTCACCGCTTTCTTTCTCTCTCTCTCTCTCTCTCTCTGTAACCAAATTTTGTTTTTTTCCCCCTCTCAGCATCTTCTGGTTGTTCCCACGTGTGTGTATTTGATTGTGTGCGTATGTGTATTTGTTTGTTTGAGTGAGTGAGCGAGTGCCTGAGCTGTCAGCTTGCAGCATTTTGGATGGATTTACTGAGGTTATTTGAGGATTTCCCCTTCTCTCTCTCTCTCTCTCTCTCTCTCTCTCTCTCTCTCTCTCTCTCCTGTGTGTGTGTGTGTGTGTGGTCTTGTGGGCTCTGAGGTAATTATGGGAGATTTCTCCCTCACTGGAGCGAACAAGGGACAGGTTCCTTAGGAATAGTCTCTCTCTCCCTCAGCCTTTTGCTCACCTTTTATTTTTCTCTCTCCCTTCTCTCTTATTTTCTTTTCCTCAACCCTCTCTCCCCTTTTTCCCTCCCTCTCTGTGCCTATGTTCCCTTTCTCTGTCTCTTCCTCTCTCTCTCTCTCTCTCTCTCTCTCTCTCTCCCCCTCATTATGGCAGTGTTCAGGTCATTAAATCATGTAATTTCATTCGTGTTGCCTGCAAATGCCACACACACACACACTCATATTTGTGCAGACATGCATATAATCTAAATGCTTAGAGAGTAAATCAGCAGTCATGCACACTATTAAATCGTAACTTAACACTAAATCTACTTATTTGACGTTGTACATACAGTCACTTTACTGAACATAATCAACTGATTCTGGTCCCAGTCTATAAAGTACATTGCAGAGCACTGCTATACCTTTTTACAGACAAAATTAAGTAATAAAAATCTGAAACATAAGTGGAAAATACTGCCTTGTACTCCATGCCTCCAAAGTACAGGGCAATGTCACGTTCTCTCAGATTAGGCAACATCCCCCTTTTCAGACATATACGAATAGAAATACATTCTCAGCAGTGTGGAAAGTTTGGAGTTTCAATTTGAAAAGAGTTTACAGTGTTGAACTGTAAGTGTTTGAAGTGTTTGGGGCATGTCTTCATCCTCCCACTCCGAAACATCCTATTACACATTTCATATCTTTTACAACATAATGTTAAATAGCAGTTGAAACAGGTATGTCCTTTTGAATGCAAATATCTGGTCCATCCCAGCACTATACTGCTTCCCAAGTTGGGTAAACAAGTAAAACATGAGCCGTTACGCTGCCAATATAGACAGCTCTGGTAAAACTGCACATCTGTTCTGTCCATCAAAGCTGGAACATGCTTCTCCAGACTGCTTGTGAGCAAACATGCAAGGGTGTCGTTTGGAGACGTTTTTGCGTGGCTTTTTCTATTGATGGAACAGATATGCTCCTATTTTAATAAATACAGCTGTCTACACAGGCTGCATATTTATACGCCTCTTTCTTCTGTTTTACGTGTGTAACCACAGTGATTGTGTGTTGGGCTCCGAGCACTGCCAAAATCCGGGTGACTTACACTCAAGACTGTGCCTGAATGCATCTTGTGTAGACACAGATGGAGCACTGAAGCTGCTGCTGCTGCTCTGCTAACATGCTGCCCAAGCTACACCTCCTGTGTAGACAAGGTGTTACAGTTTTTCAAATGTGAATTTTTTCTTTTCTGTTTCGTACTCGCCCACCGACAGGAAGTGGGCTCAAGCAGTCAGCTTGTTTAATGCGCACAATGTGTTGTTGAGATTTAGAAGGTGTGCGTAGCAGATCCTCTGCAAGTGTCTGCGACCTATGATCATAATACCCATCTTTGTGCAGATCCCAAGAGACGTTTGCATGTATCTTCGCAGTACTGTAATTTTAGCCTCAGATGCGCATGAATGAAAAAGTAAATAGTTTACTGTATATCAATCATATGTAACTGCAGTGGAGGGGAGGGGGACTGCTATGGGTTTTAAAGCCTTTTTTGAATATGTGAAGGGGGGCATGTTCAAGCTAAAACGCGGTGTTAAGTTGTTCTTTAATTGTCTTCTCTCTCTTTTTTCCCATCACACACTCCCTCTTTCTTATCTTGTCATTCCACCTAAAACAAAAGTCATCCCTTCACGCCCACTCTTCCTCCCCCCATTTTCATCTTCACTCTCTCCCCTTTATCTCATCCTGGCTCTCTGCTCTTCTCTCTACCTCTTCTTCCTCCTCCTTCACTTTCCCCCTCTCTCTTTTCCTTCTCGCTCCTCTTTTTCTCCTCATCCCTCTTTCCTTCCCCCTCTTTCAGATTAATCTGATGTTCTGGTGACGGTCCAACAACAGCTGTTTCTATTGGCTGGCAGAGGTTTGGTGCGTTTGTGTGTGTTCATTTACCCTCCAACTCCGTCTCTCACTCACTTGTTCTCTACCTCTCAGTTGAGTTCAAATGGGCTTCAGTGGCATTATTTCTTTATAACCACTGCAAAATACACACACACTATCTTCTGTTCTCTCTTTGCACTTGCCTTTATGCGTCTCATAGTGTGCGTGTGTATGTGTCATGCTGTGTAGCTGTGTGTGTGAGCGTGTGTGTATGTTGTGCTGTGCAGCAGTGTGTTTGTGTTTGTGTGTGTTTGTGTGTGTACCTCATGAATCCAGCAACGCATTTCAGAAATACTCTCTCTCTCTCTCGCCACGTGATTCAGGGATTATCTCTCTCATCCAAAATAAAGCTGAGAGAGAGAGAGAGAGAGAGAGAGAGAGAGAGAGAGAGAGAGAGAGAGAGAGAGCAGCAGAAAGAGAGGGGGTAAGGAATCAGGAGGGAGAGGGCGAGAGAGGCACAACAACAGTGAAAGAACAGAGTGAGAGAGAGAGTTACATGATGTTCCAGAGAGGGAAACCTCGGGGAGAAAAGCAGGAGGAGAGAGGGTGGGAGAGCTGGGGATAGAATCAGAGAGATAGAGAATAAGACAGATATAGAGAAACATAAAAATAAACCAGGGAAGTATGATATAAAATATGTTACATTTTAAAATCTTAGAATCTTGGAAGTATTCATATGCTGTTAAGACATTTTCAGTCATTCATTTAACAAGTCATGGACGATGAAGACTTTGGCTATATACTATATTAAAAACACTGTGCAGCATGTTAGTGATCATATCAGCTCAGAATGCATATTTTAATTTTCTTCCTGTGTTTCTACCTGTGCACTTTGCAGATATTTTCTTTGCAGAACATCCCAATTATTATTTCTTTGCAATGTTTGCCGTTTCTGGTACAAGTCATTATGCACTTGTCCTAATCATTAGCTGAGAGCTTCTTCTATGCATTTCCTTCCTTTTCCACTCTGTTGTACTCTCCTTACAGCTGCAACAACGTGAGTCAGTACAGCATGTACCCCACTGCATGAGTGCATATACTGTACATCACATACTTTTTTGTATGTACAGATACTGTTAACATTATCTGTCCTGCACCTTGACAAATTCCTGCACACTCCACTCCACAAGTCCTTACCTAAAACACAAAACGCTCGATCCATAAACATTTCTGTCTGCCACATTTGTGGTAAAGGTCTGGTTAAGTTTGGACATTGAGTGTTGCCAGGAGACAAGACGCATTACGAACATCCATCCACCCTGATCTTCTCTGTAAGACTCACAGCTGTAAAATAACATCACACTTCTTGCTTTGCTATTTTATGTAAACTTCAGTCATTTTGAGCCGTTTGAAAAAAAAACAATGCTTTTCTGGTGGGAACATTCTCACACAGTCAGCTCAGAAAACCTTTGTGACATCGCAGTGCAGTGAAATAAAACACTGCAGGTTGTGAGCTTTTGGAAATGGAAGCCTATGTGATTTTTTTTTTTGATGCAGCAGCATCACAACATGCAGCATCATGCTGCCCAGAAAGATCCTTAGTCACTGCATTACATCACTCACACACACACACACACACACACACACACACACACACACACACACACACACACACACACACACACACGGTGAGAGGAGTGTCTGTGTACTGCATATGTATTTGTGTATAGTATAAATGCATGTGCATATGTATAAGGGAGAGGTCAGAGCGAAAAGGCAGAGATGAATCAATGTGGGATAAAAAGGACGAAGGTGGAGGTACTGTAGCGCCAGGACATGACAGGAAAATCCATCTCACACACACAAACACACAAGCATGTATACCATACCTGTGAGGACAAACTGACTAATATTTTCAGGGTAGCACAGGTTGCATGTTAGGCCACCTGCTAAAATGTTGACCATGCAGACATATGTGCACACATATTTATATAAAAATGATAAAAGCACATTTTCAACTTCATATCTATTTTAATGTGTCATTTGTCCCCAAATACCTTTGTTTCTTAAATAGCAAAGCTTTTCAACAGTTTTGTTCAGCGTGAGTTGAACAGTTATTTAAAATATGTTTATTTGGCAGTTTATTGCAGATTTCATGAACATCAAAGTCAAGTCATTTCAGTACACAAGAATATATTTAAACAACCATCCAATAAATGCTTAATGTGATGTTAGAATAAGAATCATTAAATACATTAAACATTAAAAGCTTGTAACAAGTTATGTAACAGTACATAATTCCATGAATTTAACATTCACATCATCACGTCATATCACTCGTATCATTTTCAGAAGCTGCTCTGAATTCATCCAACTTCTCTGCTGTTTCATAATATTACTTAATTGCAGTGTCAGATTTTTCTGGCTGTTTTCTTATCTCAGTTTCCTTAATTTTTCACATACTTGCTTTCTTTCTTTCTTTTATTTCTTACATTAGGTAATTCCAACCCGTTCTCATTCTCAGGGCATCAAATGCTGACGTTTTGTCAAGTATTGACCTGTGTATATGGTGTTTATAGCTCTTATTTAAATTCTATATCAATTCTCTATTTCTATTTTATGTGTATCTTTTACCTATCAACCTTTATGTGTTGAATCTTGAGCTGCTGTAACAAGCAAATTTCCCCGGTGTGGGATCAATGAAATTTATCTTATCTTGTCTTATTTGATGGCACCAGTTCACCACCCATTTCTTGACTATGCTCACATGGCAGCTGAAGTCAAGAGCTCTCCATAACAGTTGGCCCCATGTCTGTAGCCTCTTTTGTTGCTGGATTAAAAGACTTCAAACATGCACCAAGGTCAAGGTTCAAAGGTCAGTATCTCAAAGCAGGAGCCATGAAGAATCTTCATACTGTCATATCTTGCTCTCCAGGTTGCGACCTTTCCAGCGCTATGCCAAACATTTTCTCATTTCATGGACACAAGCCATCGCAGGCGTAGTTTCAGAAAGCTCTTTGAAGGCCCACCATATAAAATGAAGCTTTTTGTTTGTTTGTTTTTCTTTTTTAGTGGAACTTGTGACCAAAATGAGTCACCTTCAGAGATTATTGTACAATATTGCTGACAATCTAGGGCGTTACTACAGGCTTGGAGGAAGGACTGAAGTGCTTGGGTTATGGCTGAAAAGACCAACTCGTTCTCATTCACAGGTCATCAGACACTGAGGGAGATATTTTTTATCTTTATGATTCTTGGTTTTGGGCTTTTATGTCAGCATGACATAGCCCATTCAATCAGAATCTGTTTTATTAGCCAGTGCAAGCATACAAAGAATGTGTCTTGGCATTTGCTCCCAAAAAACGCAACACAGAAGAATAAGAATAGAGCAAAGTACGGTAATAACAATAATAATTAAATAAACAAAGTAATGTTAAAATTAAATTGACATTTTAAAATCTATTTATAGAATGGAATAGTAATAGTTTTGAAATGGGATGTAAAACTTGAAATGAAATATTGATTTTACAAAGGAAATATGGACTGTGCTATGGACAAAGAAATTAAGTGCATGAAAAATATGAAGGTGACAAGAGCAAAAATTAAACTGGTCGTATTATGCTTTGCTCTGTCCCTTTCCTTTAGTGTGTTATAGTTTATTTGTGTATGTAAAAGGTCTGCAAAGTTACAAAGCCCAAAGTCCACGCCTTATTTACAGAATGGAATAGCAATAGTTCTGAAATGGGATATAAAACTTAAATATGTATGTAACATAAATATGTAATATAAAATTAAATGTTGACTGTAGAAAGAAAATATGGACTGTGTTATGGACAAAATAAATTAAGTCTATGAAATATATGAAGGTGACAAGAGCAAAAATAAAATGTGACATGCATAAATAATTAAATTATGTAATAGTGGAGGTTGAATGCAATCCACAATATAAAGTCTAGTTTGATGATATATATGATGATGATATTTGATTTGATGATAACATGACAAGTGATTAAATGAGGGATGTGAAAGGTAAAGTCCACTTTGATAGCCCCTTCTTAAGAAAGGCGATTTCATAATTAACTATCCTCAGCCATATATTCTTTTACAATCACAGGCCATAAAATTTCACAACAGAGATCCTGGCGTTTGGATTCAGGTTGCAGCCGCAATTTGAAATGGAATGAACCAAAACAGGAATCGAATGCGACAAGCCCACCCACAACATTATGTGCGCATGAACGAAGATTATGAAAATAAAATGCACATTTCTCGCTAGAAATGTTATTAAAGCGCATTTTAATGCAGAATATATATATATGTATATAGATAAGATATATATATAAGATATATTTTTTAGATACATTTTTTTAGATATATAGAAATATTTATATATATATGGCGTTTTCCACTGAGAATAAAAGAAATGTCCAGTATTTTGGTTTTCACTGAAGAAACTTGGCAGTCACGTGACGTGGACGCAGGCCAATAGAAAAGAATAGGACAAAACAACTTTATTTCTCAGAATTGAAGGCGAAATCATTAAAACTGATGGCTTTAACAATAACATTAACATTAAAATAAATCTTAGTGTTGAATTATCAAGAACACTTTCACGTTTTAGTCTTGAGAAATGTTGAGGATATCATTGAAAGAAAACCTTAACATGGGAATTATCAGTGAGGAAAATACTTCTGGGCGGCGGGTCCTCGGTTCTCTATTGGGACTGATGCTCACAGCGTCTTAAAGCGCCGCGGTCAGGTTAATATTGAAGTGAATGGACAGCCCGGAGCAGTTCCTCTGAGTGTCTAATATTGCTGCAGATGGTTTTTCATTGGAGTTAATTGAAAGCCCAGTGCGTCTAATACCGACGCTCAAGGATACCGTGTTCGTCTGTATGAGACGCCAAGGGGCGTGACAAAACGTAGGTATTTGATGCCCTGGGAATGAGAACGGGCTGGTAATTCATTTGTTCATTGATGCTTACATTCACTTTGTCATTCTTTTACCAGTCCAGAATGTCATTCCTTCAGGCATTAAGCAACCAGGTTATTGACTGATTTATTATTTCCGTGATTCATTATCTAAAGGATTAGCTCAGTCATTCACTCAACAATCACAATCTATAGAAATCTTCCACAGTCATTTTTAGCTAATTATGTCAATTTACTTTATGTTACCTTCAAGCATTAATTTGTCTTCCACTGTGACTCATGTTGTCCCTCTAATAGCAGCTCTTCTGTCTCAACTCTATCCATGTGTGCTAAGGGCGGAGCACAGCTTGGTTGTTCTGTTGTTTGAGGCAGGTAGTTACAGGTGAGACCTCAAATCTGACTGGATCACTTCCAGAGAAATTCCAAGGAGCTGAATGAGGACACTAGTATAATCTCATATAATGATTTACAATTGTTTAGATTACAGCTTCTTCCTTGGAAAAGCACTGGAAGCTCACCTGCGCTGCTTGTTAGAAAACTATGTGCATATTGAAGTACAGTTTTGTTGAGTAACAGTGTATTCTCAAAGGGCATTGCACAGGTCCACTACAGCAGTTAGGTTGGGGCTGATATTCTACCAGAAATATTAACCATATTTAATATCAAGTAGGCTATATATAGTGTTTTGCATCAGTCACAGGAGTGTCAGTCTGTTAAACCTCCAGTAAAAGCTGCACGAGCTGCTGACCATAATTTTTGGTTTTAGTGTCCCAAAGTTTTAGAAGGGCTTTGCAGTCTGATAAGCAATCTTGGCTTTAGCAATTGATGTTACAATTCCCAACTTTATAGACATTGAAGAAAATTAAAGATCACAAAATGTCAGAAATTTCTTTTGTAACCTAAATTGCTTTTTTGCCAGGCAGGTAACTCTTACTTGCTGGTCTTGCTGGTTAACACGTCATACAGTAAGTGTTAAAAGTGACTGCCACAATGATCCTGACTGGCCCCTCCTTAAACATGCAGATTACTTTGTAGAAGAAACATATGCAGTGATTGAGGCAGGCAGCTCACAGCCAGCCAACTCCACCAAGTTGAAACAACAGTAAACTGCAGGCTGTTAGGTGGAGGTGTGAACTAACAGCAGCTGAGATGAAAGGATTTTAGCTTCAATGCTTATACCTCCAACTATCTCCAAGGTCTAAAGCACTGTGATTCCACTCTGGATTCCTGCACTCTGAGCTTCATACTCAGTTGCACTGGCTTAATGCTTTTGCAATCCTTATAGACTTATTCCTAACTTCTGTTTCTATCTCTTTTACTCAGTGAACTATATCACTGGTGAGATTCAATCCACAACATTAAAGCAAAAGTGGAAACTCCTGCCTGACAGATTCACCACAGAAATCTATTTAGATATTTAAGTAAAGCATGATCATAAGTTGAAGTCTGGACTTCAAGACTCACTGCTTCTGCACTACATTGTTGTCTGAAAAATAAATGGCTGGTAGTGATATGTGTAATGATTATGTGTCTGAGACATAATCACAACAATTAATAATATTCTAATTGTTTTCTGCAGCCAAACATTCATAAATACACAAAATTAATGTTTGTCAAGGGCTCTTTGGTTGGAATTAGCAGTTCAACACTAAGTCAGAATAAATAAACCAATCCTCTGATTTGATGTGCTGATATACTGTATGTTTCATATTTGATATGTAGCAAATATTTTATGTTTCATCCATTTTTAAAGCGTTCCCGTGGTATGTGGTATGGAGATCTTATAAAGAACCATTTGAGCAATATAAAGATGACCTTTTTATGGTACTATGTATATGGTACATTTCTTTCTTTAAAAAGGAAATAAATGTTTCAAATATTTATCACCAGCATAACTGTAAAAAAAACCAATTTAATCACCAAAAGACTCTTATATAAGCTTTTTTACGTTGCATGTGAACCCCACAATGCCTTCATGTAGGATATGGGTTGCATGTGTATGTGTGTGCAAGTGTGTGTGAGTGTGTGTGTGTGTCCTCTTCAGAGGCTGAAGAGCAGAAGTTGCCTAGAACAGACACCAGCCCATTGAAACATCAATGACAAGAATGCGACACATCCAACACAGAGTACACACACGCTGCTTTGAGTCAGTCTCACACACTCATAGCCGAATGGACACAAACCCTCGCACACACACACACACACACACACACACACACACACACATATGCATCCTACATTGTGGTTAATTCCTCTCTTTCTTGTTGTCACACACAGACACACAGACACACACACAAGTAATTTAGTTGAGTCAATGTTTGCACATTCTCTCTCTCCCTCCCTGAAAACAATTTACTTCCTTACTGTACACACACACACACACACAAACCTGTTATAGTGTACTCACACACATTATTCATAAGACCTCACACACTCTTAGCTAATACAGTAACACCCATGTCCCTCTCTATCTCTCTCTCACACACACACATACACACACTCCTCCACCTACACACACACTCCCACATCAGAGGTAAGAGGTCAAACCAAAAAACATTTGCACAGGCCAAAATGCAAATGAAAAATAAATAATTTGACTTACATATGGTTAAAAAGAAATGCATGATGGTTATATCAAAATGTAATTGAATCATTAATTTAGGTCATGAAAGGTAATTTCAAAGTTTCATAGTGACAGTTTGAAACAAACCCACAAGTCCCCAATAAAGGGTCTACAATTCTACAATTACAGTAAATTGAACATTTCATAACAATACTGTGAGTCAAATAAATTCCAGTGAATTATGGACATAATGTTGCATTCTTCATGGGTGGAACTGATAAGAGTTGTGACTCATTGAATTGTGACACATTCTTTGGAAACATCCTTAATATAACTGTTGCTTTTAAATAAATAACGTGTGATAGTTTTTTTACAATTTTCAAGTTTCAACTTAAATTGAAGGACTTTATGCTTCTTTATGGGTTAAGTCATTTCTACAACCCCTTGGTTAGAGAAACCATTTAAAAATTGACAAGACAAACTAAAAAAATTCATATTCATTAATGCTGATTTTCTTGTTTCATTAAATGTTTGGTTTTGGAAATGCAAAATCTTGGTCCAGCAACAGGGACATATGTCAAACTGTATTTTGATTGTGTCCTGTACTACTGTACTTATCTGCACTTGTTTAGTTCATGGATTAATCTTGCTCATGTTGTTCATCCACTTACTGTATGTAAGAAACTTTTCTTTATCTATGTCTGTTGAAACTATGCGTCAGTCTTAGTGTCAATTAAAGAAAATTTTAAATTGTAATCCTACTGAAAATAGTTCTGCTGTCAAGTCTTGTTTAACTTCAGTTAACAGTACAGGGATTTTTTATTGCATAATCCTTTCACTATTGCTTTCAGAGCAGTGGACACTAAGTTATATGCACATGAAGCAATCAGAATAAAACTCTGAACAAATACCAAACAAAGCCTGATATTATGTAAAGGCCATGAAAACCTCTTTTCTTTATCAGCTTCTTACTGTGAGCAATGGAGGTCTTCAATGAACACACAATTTTCTGCCAAAGTTTGAGCAGTTTAAGGTATCTCACATGAGAAATTTCTGTATTTGTGTTTTATCTTTGCTTTTCACTCTGATTGGTGCATATATTTCTGTGCACCAATCAGAGTTTAGGAACATTTGAATCAAAATATGATGACAGTTGTGGGTTTGTTTGCTTATGTTGCCAGCACAATCATTCAAATCTGATCAAACCACTCCCACACAGTCTTGATAAAGCAGATTAGCTGAGTTCTTGAATGTTAAACCTTGATACATAATAACTAAATGAATGTTGTAAAAAATACAAATATAAATTTAAAACAATGCTTTCAGGGGCTTTAAGGCTTTGGCTACGAATGATAAATAATACAACTGTTGCAGTTTATAACACATTGAGTTTGTCTTACTGAACACAGACCCAACAGTGTTGTAAACAGAGCAGAGAGAAGAAGCCAGTTTCATCACTAATCAGTCGTAGAAGTAAATGAGGTAGACTGAGGGAAGGAGGTTTCACCAAAAAAGTATATTGCAACAGGTAGTACAAAACATCTGCTTGCTTGATCATAACAGTTGGTCAGATAAAACAAAGTCAGAGCTTTTAAGCTCTGTATGGAACTGAATATCCAATTCTGCAAGTGTTGATGCCTTGCTCATTGAGCTTCATAGAATCTCTGACCCACCTCACCACCGCAGAGGTATCGACATAATGCACATAATGAAAGTAATACGAGTAATGTTTTAATGAGGCTGCTTTAATGAGCATAGCCCTTGTTTAAGTTTTCAGGGCAGCATTAGAGTCACTAAAAAATGGGTCCTGGACTTAATAGGATTTTAAAAGCTTGGTATCAGCTAATGAGAGTTGGTTTAAATTGACAACTTTTTACAAGAGGACAGCACTTTGGACTCTCATTCAAACCCCTGGACAGGCATTGAAAGTTTTTAAATTAAGTAATTTAAAAAGAAATCAGCCAAAAACTTCAAGGTTAGGAAAATGTTCTTTTACAAAAAGTCTAACTTTTTAAACTGAATTTATAGATTTTAAAGCTTTTTAGTAACTACTAATATTGGTTTTCTGTTTCTGTATACTCACCGGATTCCTTTGAATCTTACTGCATTCAGTAAAGAACCGTCTCAAGCACGAGAAATGCATAATAGATTATTTTGAGCTGAATCTCCTACAGAGGCTACTGTAGTCAGTGGCTGAGTCAGTCAGTAGGGTGGAATGCAGTTGGATTCTCTAGGATCTTTTCTACAATGCCTAAAGCTCACCGTTCCATACAGGATTCACAGTTTTGAATACTTTAGAGCCAAGAAGAAGGTAATATAAACATCAACTTTTTCCCACATGCCCCTGCAGCCTCTCTGTCCATCTATCACCTGTATATCTGTCAACACTTTCACTCTTCTCTAGCGTCTGTGTGCCTATTTATATGCGTATGCATGTGTGTGCATGGAGGCATGCATGCATGTGTTTACACTCCAATCAATATTCCTTGTAGTTCTCAGGACAAGCAGCACAATTCAGCTCACGTTCCTCTCCTCTGACAGCTGTGACAAAGCAAACAGCAGAATATGGATCAGTACTGCTGCTGTGCACCTGCTGCAGGGCGTGTTGTGTTGACTAAAAAGCTAATATCTGAGAAGCTGTTCTTTATTCTTATTTTATGACAGTGTGCGTTTGTGTATGACAGTGTGCACTGTCCTACACACCAGCAACAAAGGCCCTATAATTCATGTAAAGTACACCCTCAGTGGTGTCATGGATCGATTTTAGCAAATGTGTGGACTATCTTAGAGGTTTTCCTCATGCATAAACACAAAACCAAAGGGACTGAAAGACACATGGCTACCTTTCTCCCCATTTAGATATTCATTCAGCACAGCAACTATTACTCTTGTGATTTGCAGCTTTTTTAGTTTGTGACCCCGAAATTAAGCTTGTGACCCCATGTTGCAGTCATAAACACCCTAACAGGTTTTTTCACTTGATTAAATTGTGGAATAATCACAAACAAACACAGTCATCCCAAGGTCAGTAAACCTGATAAGAAATTTGATTTTTAGAAACGTATAAGTTGCAACTCTTAAAAAAACAACACTGATTTGAAGAGTACTGAATCTCCTATAGAGTTACTTATTTTACTGAGACTAGGCAGATGTATTACGTTTTACAAAAAAATTGTGTATGTATTGCTGGATGTGGTTTGTGCCATGAAATTAGCCCTGCATAGCCATTTCTTGGAACCTAGACATTTATATCGCTTTAGTGGCATACAATTTGTTACAGAAAGAATGTTAGTCCATCAACTCCACTTGCATTGAAGCTCACACTGGTCTGCACCATACTGTGTGTGAGTGACGGCGTATTTCTAATGTATACCTTGTGATCATCATGTTGAAAGATAAATTAGTTGTAGTTAGGTAACTTTCCAGAGATGTAAAATCTTGTCTGTGTGTATTGCAAACCGTTGTACAGGGTTTTGGATTCTGTTAAGCCTTTAAATACAATAATCTATTAATCTATCCAGTGTTTATTTCGTCAACAACCTTTTTTCCATAACGAAGACGAGACGTTGACGAGCTAAAAATAGATCTTTGATAATAAAAACTATGACGAAATGTATTTTTTATTTTCATTAACAAGACGAGATGGGACTAAAATGTTAGTGGTGGGCTATCGGACATTCACAGAATGCATGATATTTTTAATGATAATAAATAATGCCCCTGGCATTGATTGAAGTGTGGAATACACTCATGTGACGTGTGCAGATGCTGTCCCAAACCGACAGCGAGTTAATGACATCGGAATAAAAGAATAGATCTATGGACACACTTTATTTATAATTTGTTCATTGTTCAATGTTAAGTCAATGTTATTTATATATTTGGACCATATATTGTATGATTTGGACAAGCAACTTGTAACTATCAATCTGTTTTTGTTTACTTGTCCTTACTCCAGTCCTTACCAGAATGCATGCATTGCAATTACTATCTAGTCAAACTGTTGTTCCACGTCAAGCTGCATAGAGCAGATGAACCAGGCAGGAAGTTAGACACAGAAACGGCATAGAGAATCCGGTCAATTTTCAAAATAATACACCCTTTGCGGACTCCTGGTCGTATATCAACAAAAAACACAACTAAAACAGACAAAAATAGAAATCATTTAACTATGTAGCCTAATTACCCATGGTAGAAGCACAAAATGTGTGCCTGTAAAGAGGGGGGCAGCAGCATTTTGGACCAGCTGTAGGCGAGAAAGCAGAGACTGGCTCACACCTATTGCATTAGTCAAGCTAAGACAAGATAAAGATGTGAATCACCTACTCAAGGTCATTGAAGGAAAGAAAGGGCTTGATCTTTGCAAGAACCCTGAGCTGAAAAAAGCTGGCTCTGACAACTGCATTTATTTGTTTATCAGATGTGAAAGTTTTGTCAAAAATCACCTCCAGGTTTTTTTTGTATTGTTTATTGTAGGGACCCAGAGGGCTAAGGTTGCAACTAAGGGTGGTGAGGAGGTCAGGGTTTCCAAACATCACAATTTAAGTTTTCTGTTCATTTAGATTTAGAACATTTTGTGCAATCCAGGTTTTAACATCATTCAGGCTATCCATTAAAGACTTGAGGGGGGTAGTGGTGTTACGTGTTCAGTGGTAGATAAATCTGAGAGTCGTCTTCGTAACAGTGGAATGAGATACCGTGTTTTTTAAAAATAGACCCCAAAGAAAGCATGTAAAAGAGGACTGAAGCAAGGATGGAACCCTGGGGAACCCCACAGCTGAGGAGAATTGATGAGGATGAAAGCTCACCCAATTTAACTGAGAAGCTTCTGTCTGTTAAATACGATTTAAACCATTTAAGGGCAGTTCCTTTAATGCCAACACATTGCTCCAGCCAAGAGATGAGGATGCCATGATCCACGGTATCAAATGCTGTGCTTAGATCTAAAAGTAGTAAAACAATCCCCAGAGTCAGTTATTAACAAAAGATCATTAAGAACTTTTAAAAGTGCAGATTCAGTGTACTGAAGTGCTTTAAAAACAGACTGAAATACTTCAGAAACACCATTATCATCTAAAAAGTTCTGGAGCTGCACAAGAACAATTTTCTCCAGCACCTTGGAAAGATAAGGAAATTTAGAAATTGGTCTAAAATTAGAGATCCATGTTTGGCTTTTTAATATAAGGCTGTACCACAGCATGCTTAAAATCAGCAGGAACAAACCCAGAGACAACACATCTATTTATAATAAATAACACACTTGGCCCAACTGTATCAAAGACCTCCTTGAGAAGTCAAGAGGGAACAATGTCCAAGTTGTGGGCTTCAAGTGATCAACTGCTTTAGCCAGACAAGAAAGAGGTCAAAAACAGCTGAACATATAGGGGGGGCAGATACCAGAGATCTTAACAACAAATTTTTTAGAAACCTTTCACATGTTGCTGGAGACTCTGTAAGGCAAGCAGTGGCAGGGGGATTAGTGACAGTGTTAATGGTACTGAATAAAACACGAGGTCTGTGACAGTTGTTTGTGACAATATCTGATAGGTACTTTGTGTTTCCTTAAGATATCAAAAGACACCTGAAGTTTATCTTTATTCCATTTGCACTCAGCTCTTCTACAAACCTGTCTGAGGGCACGGGTGACATCATTTAACGAAGGATCAGTTTTAGGTTTGGAGAGCTTAGTTTTGAGGGGAGCTACAGAATCCAGTAAATTTGAGCAGTAATTAAAGAGTGTAAGTAGTCAGCAGTCAGGTGAGCGTGAGGCCTGTCCAGAGATAGAACATGACATGAAGTATTTTGAAAGGTAGTAGAGAAATGTCCAGCAGTAGCAGAATTAATAATGCAAGAACAGCATGCAGGAAGCTGAGGTTTGACAGATTGACAATTATAACAAGAAAAGTGATCAGAGAAATTTAAATCACATATTTTAATATCACAGAAAGGCCGGGCACTGGATAAAACAATGTGCAAAGTATGTCCACGTTCGTGTGTGGGGCCTTTCACTGACAGAACAAGATTAAAAGAGTCAATAAGGTTTAAAATGTCCCTCACCAGAGGTTTGGTTGGGCAGCAGATGTGAATATTAAAATCCACCAGAATTAAAATACTGTCATATCTTGGCATGATTCCTGCCAGAAATTCAGAGAAGTCTTGAATAAAATCCTTGTTGAGTTCAGAAAACAGGATTAACTCACCAACATTCAGCCAGGTTTCAGTCATAAGTACAAAATGCAGAGCTTAGTCATAAAAATGACTAAAATGTCACTAAAACTAATAAGCATTTTAATAATAATCTAAATTACCTGCCAAAATTAACACTGACTTCAATTGGACTTCCTGGATTGTATTTCATTGTCTTTTCAGTCTGAATCCCAGTTTATAGCTATATTGCAGTGTGAACTAGTGATTCAAACAGTTATACATCTTCCAGCCATCAGAAGCAGCACACTACTACTGAAAAGGACTCCAGTCGGTGAGCGAGGAAGAAATCCTGTACCATCTTTGGTTTTACATGGTTTGTATTGACTTTAATGTAAGACACCTGTCTATATTATTATTTACCACCCAGTGAGTTCATTCTTCCCAACAATCTTCCCATAACAAATTTTATGAGCCACTGAGAGACTGAAATGTTTGAGGTCCGTGATGGCCTCCAGGGCTGACACGTAATATGATGATCCTGGATCAGAACTATTACAAAGTTATGTGCATTACAAAATAATGGCCAAACTAAACTGTGCCTCTCTTCATTTCTGCCGTTGTGATTGACACGATTGTAGTCGATTGCACTGCTACATAAAACCGATAAATGGGCACCCCTGTGGCTTAGGGGTTAAGATGCCGACTGTGAACTTTAACGTCCTTGTCTCAAATCATCCAGGTTCCATTGTTATCACTATCTAATAAAGGCATAAGATGCCCCACAAAAACGAATAAAGTAAAAGCACAGGTATATTCCAAAAGCTTTACTATTACAGTGACAGTAGTAAATGAAATCATTACTTCCCCCTTTGATAATCAAAAGACAGGCCTGACCTCCCTGGTTGACATCTGCTGCAGTAAAACACAGGTTGATGGGCATTAGGAGCACATCTGTAAACACATTATTGGACATTTAGACTGCCCGGCCAAAACTGCCATTTTATATTAAAAATATATCACAAACGCCCTCACTGATGACTGTTCCTCACAGAGAAGGATATCTGAGTGTTTTTCTGCTGCACCTCTCTGTCTCTGCTGGAGGTTGAATCAATTTTCTGCCTTTCTGAATGTTTTTTGGCTCATTTGTTCCATTTCTCTCTCCTTCATGGTGTCCCATCATCCCTTCCCTCTTTTTTCCTCTCCTCCACACCAGTTACCTCCTTGAACGTTTTTTTTTTACAATCCTCCTGACACTATAATGTTGCCGTCTTGTTTTCAGGAGGTTAAGAATGAACATTGCTCTGGGGCATTAGGTCACCGTACTGCAGTGCAGTGGGACATTTGGTCATGTTATAAATAGAGTTTTGACCTCCTACCAAAACCCCCAACCTACATGCCTTGACCCTGCCTTACTCTGTACTACTCTTATATAGAATCTCTTTGTTTTTCAAAGTGCAGCACAAGTCATTTTTGCATGCAGAGAAACGTCAGGGATCCAATATTGAACTCCAGTTCCTTCAGCCTAGTCTTCTATGGAGTTGTATTCATACTGGACTGAACAATTCTGCAGTGCATGGTCTACAGCAACATTCAATGTCAATACAGGAAGTAGTGTGACATTCATATTGTGCCCCTTCTTTCAATGGAGGAAAACAAATGCACCATCTCCGCTTTCTTTCTTTCCAGTAGGATGTGTGTGTATGTGTGCATGCCTGTCTGAATACGCTAAATGTTGTATTTCTGCAAGTGGACTGGCAGCAAGGAGCACTTGGTTTGTCTGCAGGTCCATAGTGGAGAGGCTCAACAAACAACTGAATTAGTTAGGGTTAGGATGAGATGGAGGGTGAGAACAAGGGAAAAAAGAGAAAGCAAGGCATGGACAAAATTGATAGAAATGAAGAGCATGTGAACCATGTACAGCCTGCTTTGTCAAACACTTGATTATGGTCATATCGATAAAGCAATTTTTAATTAGCATTTTTGAGAGAGAAAGATATTTGGAAATTTAAGGATGTTTACTGTGAGACAATACCAGCATGTTCATTAATGTATTTCTTTGATTTACATTTGTTGTTTCATACTTTGTTGCTTAGGATGCAGTGTTCTAAAGAATGCAAATGAAGTCCATTAAATCAGAAACAAAACGTGAAAAACCAGAGAAAGAAAGGAATGGAATGGTGGCAATGAAGAGAGGGAGCAATCACTTGAGAAGAGCGGAAAGAAAAAAGGCTAAAAGATGGCTGGAAAGCCATGGAAAGAAAGGCAGAATGAAAGGAGGGAGACCGAAGTGGGGCATACAAGATAGAGGGAAAGAAAACAGCGAGCAAAGAAAGACAGCAGAACAGAGAGCATGGAAAGAGAAAGAGCAATGGAAAAGACCAGAGCATCAGCAGACAAAGAGATCAGAGTGAGCAAGACACAGGAGAATGACAGAGAGAGCGAGCGTATTGAGTCATGTGACAGAGCGGCACCTGTCAACCGGCAGTGTCAACTCTCTCTCTCGCTCCCTTGCCCTCGTTACTTCCACTCAGATACAAGAGATCCTCTTAGCCAATCAGGACACTCTCTCTGAATCACAATGCCTAGCTATCTCTACCCCTCTCTCTCGCTCTCTCTCTCTTCTTCTTCTCTGTGTGACTGTGTCGCTCTTTTGGTGACTGTATGACCCACCAACACACACACACACACACACACACACTCTTTACACTCTTTGTCTTTCTCCCATACAGAATCAGAATCAACTTTATTGGACAAGTATGTTTAATAATCCAAACCAAAAAATTATATTTTTCAACTGTTGTAAACAGTGTAACTAATTGAGATCATCTATGTGGGTTTGTGCTAGGAGCTTTAAACAATCAAGGAATTTAACTCAAGTTGTCAGCAGCTTTAAATATATATAGCTATATATATATATATATATATATATATATATTGTGAGTGAGTTAAGCTTCACATATATCTTGTAGGTGGTGTATTGACTGATTTCCGCTCCCTCGCTTGAGTAACAAGCTAACATTACTGTAAGGCAGTTACAGTTTACAAATTCAGCGAACATTACCTTTATCCATCAGAAGTGTTAAATCCAAAATGCTTCCACACAATTCTTCTCAGATGGTTTGGTGTCCTGATTATCCATTCAGCATGGCTCACTAGTTTTCTCCATTTTGCATTTGGGAACACAACAACAATAACCTAGTTTAGTGAGGGCAACATGGCATTTGAGGAACACCCCCAGCTGTAGTACAAGGCACTGCCTGTTAGACTTGATCATAAACTGATATTATGTACATGCTATTGCAAAATGTTTGTAAAAGTACAAGATGTTTTGGTATTGTGGGGTTACTGTACAGTCAAATGATTGATTTCACTGTTCATGAATGTGATGTAGTGAGTGAATGTAAGCATTTCTCTTTAATCACTCACTTCTTGCCATTTTTTTTATCTCTCTCATTATAACTAAGTCTTTAAATCTGTATAGATATTTCTATCTCTCTGTTTCCATCTGTCTCTCTTCCTGGCATTTGTTTAGTCATGGATGAAAAGCTCACACATACACACTAGAATTGCTAGGTTAAATACAATGCATGCTAAGCCTTTGTGTCAGCATGTGGTAGATGGAAGGAGAGAGAGAGGGTGAGAGACATAGCTAGACAAATGCAGGTATTTTTCACGGATGATCTAAGCAGCCTTAGTTTTGTCTGTGCACAAAAAAATGTGTGTGTGAACGAAAACGATGTTTGCATTTGTTCATTTGAGTGTATGTGTGTGTATTTCATACATACGTGCATCTGTGCATGTATGAATACATATGTCTACACGTATTGTTTGTTTGTGTGTGTGTGCATGTGTGTATGTTTACATCCATATTGTACGGACATCGTTGACCAATCTGGGTTGATCGAAACACACACATACGATTGATTTACTACATGATGTTATGAGCGAACAGCGAACCTGACGTAACAAGTGGAGGGCTAGATGAGGAAAGCTGTGAATGGAGTGGTAGTGTGTGCGCGTGTGTGTGTGTGTGTGGGGGGGGCTTGACAGATGTGACTGTGCAGTCTAATCATTATGTTGAATGTAAACATTCCTCTGAGGGAAACACCATAAGCCTCAAGAGATGATGAGTCCTGCAGAGTTAAGAGTGTTTTGTGGGTTTTTTTCTTTTCTTTTTTTGTGCCATCAGTCAAATACCAAATGTTTCCATCCAGCTGTCATGCAAATTTTAAGGCAAAGAAGAAACCCTAGTAACACTCGTAGTATTAAGAGCAGCTTAAGCATTGTATATTTATTCTTTACCTAACAAGGAAGTCTCTTGAAATGCAATATATAGTTAACAAAACAGACCTACCCAAAATGGCAGCATCAAATATTTAAAAACACATTTTCAGAAAAGTTTTGCAAATACTGAAAATAGTAAAGTCCTAATGTCAGTCATTATCCCTTCCTTTATCTTAAAATGTATCACTATGGTGTACCAACTAAAGGCTGTACAACCTTGATGGGCTGGGAGATGATAAAACCTAAGAATAAGTCTTATTTTATTGATTGAGAGAACTCATTGAAGGAAAAATCACTTGTCAGACATGGTCTAATTATTGCTTTTAAGAAAAAAGCAGAGGGGATCTGCAATGTGACTAAGTTGACAGCGAAGATGCGATGTTGACATCAGTGTAGACAGCCTTTGATTTACTGCACCAGGCTCAGTGTTAATCCATCAGCATAAAACAGGGCTTGTGGTCTCCAAGCAGAGTCATGGGTTGGAATCTTGCTGCTGACACATTTATCTATTTGCTCATTAATTTATTCATTCATAATTCACTGACATAAATCTCATGTGTTTCTCCTGAAGTAAACAGATAGAAATACTTTTATAGAGAAAGCAAAGATACAAGGCAACATATGGACATGTAGCAGAATAATCATTTATCATAAATGGAGTTGGAGCTTCCATCATATCCATCTAGTAAATAAGCCACTGTACACCAAGGTTAATATGGGAAATCACAGGCGTCATTTTATCAGGCGTCATTTTATCTTCCTGCCTACCCATATACACTACTGTATCTGTGTCTATGACTAGTTTGCAGTTGCCAGTGGTCTGATAATTAGCTCAAGTGTTAAAGGACAGTATACAGAAAGGCTTGTGCACAAAGCACCAATCACCACTTTTAGAATTGCTTCAGGTTTGCTTTTAATGACTTAGGAGTCCTCTTGATTAACTTTGAGAAGCTATACTCATCTCTAAACTAATTTACTTGGGAGCTTGGGACCTAAACTTTAAAATCAGAGAAGGTACACTTTTCCCCCAAAACTGGCCAATTTATAAGGTGTAGGAGCCACCTGTAGCCTCAAGTTACATGAGCACAGCCTCAGTTTCTTAAGTTATGGGCATTTGAAGAAATGATGGTCAAAAAGACATAATCTGGAATTGGCCCTCTGTGTGCTCATTCCAATGTACACACATTCACAGCCCCGATTTAAAATACCAAATAAACTTTGGTAATCTGCAAATAGATCCTACAATAAGCTCTTCAGGTTATTTGTACATCTGTTATTTATGTATTATTTGCTATTTGTCAACCTAGACGTACATTGCACATCTGTGACTCAGCCAATTACTGCTTAATTTGTCAGTGCTGCTACGCTAGAAGAATGATTTGTGTCCAGAAATGTTTGTGATGTTTGGGTACAGTCTATCATCCGTCTACCTTTGGATCACTGTACATGGAAACTGGAAATATTTTTCATGCTTGGCATTATGCACAATACAGTGTGACCTGGTACTGATACAGGGTCGGCTAAGATGCAAGTTAGGGAAACAAGGATGCATTTAAGGGTATCGGGATGTAACAATGGCTTAAATGCATGCTGAATGTGTTTTATTGAAAAAGTACTGATAAAGTACATACTCACAGTGTAGTGAATACAAATACAATGTTGGGAGACTAGGCTACACCAGCAGGGCCTGTCAGGATGGATGAATCTAAGGCGCCAGGCTCAAGGTTCATCCATCCTAAACAATGGGACTTCTGGTCTCCTAATGGAGGCGTGGGTTCAAATCCCACTCCTGACACATCCTACAATTATTTTTTCTTGTTTTTAGTGACAAGAAGAGGTAGTGTATCACAATCAACACAAACTGAAATTGCCTTTGGATAGTCTACCTAACACTACAAAATCTCTTGCCTCTTAGTTATGCATCAAACCAGTCGCGCCCTTCATAAGTCCATTGGCAAATAGGTGATGTCAAGTCTTTTTAAAGTTGAGTAAAAGTCTTCTAGCTTAATGACCAACCACGAGATAAGGCAAACTTGAGCAAAACAAGCTGTACATTATCATAAAACTGTGATGCGTTAGAAGCTGACACTGGGATTCATTCACATCCATCATAGCACTGTAAAATGTTTCGAATGAAAGCCTTCCCCACATAAACAGCATCTTATTTTTGCATGCATTTCTATTCTTGATGCATAACATCTAGTAGTTAGTATGCAGACTCATCTTGCTGACAGAC
The DNA here is from genome assembly GCF_020085105.1 of Siniperca chuatsi. Lineage (NCBI taxonomy): Eukaryota > Metazoa > Chordata > Actinopteri > Centrarchiformes > Sinipercidae > Siniperca > Siniperca chuatsi. The sequence goes on along the minus strand of NC_058049.1, from coordinate 4,079,427 downwards.
ATGCACCAACTCTCTCTCTACTGTTTAGCGTTGGAAGAGGAGGAATGCACTCCTCTGTCCTAGATTTCACAGAAAACACTTTTGGTTCCTCTCAATGGAAATCAAGCAGCAAGGTTATGGGAATCATGGGGTTTTTAGGATGGCTTTTACAGCAGCACCTCACATGAGAAGAGCTGTTCAGCAGTCAGCTTTTATCTCCCAGGTCGATGAGAACGAGATAGTCAGGGTGCATGCCTGGTGATCCAAGACCTGCAATTCTGCTCATGGAGGCTTGAAAAATGCTGGCCTAAAGATAGAGAGTATGCTAGAGTAAATATAGACAGTGAGATGTTTCATCGCTGCTGGTGCATGACAACTGAACTCCCAGTTCTGGTCATTTTTAATGTTTTGAACTTGAATTGAAGGGTACTCAAGTGAATACAATTTGCGACATCAGTACACTGCCAGCCCACTGTAGAGGCTCCAAACTGTATGGTTGTAGGGTATTTTCCTTCATCGTAAAAGTGATTGATGTTTACGATGTTTCATAGGTCACAAGTAATGTGCTGGACTAAATATAGTCCATAAACAGAATATGCAGTGTGGCAGAGCATTTTGCTGCAATATTTATGTAGGAAAATGGCTTAGGATTCAGGAGTCCAAATACTGTCCATAGAACTAAAATCTGGTACAACTTTGATGTCAATTATGGCCATGATTTAACATAAATAATGATTTTAAAGACAGAATCACTGCAAGTTTGACGTTTATTCAATATTTTGTCATCATGATCATTTCAAACCTGTGTTCTCTTTTAGGTCTTAAGTGCAATGACTTTTGACTTGAAACAATATTTCACTCCTGAGCTCTTTCCCCCAGCTATAATATTGGTAATGGCAAGTATCAGATGATTAGATGTAGGAGTTTGCTGTGGAAGTTGCTGAATTTGCAGTTACTGTGAAGGAACTGAAAAGCTCTCCCTTCTCCTCTTTAACATGAATTAGATAGTCCTCAGTGAGACATCGTATAAATGAGGACACGTAGTTTGTCACTTGAGTGTGTGGGTGTTTGTGAGACATTGAGAAGACAGACATATAATAAAGAAAATGAGGATGATAGTAATGATGATAGGGGATAAGAAGGGTGGAAAGGACTGGAGTAAGAGAGATAAGGAGCAAGGGAAGAAGAATGAGGAAAAATGTGGAGTGAGAAAGAGAAGAGGAGAGTAGGTTCTGATTGAAAGAAGTTGAAGAGGGAAAAAGTTGATGAGCAAAAGACAAGATAAGAAAAAAGAAGGAGGTGGAGACGGTAAAGAAGAAGAAGGAAGAGGAGAAAATGAAGGTATTCGGGAGGGGGACAAGAAGAACAGCAGAAAAGATGAATGAAGATTAGATTATAATGAGGCAGAAGATACTGAGGAGTAAAGGTGGAAGAGGAGAGAGGAGATCGATTGAAGTTAAAAGGGGGAGGAAATTGTTGGAACATAAATTGATGGAGGAGAAGATAGGGATAATGATAAGGAAGGAGGAAGAGGCTGAAGCAGGAAAAAGGGGAGGAAGATTAAGTGTAGTAGGAGAAGAGGAGAGTTGGAGAAGACAAAAGAGAAAGGTGGAAGGAGAGGAGGAGAGATGGAGGACGTGGTGAGGCAAAGGATAGGGTGAGAGGAGGGGCGTAGCTTCTCCACATCAGTCTCTATCACAGTCACTACATCCAAAAAGCACACACGTACAAAAGTTTGCCTTTGTGAGACTAACCCCAACCATATAACCTTAAACTGGACTAATTCCAACCTCAACCCTAAAGCCAAGTCTTAACCCTCAAACAGCCCCATTGAAGAAAGGACAAAATCTGATCACTTTCCAAAAATATCTTCGCTATCAAAGTCTCAAATTAGTCCTCGCAAAGATAGAAAATGTGGATACAATAAGTGATATTTGTACTACAGCTCAAGAAAATAAGACATACTGTACATTGCGGGATTAGTAGGCAAATATATAAAGACATCAAGGGCTCTGTTTGGTCTGGAGGTGGGTGGGGTGGATTTGGGCAAAGTGTGTATACTTTGAACAATTAATAAATGAAGGGATAATGTAAAAGGACATGTCAGATTTTCTGATATTAAGCCCTTTCACACAATTTCAGTATTTATTTTGCAGTATTTACAAGAGTGAAACAGGCAGAGGCGAGGCAAATCTGTGAGGAGCTTTTGGTGAACTTTGACTCACAAATTAGCACATAGAGCTCACCAACAAAAACAGACAGCACAAAAAAAAGCTTAGCTTGCCTCAGTCTCTACAAAACAGTGTGTTTATCGACCGCCTGCTTTGATACAGCTGGCGTTGAACGTGCTCCCTCTCTCCCTGCTGATCAATGAACACATGACCCGTCTATAAAATAGGCCATGGCACTGATTGATAACTACAAACAAGACATGGCTTCCAATAATATACATCAATAGAGGATGTTGTCTGTGCTGCAGTGTGTAATGTCTCATGGCAGCTTTATGAGATGTTTATACATGAGGCTGATATTGGCCTTTTGGTAAACTTTGATTGATCATATTTTTATTGTAGAATTAATCAATAAGACACTGGCTGTTTATGACAGGGCCCTCAACTTGAAGTGATACTGAAACAGCATTGGATTTAACACATGTAAACATGAAGACAATTCATTATGCAGGATTTTGGAGAGTTTTAGTGTTCCATGATAGTCTAAATGCTGTCTGTATCAGTTGTTGTTCCATTGTTGATGAGTATTGTATGTGCAATGCAAACAGCAGAGTGAGCTTCCTCCATGATGTAGATATTAATGGATCACTGGAGTTTATGAATGTTTGGAATATAATGTTGTTTTGGTGTAAATTCCATTGCATCATTATCACTGCTGTTTAGTGTGAGGGAGAGAGAGAAATGTGGGATGAGAGAGAGAATGAAAACATGAAGGAAACATTTAATGAGACGAAGTAGAAAACTGTATTAGCGGTGAGATAGAGGGTGAGAGGGGTTGAGCTCAGCAAAATGAATGATGACCTGTGTTTGATTTGATGTAGCCATGACCAGAATTTTTTTACTAGTTATGTTTCCGTTAAGATGCTACGCAAGTTTAGGCAAATTCCCGAACTTTTGGCAAAATAAAATGTGAATTAGTGAACAATTCCATCAACTACTTTTATACAGATATATTCAAGAGGATTTGACAAGATTGCATAGTTAAAGGCACACCAGAAAACATGATACGTCATTGCATTTCATTGCTGCTTCCCTACTTTGATGTGTGTATCATGCCAAAGTATGTGTGTGTGTAGGACTGTGGATTTTGGAGTTGTTTTAAGATAAGCTTGAAAAACGTGAACCTATTCTTTAATGTAAGCTAGCCCATGCTGCTGTTGTTTTTACATGCGTGCATCTACAGATAAAAATACTAATAAATGGGGACACGTAGGTGTATGCATGCGTATATACAGCATGACTATGTTGTCTATGTATTCTTTCCAGAGTCCTTGTAGGTCTTGTAACAACACCCAACTACCTGATGAGTTTGTGCAAAACATCGTTTGCCTCTTACCTCCCTTCTCCTGATTGGCTATTGCTCTGCCAGCCTATTTAAGTCTTGAGGTATAGGCTGATAAACCTATTCCAAGACATTTCATTTATTTTGAGCATTAGGTTTTCCACCCAACTGGGCTACTTTTTAATTAATTAGTTGGGTAAAATGTTTTTGGGTAACTTTTTTTTACCATTGGGGTGCTTTTCTTAGTTGGGTACACAAAATGACACAGGACTGATAGGAGTTCATTTTATACTGAACTTAGCTGAAATTCTTTCAGTTTCAAAGTCATGGTTCTGTGATAAAAGACTTATAAAAGTTATTTTAACATTATTTTTATTATCATATCCCACTTACAAATCGGGCAGACCCAAGGCTCAGATTGGGCTATTTGATCTTAATCAAATCTGGCAGAACTGACAGCATATCACAGCAGTGTCCAGTCACAGATACAAAGGGTCAAAGGTTTCAAAATTTCTGTCCAACACAACAGCAACTGTTTGTTTTTTTCAGATTATCAACATGAGAACAAGGTAGAAACTAATTAGTGAAAAGAGCTGCTGAAGTGTTTAGTTGGTGAAATGAAAACTTGTTTGCAATCCAAGACAGCTGCTACACCCTGGCTCAATACATCCTACTGCACAATTTGGTTTCTGTTTGTTTTTGTAACAGGTGTCTGTGTGTGATGCTTCATCCATCAACATCAGCAACTGTATCTCTCCCTTCACCATTTTAAATCACTGCAACTGCAAGGAGTGTGAACGCAAACAGGCAGATGACAGACATGCTGATATAAATGCCAAGCATCACACGATGGGTTATTAATACAGCAAGAGTCTTTGATAGGTCACTATGTGAGGACATACCCGCTAAAATCTATTTACAGTGTCTCTTCATATCCAGACCTTTCATAAGCATCTTAGGCAGTGATGTAACACTGACACTAACTAGCCAGAGAGCCTGGCTTCGAATCCAGATCATCTCATAAATTATATCATAAATCGCATCACAGATACACAAGAGGCCACATGAGAACCCTGCAGGCTGCTCCCCAGAGTTAGATGCAGCCGCTTCATACACCATGGAGCTCGGAAATAACATCTCTGTCTACAAGTAAACATTATGCAGATATCTCATTGTGTATACAGCAGTTACAATAAGTATGTAGCCTATTTTTAAAGCCATTTAAATGGTATTTTTTCCTTAAACACAGAAGGACTGCAGAGGCAGTGCTCAAAATGTTTCACATGCAGTACATCCAGGAAACCTTAAGGTGCTCTTAAAGTTGAAAAAATTGGGCTCACAAAAGGCAGAGCAAGGAGAAAAGTTGTGTTATAGCCTTTATTATCAGGCACAATGGTTTTTTAACACCACCTTTAAGTCTAACAAAGCGCTGTACCATGAATGTGTTCATGAGTCCATCAGACGTGGTGACCGTACAACAAAAAGAGAAAAACCTATTCGATTTTCTAATTTGATGTCTTAGGATATTCGGGTCTGAATGAAGAAATTAATTTTTAACCATTCTTATAAGCTACATTTTGTATTGTACCCATTGATGAGGCTGCATTATACTTTGTGATATGATTTGCATGGCTAATATTTAAATTCTTTTCATCATATTTAATTTTTTTCTATCTCATTTGTATTTTGATGTTGTTGTGACAGTTGTTTTCTTTGTATTTGTCTGTCATTTCAATGTGTGATAGAATATTGTTTACTACCAGTGTATTGTATATATAGAGTACCAGGTGTAATAAATCTGTTTTTCTTATTTCTACCCTGAGAAAGATCCTTTGTGATCAAAACCAGGGGAGTTTTAAATATCATAATTATGTCAGATTATGAAAAAACTAAATATGAAAATAATGACACTTGTAGCCTTGCTGACTTTAAATATATGATTTAAGATAAAAGAAAGCATTCCTGTTGCAATGAGCAAATAATAAGCGAGTTAGCAGTGACAAGAACCCCTAGCTATTTCACTTGAAATGGTTGGAGATGAAGGCAAAATACACACAAAACACACTAGCATAGATAACATAAAACATGTTAATAAGTATCTAAGTAAAGCATTGCAAAGCTGTATTTGGATGCACCAATGTGTGAGTGGACAGACACACACATGACACACTGGGTTATGCAGTGCAAAGGTCAAGGTCAGCCTGCTGGCACAGTGACTGCCTGAGCGAGCCAACGAATGAATGAGTGAAGAAGCGACTGTGAGTGAGTAAGAAAATGGCTGAACAAGCATGAACACAAGCGAAGACACCACACAGGATGAATGAATACCTATATCACTCAGATTCACTCTACACAGTTTATTTCCTGCAGCTTTTGACCAGATTGGCCAACCAAGTAATGAAATTCCCCTGTTAGATGTCAATGATCCCCACTGCCTTGAATTAAATACCGCCATAAATCAGAGCGCTCTTGATTCAGTAATGTCCTCTTGCAAGATGCCTTTAAGGATGAGAAATGTAAAGTGATTCATTTTTAGGGCCCCATCGCTAAATATAACACAGGGAGAGGCAGAGGTAAGTGGTGAGTCTGGGAGCTAATGTTGGTTTTTGCATCAATACTGTTTAAAATGAAGGTCAACAACAACACACAATCAATTTGCTTGATATTAATCTTCTGATTTGAATGTCTGTCCATAACTTCCTCCCTCAGACTGCAATTCACATTTACAGTTGATCTTTTTACAATCAAAGCTCGATTACAGTGCCAAAAAATATGATTTATTAGTTCTTTATGGAAATAGTTTATACTATCAGTGTTACACTGGTGCACACATCACATATTTTATTGGCCTACTTCGTAGTAAAATGTGCTTCATTTGTCCCGCTGTGAGGCTGCTCGGTGGCAGCTTGGCTGACTGTTTTTAGTGTGTCTGGCTAGCTACTGCTTGGCTTTCTGACAGACTGCTTCTCTGTCTATTTAAAGCTTAAAATCCTTTATTCACTGTAAGTAGCAATGCGATAATAGAACAATTTTCAAATAAGTCCTGCATTTAAAACTTTACTGTTGAGTAAATAAAACAAGGTATTAGCAGTAAAATGTGCTTAATTGTCAAAGTAAAATTGATCCTTCTTGAGAGTAGTCTGTTAACTTTTGGCACATTAGACAGAATTTTAATGTTGCAGGAGGTAGTTCCTGTATTTGGTCCAAATACATCATACTGTTGGAAACAGTAAAAACATATTTTATAAGCTTATCAGATGTCTTGAATATAAAACTTTACCCTGATAGTAACTACAGTAATAATTACAGTTGTCTGGTCTGCATGTGACTAGATATGGCTATGGTGTGAAGAGCAGAAAGATACCTCTCTGTTCAGCCCTGTCTCCAAGAAATTACATTTACATTCAACTAATTTGCAACAGCAAATATGTTTTGAGGGAAATATAATGTTGACCGAATTACGTTTTCTATTGACATAATGAGGAAATGTTGTTAAGTAACGTACCTGGCGAGTCGCAAAAATGTTGATACTGAACATATCAGTAAAGTGTTCACTAACGTATTTCATTTGTTTTCTGTCACAATAGGCAATCGTGCAATACACTTGTAGTGACTACAGCATTATTCAACTTTTATGGTTATGTTTAGGCACTGGCACTAATACAGAAAAAGTCAGCAGTGACTTGAGACATAACATTTTTTATTGGAGCTATTTAGCAGAGTTTCAGGAGCAGGACCGTACCTTAATCACGCCACTTCCAGCATTCCCATAAATGCTCACCTAACCCATCTCCTCCTCTTTCACTCTTGTAGTCTGTGCCCCCATTCATTCACTCAAAGAAACGTTGTCTCTGAACATAATCCAGGCAGCGATTACATTTGTCACCCCAAGGTTTTATGAGTTTTATGAGGAAGAAAATGCATTCAGCGCTTTTGTTAGACAACATGGATACACTCATACAGTATACTCAATACATTTTGGTGAGCACTGAATGTGAACAGAAACGTTGTTTACAAGAAAATTGCATCGAGCACCTTAAACATGCAGCAGCTGCCTGTCTCGATCAGTATTTACCAATGTGTTCCAATTTTCTGGATGGTTATATTTGAAACATCCATCTTACATGACTTGATTCCTCTCAGCCCATGACTGACTGATTGACTGGTTTATCTATACATCATGAGATAAGTCAACATATAGTAGGTGGAAACATCCGCAACCATTTGGATTTTGTGTCTTGGACTGCTCTCCTGGTGGGTTCATCTCTGCCTGCCTTACGTCGACCTTAGCGGGCTCCACGAACATTGACCGCAGGATATCTGTTTATACCTTAATGGAGAAAGCAATTTTGTCAAGACCCAGGCTACTGGTCATGCTGGCTATGGCTACAAATTTATCAGCGATTTCCCAACAGACATGGGAAACAAACGTTAACATTGCCAAAGCATGGGTGAATTAAAAACATACACACAGATGACATGTGTTATTAAGATATATAAAGCTCTCATTCTCTTGCTCTCACAACCCAACTGGCAGATGGCCGCCCACCCTAAGTCTGGTTCTGCCTCTTAAAGGAAGTAATTTAGTTTTTGTTTTGTTTTTTTCATGCCACTGTCACCAAGTGCTTGCTCATGGTGGGAATTGTTGAGTCTCTGTAAATATTATAAAGAGTATGGTCTAGACCTGCTCTATAGGAAAAGTGCAATGAAATAACTAATAGCTATGAATTGGCGCTATATAAAGTCATCTGAGGTCAAGCTCACCGTTTGATCAGCAGAAATCAAAGTACAGAGGTAAACTGAGGACATAATCTGGAATATTATTGGAATGCCCACTTAAATGAAATACTGTACTTGCCTCTAAGACCACCTGACACTACCAGCCCTTAGTAATGGTCTGAACTTAGATCGCAACCTTGTTTTTGGATGGGTGACTGCACCCTGAGGACTAAACATTATTGAAAAGTCAGCTTGGATGGTCTGGATGCTGCTAAGACATGCATCATCTCAGTTTACAGTTAAGAGAACTGGATTGTTTTTAGTGTTTGTGGTGATCAGCTGCAGATCAGTGAGAGATACTGAGCCACTAACGCTGCCTGGGTTTCTGCAGCTTATAGCCTGTTTGTCATCTTGAGTGGAGTTTTCTTTTGGGCTGAAACATTTGTTTTGTAAGCCCCCTCAGCATTTCTTTGTCTCTCTGGCACACTTTGTGTTTCTTCTTTTAGTTTTTACTGTTTGTACACAAAGATAACTAAATATAAAAAAACAGAGGATTTTTTGTGGTTGGGAGATGTTTCCCCAAGGAGTAGTATTTTTAAAAGACAACTTAGTTAAGAGCGTATATATTGTAAAAGTAAACCCCTCTTCTTGTTCTGTTTGGTTTTTCAAACTTTGTAGAACAGCCTTTCTCCTATCTTGCTGTATCTTTCCTCACTGATCCATACACTAGTCTTGACACTGACCTTTAACCTACTAAATATTAGTTTCCTGTGAAACTGATGATTTAGAAGCTGAAGGTTATTCTGCTGGTGACCTAGTTGGCAGTCTTTCTGGACCACAGGCCTGGCTCAAGGTCTAAAATATAAAAATATAAAATGTAGTAACATAAGAAGAGCACATCACTGGAACATAACTTGGAACAGTTTGTTGGCATTCCAGTAATGTTGGCTTCTTCTTCTGAGGCCATCATCGACCAGACATCATGCAAACACAGCAGGTTTGTAAATTATGGTAACATTGCTATTTTTTCCAGGTGTCATGACTTGCATAACATGTAACAATTTCAGTTCCAGATATAGTTTTACATTTACTTAAAGGAGTATAGGTTGGTCTCTGGGGCTCTGAACAGAATATATTGACAATACCATGTGGAATCTTCTGTGTACACTGTACTTGTGGGTATTTAAAGGGGTACTCCAGCGATTTAATGTTGCACTCCCATCAAGTCTCTCTCTCTCTCTCTCTCTCTCTCTCTCTCTCTCTCTCTCTCTCTCTCTCTCTCTCAAAACCTAACACGGCAGCGGCGGATGGCCGCCCACCATTGAGTCTGGTTCTGTCCAAGGTTTCTGCCCTCTTAAAGGACGTTTTTCCTTGCCACTGTCGCCAAATGCTTGTTCATGGTGGGATTTATTGGGTCTCTGTAATTAATAATATAAACAGTACGGTCTAGACCTGCTCTTAAGGAAAAGTGCAATGAGATAACTTCTGTTATAAATTGGTGCTATATAAATAAAACTGAATTGAATTGACTTGTGAGAGACAGATGAATAAAAAATGGTCCAAGTGGTCTCAAAGAAACGGCAAAATGGTCAAGCAGCAGAGGCTGAGAGTCATCAACACTATTCATTCATGCTTAACCCTAGTTTCTGTACATAAGACAATAAGTATTTTGAAGGCACAGTAATATGGTAGGTTGTATAATGAATGAGAAATAATTAGGAAATTGGGGTTTGGTTATATGTGTGGTTGCACAACAGCCACAGTTCCTCATTTACTCAAAACAAAACCTGCGAGTGCATTGCATTTGTGTTTATTTCCTGCTCCTGTGGTTGTAGAATTTGATCTCTATGCCTTGTCTACGATGGATTTCTCTCTGATTGTTGAACGTTGGTGCAAAATGGCAAAAATACACTCTTCGAGTCTGAGACATTGATGCCAAAATCAGCTGTTTACCCTTGATGTTTTGACCAAAACATTTTCTGCAGTCGAACTTTTAGCTGTTGGAAAAATCTGGACATGGAATCACATTTGTCTCCTCACTTCTTCATGCAATGACCAAACACCAGACAACTATATTGAGCCAGAAATACAAAGTACATACCCAATGGCTATTTTACAACAGTGTTTGAGCATTTAAAGGAGGGATTTTTCCACAGTATTGCATATTTATATTTGATAAGGAGATCTAGTGGTTTATGATGAACACTTGTCTTCAACAGGCTTGACTGTACATGTGGTTTAACGAGCACTTATTTTACATACCTTTTGATTGCAACAAGATTGCAAAAGAATGTGACAAGTAGAAACAAGTAATGACCCACAATGATGTTTTTGAATTGAAGCTGCTGATACCTCAAAATGTATATCTTTAATACCTGTAGTCACATCAAGAGGAAGGGGAAGAGGAGGGTCTCCACTCTGTTATAGTGTTATATGTATACGCAGACATTTCCTTTTTATTTCTCTCGTTCTCTCAAACACTTCCTCTCTTTTAACACAGAAATATGCAAAAAATATACATGCATTTTCAGTATCTCTGTCTCTCTCTTGTATTTCTATACTTGTGAGGACTTTCAATGACAAAATGTTTTCCTTAGCTCCTTACTGTCTTTACCTCAACCTTAAAAGAAAGTTCCTGTTATACATCTTGGGTCTTGTTTTCATAGTTCTGATCCTCATTTCTGTTGATTATGATAATATTTGCTGAGGTGTGGTCTGTAGACTGTGTTGGATGTTTCCAACAGACATTTTGAGAAATTATTTTACCATTCACCAAAAATACATATTTTTCCTCTTATGTGTAGTGCTGTTTTCCATCTAAATTGTTTTGGTGTGAGTTGCCAAGTTTTGGAGATATCGGCCGTAGAGATGTCTGCCTTTTTTGAATATAATGGGACAAAAAATAAACAACAATGTCTCTTTCCAGAAATCATGACCTGGTTACTCAAGATAATCCACAGATTTGTTGTGAGCAATTTCATGTAGAGACTATTTTCTTTCTACCGATAGTTCCTACATGAAACTGCTCAAACAAGGTCTGTGGATTATCTTCAGTAACCAGGTCATGATCTCATTGATTTTGGGGTGAACTGTCCCTTTAAGGTCAGTGTTGTCAGGCAGGCTTTTGAAAGACATGCAGAGCTCTGTTATGGCCATCACCTGCCTCAGACAGTTAACCTTTTCCTGACCAACACACACACACACACACATAAACTTACAGAGCAGAAAAGCCCTGTGCTGCAATGCAGTGATAACATTACAATCACTGGTGTTAGTGTGTGTGTCCTAATGCTGGATTTTCTCCTCGGGTCTATATCAGCTGCTTGTGGGAATAACTAAATGTGGAAACTCTTAATTCAATAACAGCACAGAGTGCCATAAAAATGTAATAAAATCTGACATAGCACTAAAAGTTTAGATTGCATCATATAATAATTTTGGTGCATGATGTGATATTATGCACATGGTATTCTGGGAGTCATTTTTAATAATATTGTAATAATTTCACATTGAATAAAATACCAAACTAAAGTAAAGTCACATTCAAAAATAAGTGTGTTCTCCTGATCCATTATCTGTTTTGATGTTGACACAAAGCTGACTGCCCGCTCATTCACTGTAACTCTGGGATCACATTCATCCCTAATGTGTTTGTCTTCTTACAAACTGCATGACTCACTCATATGAAACTGATCAAACACAGTTATTGATTTTTTTTAATAGCCAAAAACATTTTTACAAATATAATTCTAAAATGTTTTCATCACACATCCCCAAAGAGGCAGCAACAAACGACAACATGTTGCAACTGCTGCAACGGCTAGCACATACAGTGAGTTTGTAGCAAATTATGTTTGATTTTGCATGCAATGCACTTCACGTTTATCTGCCCATGGGTTTTTTTTCTCAGCTGCCTGGGAGGACAGTCCTTTATTGCCATTAAAATATAAAAGTGGAAACGTTTTAGTGGCTGTTACTGTCCGGCCTTTGACACCAACAGAAAACACCAAAAAATGAATAAATAAATAAATAAACTGCATCAGTGTTGCGATTGAAATAGAGTTACAGTGGTACAATGGCATCAGCTAATGTAATCAACTATGCTAGCTACATGACTGACAGAAGTTGGTTTTGCAGTTGCCCAGCAACGGGGTGCTGCTAACACTTATGTCTGTGCTGGCTTCTTAAAACAAAGGCAGAGTGGTTCAACAGGACTTTTCAAGCATACAAAGTGTGTCCTGAATGATCGGGCCCTTTGTATTTTGTGTTTGTGATAATGACTGAAATTACTCAACTTCCAACTGGAGAACCAGATTTGTTTTGTGCTAGCTTGCTTGCTTGCTGTTTCTGGCTTTGATGAAGGGCAAAAATGTTGAATTCTTGATTTTAGGTGGTATACATAGACTTTATTACCACTGAAGCTGTGGTATATTGATGTGGAGAAATTACTAACCTATAAACACAGTAACCAAGTGGCACCATGACTTAAAGATCTGCCAGCCTTCAGTCAGCATTGTAAAAAGAAAAGTTGTTTTCTCTCAAAATTGCTTTATTTTCATGACAGGTAAACACATTGTGGAGACAACAAGAATATCCTATATAAAATCGACACAATTACTATCAGGTTCAAAACCGCATACTGTATTCACATATACTTGATGACAATCTCTTAAATATCTTGTAAATGTCACTTTAATATCTATCTATCTATCTATTAAATAGACTTGCTAATACTGAATATCTTCATATTTAATTATTAAAAATTTTAAACTATAATTTCATGTAATTATATTTTGTGCTTTATTAAAATCCGTTTTTGTAAATTATCTTGCAATGGAAATAATTTTCCTTTAGTTTAATCGCAATGAAATTACATTAATCCTCATTTTATTGTGGGACCCCCTGGAGCCACTGCATTGACCCCTGGAGGTTTCCCGACCCCACTTTGGAGAACCGCATGTCTTTAATGTCTTGGGTTTGTTTCTGTGTGTAAACAGATGCGCCCCCTGCAGGCGGCCTTCCCCCACTGCTCCTCCTCTTCCTCCTATACTCCGCTCTCTGACTCCACGGCTCCTCATTCACTAGAAGATGGCGGACTGCGCTCCACTATTAGATGAGGAACTCTCGTCATTTGTCTTCAATTACCTGACAGAAAACTCTGGCAGCCAGGTAAGATCTCGGCCTCTTTGGACACATGGAACCTTGGGCTTTCCAGACCGGGGTGCGTCCGTGCACGTCGCCGGCCGTGGCGCAGACTATGCCCGGTTGATGCGAGGCTTTCGCCCGGCTTTTCAGCAGCATCTCCCTGGCACAGTGCGACCCGGTGTCTGTCTGCGTGCGTGTGTATGTGTGTGTGTGTGTGAGTGTCTACTATGTCTTGACGTCTGGCTTTCACGTGTTTTTGGAGGAAATGTCATCAGCCATGGGCAATGAGGCAATCTGACGGATTAAAACGAATATATATTTTTGTGTTGGTGCTGGAAGCGGAGAGCAGCCGGTGTGTTGCTGCTTGGGGAGGATTATTTGGTATGCAGAGGGGCGCTTTGGAAACTTTTGACGCATTCTTGAGGGAAGTTTTAATTTCAGTGCCGGAGACTTGGACACGTGGTCCGCCTCTAAACACATGGACTTAGCCTGAAGACTATTATGATATTATGACATTATGATACTAATCCACTGACTACAGGACTGCTTGGCTTTAAAAAATGTGCTGAAAAAAGACATACTTGTGTGTCTCTTGTTGATGCATTACTCGGCTGCGGTTGCACATTATGTTTTATTTATTTTTCTCGCATAATCGAAGCGGATGTTAAATAAAGTGTCTGTTTATGGAAACACTACAATACATCAGTGCTGTATAATGTTATTTATCCACTCCATTAGGCTATAAGCTGCTTGCCACAGCACCGTGAGTTTAACCGGAGCTCTCTGTGTTCCATCTGCAGGCTGTTAGGTGCGCTTCAAAGTTGAACATCTCCCACAGATGAGTCCTGTAATTTCTTCCGATTGGTCAATTTATCAGACGATATTCTGCAACGCTGATGTAGAGGGTGGGTTTAGTCAGCTGAGAAAGTTCGTGCTTTTTTACGTTTTCATAATCGTTTGCGTAATCGTTAGGCGACGGTTACAAAACGCTTGTCTGGTTCACACGGTTGTATGCTTTGGCAAACTGAAAACAATAGATTTTTGGGCTGTGTCTGAAGGAGTGATGATGACGGACAGTTTGTTAACCCACGGTGTTGCCGTGTGTCGCAGATAAGTGCTTTTGCACTGAATTTCAAGGAAGCGTCAAGACGCCAAACTGCGTTAGGAATTCTCAGCCATTCTGGGATTTCTTGCTTATTGGCAATCATGCATACCATATGTAACATGATTTATTTTTTAAATTAATGGATATGATCTTTAATTGAATTCGACATACAGTCAACACACCAAGCAGCAGATATTAAAACAATATGTGCACTTTTATAACTGGCTCCCCTGTTAATCCCAGAATAATCTCCTATCCAAGTACCCCGCGCAGGGCGGTAGCGAGTGGTGGTTAACAATTATAGAAGTTGAGATTTCATCGAAATGAAGTGATGTTTTGCACATAAGATGTATGCCGAATTTTGTAGGAGAAGGTATTTATTAGCAGTAGCTCCTAGGCTGTAAAAAAAGGATATGTGTCTTGTTGCGTAGATGGAAGGAAACAATACATTTGAAGATTTCTGAACCGGGTTTGGTGAAAAATTTAAATTCTCACACGACAGAACGGAACCTATCAAGTCTAATCTCCATCTCCCTCCTGTCTGTAGAGTCGCGTTTCCGAATTGCGCACGGATCATTACCGTGCACGTAAACCCATAATACTGACTGTGATAGGAATACAGGACCTCCGGTGTTTACTGCATCACAGTGTGACGTAAGATTGCGTCGTGGTGATTGTTATTGCTCAGATTGCACGGTCATCTGAGGGTGTGATGGGTGTGTGTGTGTGTGTGTGCGCGCGCGCGCGTGCGTGGAGGAGGGGGGGATCTGTCACAGCTGATTGGCAGTTTAAGCAGGTTAATTCAGTGTTTGGTGGGATCCAGGGAGACTGTGGGCTATTTATAACGTGCAGCAGTGGCATGTGCGTCCACAGAACACATACATACCATACACACTCAGACAGATGTGTCTAAGAGGTAAAGGAGAAGAAATAGAGAGTGATGAGTAAAGAAATACACCAAAACATTCCTTAATATAGGAGCTACACTATGACAACACATTTTAGTAACATCCTATAGTATAATATAATTAGATAGTGACATTCTACATCAATATGTTATAATATCCTATGACATCACTCAACTATAACATACCTATAATATATAAAAACGTATTGTATGTCTATTGAGTTAATACAATGGCATATCTAACATCATCTATCTTGCCATACTTTTTGGTATTAGTATGTCTCATGGTATCATCACCACAATATTCCTCATGGTAGTATTCATATGATAATCGCAAAATATTTCAATAAGATCCTTCATTGTGTCTGTTCTCAATCAATCAATCAATTATATTTATTAATATGCCTTTAATCCCTTAACAAGTGATGGCCCGCTGGTTGGACAGTCATTACAAACTCATGCTGTGCAGCCAAACATTGTTCAAACCCACAGAACTTTATTTTATATTCAATTCTAGTGGAGATCTCAAAGTTTCCAAAGATACCAAATATGTCAGGGTGAATTCTGGGGAAGTCTAGAATATTTCCATTTGATGGAATGGCGAGGCCATACAAATCTTGGCTTTGAATGTTTCACTCAGCGTTAACATCATATAGCTTTAGCAAAGAACAAGCTGTAACAATATATATATATATATATATATATATATGATACTGTAACACAGTGTACAACAAGATGAATCTTAAATTTACTTAAAGGTAAATAAAAGCAGAACACTTGTATGTATTCCTATAGTAACATGCATGCTGTCATATTTGCTGTAAATCCTTTGCAGCTCTTTCCTCTCAGGCTTGTAAAGCTAGATTGCTGCAAAGTCCTTGTGTGACACAGAGGGAGAAAGATAAAGTGCGACTTAAGCATAAGGAACAGGAAAACAAATCTAATTGTAAATGTTATCACTGCTTAAGTTCTTTCTTCATGTGTAGTCTGATAAGGTTATCTATTCTACAAACACAGCGTTAACATGGTGATATTTATTTAGGGTTATTAGGGCTGGCTGGTGGCTTTCTCTTGGTTCCTCTCTTTCTCTCTCTCTCTCTCACTGTTTCAGTGTGTGTCTATGCCGCTTTCCCCTGCCGGCTGGTTATTGTAATACTACTCTATCCTCGTGACTGGAGTTACAGAACAGGGCTGCTGCAGTCATGTGAGTTATAGTGGAGGGAGGAAGGGCGGGAGGGAGGGTGGGAGGCGTTACCCGTGACGTAGACAAGTGACAGGCAGTCCCTCCCCCCTCCTTCTCCTCCTAACATGTGACTGCTTCCCCTTCTCTCTGTCATACAGTCTCTACCTCTCTCGCTCACTTTTACACATACAGTACACATGCTTACTGTAATTTCTCTCCTTTCCACTTCCTGTCTTTTTCTCAAGCACATTCTGAATCTGTCCTTTTTCCATCTTCCTGTATTTCAGAGGCACTCTATGATATATTTGAATTACGTGTGCTTATTGCACATGGAATCAATGAGAATTTGAACCTTTTGCACCACATTTTTGGAAATGAGAATAGTCCTGATGAAATAGTTTGCTTTCCATTTGATTTGTCGGTTCAGAACAGTCCTAGCCTAAGAGAGCAACAAGATGTGAGTTGGAGGTTTAAATATATTAGTAATTGAAAAACTTTGGAAATACTTATCAATAACACATTGTCCCCAGACATCAACAAATTACTCATTGCTTCCATGTTTGCCTCCTCTGTTCCCCAAGATACATGTTATTATCAAGTAGACTAATCATGATAAAACTCATCTCTTAAGTGTTTAAAACGTTAATTGCATCTCTGAAACGATGCCTACAGTACCAAAAAGGAGAACTTAATAAAGCTTAAAGCCATTACTGTGCTGCTGTGTAGCCCTATAGACCCTCATACTGTCAGTCAGCACTTTATCCTAAAACCATGATGCGTGTGTGCGTGTCCTTGGCTATCAGATGATCCTATCCAATTTCGGATGGGAAGTCACACGGTCCCTTCCTGACCACATTTAGCTTGATGGCTGGACATGGTATATAAACCACCCTTATAATGCATCTATACTTAGTCTGCAAGCAGTCTACCTGTCACTTTCTTGATGTCAGTAAATCCGATTTAAATTGGACAGTGACAGAGAAGAGTGAAGGATCCAGACAGTCAGGTAGGCAGGCAGACAGACAGGTGTATAAATAACAAGGCTTTGAAATTCCACCTGAGAGTGATGGATACAGGTGTTATTGGCAGTGACTAGGATTTGCACCGTGCCAGGGACATACAGACTCTCTTCGTCTACATTTTATCTGTTTCCTTCTCTGTCCACCGATTTTGGCTTTTTGTTGTGACTGTCCTCCGTTTTCTTTTAGGTTTTTGTCTGTCACTCCCTGTTTTATCCCCAATTCTGTTTCATTATCTTTCTCTCTGTTTCTTTTCTGTCTGTCTGAGTCGTGATGTGCAGTGCTGCAGTGCAATGTGTTCAGCTTGCAGCCTTGCAGTGACTCACCTGTCCCTGCTGTCACTCTGTACTGGACACACACACTTGAGCTCATGAGCATCCCTTGCACACACACACACACACACACACACATGCATACAGTATATTGTACAGTATATTGTACAGTATGTGTGAAAATGTACTAAAATGCACATATAAGCTTATACTATGGTTACATTTTTAGATTACAGTTGTGTTGATATTTCAGGGATGTATCTGATGCTGTTATGTTGACTGAATCGCAGTGAGAATACTATAGATCACCATTACTGCAGTCTAAAGTGAGCAGGTCAAAGTTCAGGGGGTCAAGGCATTGTGTCAATAGATAGAACAAAGTGTTACCCTGTCCATAATCTTGTCTGCTAGTGGCCGGCGGTGTTAGATTTACAGCATACATGTTGTGCCATTGCATTTCCTCTGTGCTAAGATGAATGGCAAAGTGTTTAATCGATGAAACATACAGCTTCGCTCTGTGATTGGTGCTAGAATTGACTGGTCTGGTAATGTTTCCTAACCCAATGCTGTTCACTGGTGTAGTTAACTATTCATGTGTGTTTATGTGTGGTTGATCCTAATCGTGTATGTATGCGTCAGAGTGGGCGCTGGGAATATGGCTGCTTCCTACCAAATCCCTCTGAGGTTCATCAGGCATCCGGCTTAGACGCTGACCCCCTCATGGGGCCTGTGTGAGTGTGTGTGCCTGTAAGCAAGGATCAAAAACTGCGTGTTTGTGTGTGTGTGTTTCTGTGTGTCACATGTTGGAGTGTGCTGTTGCTAGCTAACATGCTAGCAGAGGCAGGTGAGGGGTCTCTCAATAATTAATTGTGTGGTGATTCGTCAGCTGCTCACTCAGACCTGCCTGGCATCACAGGCTACATACACACACTCACATTAGAGCTGCATGATTCTGGATTAACAAGAATCATGATTTTCTCACTCAGAATTGAGATTAGAAATATATCTCACAATCTAGAGGAAACCAATTTTCATAAAAAATAGTGCCTCTGTAATCTTGTTCCTATAAGATCTTATCTGGTGTGCTGATGTAATGCATAAGGCTCATGTCATTAGGGCAGTCAGTTGAAAACTGTTTCTGGTTGTTTTCATAACCTTGTTAGTTTCATCATCACCTTGAATATCAGGTGGTTGTATTAATCTGTGCTACGCTGCAACTATGGCAAAGCACTGCTCGCAAAATATGTTCCCCTGATCGTCATAATCTTCTTGCAATAGAAAAAGCTCCAAACAAAAGGGAGTTACCCCTTTCATGGTACGAGTGCCATGTTTTTTGTCAAAACTGTGGATATATTTTACCTCATCATCACCTGAGATGTTGTCATGATTCAGACTAATTTTTCCTCTGAAGCTTTTACTTTTTTGTGTTACTCCTCTGTATCAGTTTTCACATGATTTCCGTCCACACTGCTTGTGATGCATCAGGTATCCCTGCTGATGCAAATATGGCAGAATCGATTTTGTTGAGATTGGATGGAGATATGAATCCAAATTGCAAATTGCAAAGGCTTACTGACCAGTGCAGTTTATGGCCAAACACAACTGCACAATACTTTTTCATTAGATTACTTTCCACTAGCAAGGCTATATCAGGCTACACCTCAGCATTGTTTCTGCTTCTCTTGAACCAAATTTGGACCTCCAGAGATTGTATAGTCTTATTCTGCAGACTGGTTTCCATCACAGAACCTACCAAGGCAAATTTTGAATTGAGTGATATTAAATCTGAAATGATGTATTAGTTATTTTACAACTTTTTAATATTAAATTTGACATTTTATTGACTAATCTGACTTTAACTCTCCAGAGTAACTCAGTGAAATAAATGCCTATAGCACAAGAGAACAGGAAGAGTCAGAGGTCACAGTGTCAGCAAAAGAAACTGCTCTCGGATCAGGACATGGACAGGACAGGTCTTTATAGACTGGGAGCTGCTGCAGAATCCAGTTTGCATCCTATCTTGCATGTACACTGCAGGATTTTCCAAACAGTTCTTCCCCTGAGGTGGAGTAGCAGAGCAGCACTCAACCGTGCAAAGTGTCCAGCACGTACAATGGCGTCATTGCGTGTATAAGTGAGAGGCAGAGAGATCAGATATGGTGGGAGAAAGGAGAGGAAGAAATTAGGAAAGAAAAAAAAAAACAACAGCAAAAGAGATACCAGTAAGCGAGAGTCTTATTAGGTATTCATCATCTTCCTTTTGCCGTTTTAATTTATATGAAAATCTCTTCGGTTCGTCGCTGTGTTCCAGGCTGTTGCCGTTCTCGCTGTGACTCAAACCAGAGTAGGATGTGAGGATGTAGATTTCTCCCCCATCTCGTTTCTCTCTCTCTCAATTCAGTTCAATTCAAAGGGCCTTTATTGGCATGGGAAACATGTTTACATTGCCAAAGCCATCTCGCTCTCCCTCCCTCCCTCTCTCTCTCTCTCTCTCTCTCTCTCTCAGGCTATAGTTTTAATACAGATTATATACTTTACAGTCAGAGTTCACTGTTCAATTCTCATCACATTTTCTTCTTTCTTTCCTTCTCTTTTTTATGGTTCTTATCTTTATGCCACACTCAGACCACAGGGAATGTATCATTTTGGTTATTTACTGTTAAATCATCATTTACATACCATTTAACCTTTGCAGCTCACTGGCGGCGAGCAGGTTCAGCATCTTGCTCATGTCATTTGGATAAATGGTGTTTAAACCAAGAACTTTATTTTGGTTTTGACCCATGACCCAATACCTCCAGACCTCCAGGGGCACACACACACACACACACACGCAAATAGAGCTGAAATGATTAGTTGATTTATCTATTAGTCAAATCACAGAAAATGAAATGCCAACTATTTTGATAATCGATTCATGGTTTAAGTCATTCATCAGGAAAAAATACCAAACATTCTCTGGTTCCAGCCTCCAATATAATGATTTGCTGCTTTTCTGTTTTATATCATTTTGAATTGAATATATGGATGTCTTTCTGTTGTTTCTGTGTAAATATTGTCATTTAAATTGTCTTTGTTTCAAAAATCAACATTGACTGTGTGTATTGTGTTTATTATCTTGAGTTTTTGCTTCAGAGGATCGATAAAGTGGCGTCGTGCTGTGTTATCCATTCTTCTGTGCATGTAGGAGGACATGTAGAGGCACAGGACGAGTGTGCGTATATATTTCATGGGTTTGCTGTAGAGAATTGATGCATACATACATCCCTTATCAGAATTCCTCCTCACGTCTCAGGTCTTTTTCCTTTTTATCCAAACACGTATGTTGACGTATGTTGACGTGAATATGTGCAGATTTGTGTGTGTGTGTGTGTGTGTGTATGTATGCCATTTGTCCTTAGCTCACCTGTACTTGCAATTTGTATTCATCACAGGGACCATCTTCCTGTATTGATAGCACCAACATGAGTGTGAGGCTGTCATTCTCCATACATACGCACACACACACACACACACACACACACACACACACACCGCAGCTTTGTACAACATATGAAGGAGATAGGAAGGGGTTGAAGGAGAGGGAATCCATTCTCACCCAGCAGCTCAAGGCTTTGTAGGGAAGGATGTGGAGGCCCAGCGGTCGCCGAGCTAGCTGGTTGCCCTATTTCTTTAAAGCTCTCCTCCTTCGTTACCTGATTCACGGGGGCAGCCACCAGGGAAATGTCTTATTTTAAAGCAGAAAGAGCTTACCGAGGGCTGTGTCTCTTTCTAAAATCTGACGACATGAGAAGCAGATGAGATGAGAGGGATGCTGATACCACAGCAACATGTCAGCGTCGTACAGAGCCTGATGTTGCATTTGAGGCATTTAAGAGAATATCGAAGTAGGTGGGATTGGATGTTGGGAATCTGGGGATTGCACAGTGTATAACAGCAATGATCTCTTGTGTTTTAAAGGGAATTATACAATTATGCTAATGTGATTAAAATCATTTTAAATTGATTTTAGTTTGGGAAAAAATGGATTTCCTATTCAACTTTTTTCAAATTGTGCATCAAGGTATTAATAATACTGCAAAAAGATATTTTATGATACTTAGGACTATAATAGTAGAAATATTAAATTTCTTTTAAACAGGGTTTTTATTAAAGCTTGAACAATAAAGTTTTAATGCTGTCCACAGCTGTAAAAAGCGGGGCTTGTTCACTGTCTACTACAGTTAAAAAATTGGACTTTGACTCTTCCTGCGATTGTTAAAAGTGAGACTTTGACGCTGTGCAACACTGTAATAAAACATGGGAGATGAATGAAAGTTGTATGAGGGCTGGAGGTGTAAACGCTGCTCCGATATTGGTTTAGACTCCGTCACAGCCCACAACATCGGTCTCTCTCTCCTCTTGACGTTTTGCCAGTGTTTTGGCTGGGGATCGCCCCGACTTAGCCGCCAGACAGATCGAGTTGTAAAGATGTCTGGACCGTGGATGGGCAAGCACCCAACTGCACAAACACATCATCACTCCTCCGACACCAATACTATAGCCCGCTGGACCGAAGAGGTGACACACATTACTACACACACACATACTGGTAGTCTGCCAACCAAAATGTATATGCCAGTATGTTGTTTCCCCTCCCAATAATCCACTGGTCCAGCAGGATTATTGTATATGATTACGTCTCATGCTGCACAAGGTTAGGGATTACACAGTGCATTCATGGGTAATGCATATTTTCTAAACAGTTCCTCTGTTGGGCTTGAAGGAGTATTGCAGCAGCAGGGATGTGAGCTTGTTAATACACTGACCTATTGCACACTCTCTAATATTTGTCCTTACTCTGTTAGTAGACGAAGTGCACCCATACATGTATTCATGGTGCTAGTAGTAGCATCAGTGATAATAGTTGCAAAAATGATAGCAGTAAGAGTTATTGCAGTGCAGCTTGGAGTAGCAGCAGTGACAGTTGCAGTTCTATCAGTTTGAGAAATTGTGGAACCGTTCACTAGTAGTAGTGCCATTGGTGCTTTTATATGCTAGAAATACTAATTACTAATAGTAGTAAAGCAGTGATGACAGCAGCCTTACAAACAGCAGTACCAGTAGTACTAGTATTACTAGTGGAAGCAGTAGAAAGACCAGTAGCAGAATAGTAGCAGTAGTGGTAGTAAAGGGGTTTTCGAAGTTAGTTAGTAGTGCTGGTATTACTACTACTACTCGTCGTAGTGAAGCAGTAGTAGTACTGTACCACTAGTAGTAGTGGTGGTAGTGGCAGTTGTAATGGTGGTAGAAGCAGTCGTAGTAGTAGTGGTAGTAGGCTAGTAGTAGTAGTTGTACACACAAACTGTTTACAGTCTCAACAGAATGACGGTTGGTTTATCTCTACCGTAGCCTGTACTATCGCACCCTCCTCTGCCTGTGTTTGTGTGTGTGTGTGTGTGTGTGTGTGTGTGTGTGTGTGTGTGTGTGGAATCTCAAGGGAAAAGAGAAAAGGTTAAAAGAAATTTCCATGGCATCAGGTAAGAGAGCATGAGGACAGGACACACACACACACACACACACACACACACACACACACAGATGCCACCATTGCATATAGCCGTGGCAACCAGGTGCCAGGGGAAGGCAAGCACAGACTGGTGTGAACATGCACTTTTACACATGAACACAAACACACATACACTCACTTACCTAGCTGCAGTTATTGAGAAACACAGCCTATCACATTCACTACAGTGTAATTTGATATGGTTCAATGCAGAAACACACACACTTGCACACACACGCTAAGCATCTCTCCTCTTCTATTACTCCACTTTAAAAGCCATTTGTTGTTATTTTTAGATGTTGTTGCTTCCTCAGATAAAAGGCGCATTAACCTGTGTGTGCTTGTTCATTTATGTGTGTGTGTGTGTGTGTGTGCGCTACAGCAGCGAGTGTGTGTGTTATAAATAGGTTTCTTGGCACAGATCGCACTCGTCACTGTCGCATCACACACATTTGACCTGTGTGTGACCTCTGGTTCAATCATAATTACTGTAAGATCTCCATGTGGGTTTAGATAGTCGTAGCACTCAATCACAGCTGGAACCACCAACCCTGATTCTATCTCAGCCTACAAAATAAAAGAAATTATCAATTACTAACTTCGTAACTGCCGACTAATGTAATAAATCATCAGAACTTAATAAATTGCCTTTCTGTGGGAGTCCAAAATGTAATAACCCTAATATTGTGATATATTCTCCTGATAATGCGATGTAATTTAACTGATAATTCATAATGATAAACACATTAGGGTGGAGTTGGCTTGCAGTGATGGGCTCAGGCGGCTCTGCAGGGCTTAGTGATGGAAAGTTAGGAGGGTGTGTGTGTGTGTGTGTGTGTGTGCAGTAAACACATATTTACTGCACACACACATTAGCATTCATGCTATATATGGTGTGTGAATTCCCAGTAAAACAAGCATCTTGCTTGTTTCTTACTGGTAACTTTCCACTGTCACTTCTCCCCCCTGCCCCTGCGTGTGTTCTTATTTCTTCTTCTTCCACTTTATATCCCGTCGTGATTCTCTCTCTCTCTCTCTCTCTCTCTCTCTCTCTCTCTCTCTAGCTCGCTCATTGACCTACTTCCCAAAGGCTGCTCAGGCTTGCGTGACCACAGTGCTCAGTGCAACAGTGATATGGCATTACTCACACACTACACACACACACACACACACACGCATAATGCTTGCACATGCATATTTACAGCTACACACACATTAGCATTTGTACCATACATGAAGAGAGTAGGCCTACTTCCTAGGTGCTGTATATTAAACTAAAGGCTCAGCACCAACAATTAGATGCCTTCCTCTGATAGTAACAGTTTTGGCTGGGCAATATGTTTTTTCTGATATCACATTTAAAAAAAATAACAGTAACATAACATCATAACAAAATATGATCACATCATCACAGAAAGTCACAAAACAATGAATTAAATTACCAAACAGCCCTAGTAACTGTTTACTGTAATAATAACTGATTTGATTGCAATATTCAATATCACAGTTTTACAGTTGCAGATAGTCATAATCGACAGTCACAGTCACCATATCAGATAATTTGCATTATCAAACATTTTGTGAGATATAGTCAGTTCCTCTTGGAATTATTACAACTTTTCTCTGATTATTGCAGTCAAAAATAATGAATTTCTGATTTTGTCAAAAACTACTTGCATTTTTCAACTTGCTGGTGTTTGTTTTCTGTTTTTGCATAATCTTCAAGAAGTGGGAAGAAACCATTTCATGTGAGAATGTGTCATAATTGTCAAAATACACCTTCATTCTGTTGATCTGAAGCTCTGTTGGATGCTGCAGAGATTGATCTAATAATTTGCATTAATTGCTGTAATCACAAAATTGACACCTGCCTGTATGGAGCATCAGGTTCAGGTTAATGAGGAAATTATTTCAAATCACCTCTGACTTATTATTATTGTATGTAGTCTCTTTCACACCCTCATTCTGTTTGTCTGTAGGCAGTGAATATCCCATCCCCATCAACAGATTAAAAATGAGTTCTGTCTTGTTGATTGCACGTTTCTCCTCCTCTCTGGTTCATTGTTTCCCTCTTACACACCAAGGCGGGGGTGCTGTTGACAGGAGAAATGTCACTACTATGATGCAATATGGGTAATTAGCCAAATTCTTTCATGGTGAGTGTGTTTTTTTACGAGCATGCGTTTGAACATGTGTGCATCTGCAGGCATCTTTTATAGGCTGTGTGTGTGTGTCAGAGGTGTTTTGTTTTTAATTGTATTTATTAATGTAATTACATGGGTAAATGTTTGCGTGTGTATATACGTGTGTGTATATATGTGTGTCCTCTCCTTCTGCTGGTCACTGAATGTTAATGGAGCGTCTCAACAGCTGAACAGTTGAGTGAACACTGCAGACTGGATCAGCTTGTCCTGATTTTATCATCACTTTGCTGTAGGAATTCTTCTTCATGTTTTTTTCTCTGCATTGATAACCCAGGGTTCTTCTGGAAAGGGTTTACCAAAACCTGTGTATGTGGAAGCTGCTGCTTGTGCTGATCCATCAAGATGGTTTGTGTCATAAAATAAATATTCGCACAGATTGTGCCCCTTTGTTTTCATTGTTGACTGGCTTGAAAAAGCCTCTGAAATAGCGTTTAGACTGACCACGGTTTCTGTACTGATAAGGAAACAACACTTTGTTTCAATACCCTACTCTGAGGAATATAAACATGCTTTGGGACTTTGTCTTAAATAAATTACAATTTAACACAGAGATGCTGTGTTCAAATTGTCTTAAACGACATAGTTTATTTTTTAGTCAGTTTAACCTGTAGTTAGGTCAGTTTCACCAGTGAGAGTATTGACTGGTGATGTTCATGCTGATGAGTAAGCATCAGATAGCTCTATTTTATCATGAGACACCAAGGCCAGTTAGTATGCCTAGCCCTGTATGGCCTCGGTTGCCCCTGTCTTTAATTAGCCTGAGATTGTTCTTGAGGTATATTCTAATGAATAGCCTAAGCTAGCCTGACTAGACCTGGCAGCTAATTAGAAAGAGTATTTTCCACGGCCATTGGATAATTCTCCAATTAATTAGTAATTCATCAAACTGTGTCATATCTGATGTGTGGACACTTGTCATTGTTTAAAGGCTGAAAAAAAATCAAATGTAAAGATATTGAATATTGGCTAAAACAACCTTATCAGTACCTGCACTGAAAAACTTTAC
The DNA here is from genome assembly GCF_020085105.1 of Siniperca chuatsi. NCBI lineage: Eukaryota > Metazoa > Chordata > Actinopteri > Centrarchiformes > Sinipercidae > Siniperca > Siniperca chuatsi. The sequence continues at coordinate 4,052,827 of NC_058049.1, read as the reverse complement.
AGGATGAACACTATTGGTTGTGGTTACCTGATACTGATGTATCAGTTAGTAAGTTACTGATTGATCATGTAGCCGGTCAGTGTTAGTTGCAGTGTTTTTCCTGTATGACACAGACACACCACTGCATTCAGAAACCCACCTGATATCACAGCAACGTGTGCCGTGTATGTGTATGTGTAGTCTTTTTCTTTCTGTCTTGCCCTTCCCACCTCTCTTTCCTGTCATTGCGCACCTTTCAGTATCTTTTACTGCATACACACACACACACACACACACACCTCTCCCATGTTTCTCTCTCATGCTTCGTGCTTTTCCCTCAGCTCTGCTCGGCTTTGTGCTTTTCTCAGCAGCGCCTGACCTCGTTTCAACTCTCTCCTCTTTATTTTTCTCACTCTTTTCACTTTTCATTTACTCCCTCTCCCATTTGCTCTGTGGCAAATCTCTCTGTCTCTCTTGCCCCTCTTTTTTCTATTCCTCTCCATTTGCTGTATTCATTCCTTTCACTCTGTTCTCTCTATCTGATTTGCTTTTGTTCTCTTTGATGTCAGCATTGCTCTCTATCTCTCTCTCTTGCTGCATTTCACTTGAATATCGTTCTACCAATAGTTTGGAGCTGTCTGGTTTGAGATAGCAGTTTACTGGGGCAACACACAGTGACACACACACACACACACACAGTGACACGTACAAGTTACCATGAGTGAGTGATGGATGTTTTGTCAATCGAATCTGGGATTTAGTTTGACAGCACACTTACACACACACTCCCACACCGACAGGATGAGGAGCACAAACACTGTCAGAGGCAGGCTGATACCCAGTTGACACAGCATGAAATACAGAGAGAGAGAGAGTCTGGGAGTCTTCATGGTCTGATAGCTTATCGATTCCTCTGCAGGTGATTTCAGGAGGAAGACGATTGGGGGAGGAAGAAAGAAAGTAGACAAAAGAGACAGACAGGTGAAGAGAGTGAGTGAGAGAGATAGTGAAGTAAAGAAAGATTCTCAATATTTAGGCAGAGGAAAAAAGATGTCAAAAGAGTCTACTCAGAGATACAGTCTGATTTTGAAAAAAAGAAAAGGAAAGACCTCTGACCTTTGATCTTTCTGCTATCAGTTGCATGTAGAAAATTGCCATTCTAGGAAGCTTATCCAGCTGGTGCACAGTGTAAAATGAATTGCAGTGTTGCAAGTCATAATCAAGTTCATTTGACACCATTTTATTCTGGTAAAAATTAAAGTTTTCTTCACACAGAAAGTGACCAAAGTTAATGTTTTAGAATAAATAACTGAGGGTTGTATAACTCTAGTTAGTTCACGAGTGGAAACCAAGCTAATCAGTAAGCCTTAGAAAAGCAACATTTCGCCCTGTAGTAGATGTCCAGGCTGACAAGTAGCCATTTATGGTCTTGGTTTCTCCTGCAATTTCAACTAGGCTAATTAGTAAGCCTTGGAAAGCCCTTCATGGCTATTTTAGTAGCAGCAGGGTAAAGAACAGTTCTGCAAAGCCTTGTCTTCTCCTGCAGAGCAAATCAGGCTAATGACCATGTGTTGGCTAGCATTTTATAGCTCTGCAGTTGATTTTCATGCTATCAAGTAAGCATCGGATAGCTCTATTTTATCATGAGACACCAAAACCAGTTAGTATGCCTAGCCCTGTATGGCCTTAGTTGCCACTGTCTTGCAAACCAGACGTAATTAGCCTTAGATTGTTCTTGAGGTATATTCTAATAAATAGCCTAAGCTAGCCTGACTAGCCCTGGTTGACGTGGTTAAAAACACAGGCCACTGATTACAACTTGGTTAGTCCTGTGTGGCTCTGCAGTGGAAATCAGTCTCAAGAGAAGTCCTGTATAGCCTTGGTTGCTCCTCTATTTAAATTAAGTTAAATGAGAGAGCCTTAGTTGGCCCCTATTGGCCCTGCAGTACAAATCATGCTAGTTGGAAGGCCCTGTTTAGCCCAGTTTGGCCCTGTGCTGGAACACTGATTAATGCTGTTTGATACTCAGGTCAGAGCCAGGCCTGCCTTCTCTCATCTGTGGCATTTATGTGTGTTTGGGTGGTGTTACTGCCATATTTTCTGGTAACGTAGTGGACTGCCTACTAGGAAAACTGAATGATCACTCTGTGTGTGTGTGTCCTGGTCCCATTAGAATAGCAGCCTTGGTCTGGTTCATTACTCCTGTTGCCAGCAGCTGAATGAGGAGCTGAACACCTCGGAAACCAGCAGAGAAAAGCTTTCTAGAGCATTCTGTGCTTCCTAACACTCTGGCCGTGTTCTTGTATCGTGGCCAGATACAGCGCAACAGGAAGACACACCGCCAATACACATTTTCAGCTGTCCTGGCAAACCAACAGTTTATTGTGTGTAGGGATGCTCTCGTGCTGCCCCACAGCTTCGCTGCAGGAATTGTTTTTAAAAGTCCAATCCTGTTTTTAGCGTTGTCATCCGGATGTAGTCATTGTAGCATGCAGAGGTGTAGAACAGAAGAATAGAGAGCTCTCAAGTGCCATAATGCCCCCAGCCATATTGGAGGTCCACAGGTCTTAAACAGTGGCAGTGAAGTGAAGATTGTTTCTGACTTGGGCATCTCAATGACTCCATGAAGAGTAACTGAAAATCTAAATTAAACAATCAAATGATTCCAAAAAGTTCAGTATTTAAGGTGGCCCTGGGGGACGTCCCTGGGAAGAAAATGTTTTAAATATATATAGGGGAAAACTCACCCTAGAATGATGACATTGCTATATAAACAGAATGTCTTGTGTGTGTAATTTGAATTCAGCTTCTGTCATTTTCAGTGAGCTTGGCATTTGCCTTCTTCTCCAGCAACACAATTAGGCTAAGTTACTATAACAAGCGTTCAGTTTAACTACATCATAAGTAGGTCCATTTTTCCTAGGTTAAATGTCACCGTCGTCTCTTGAATTAGTCTCATGTTCCAAAACAAATCCAAAAGCAAATTGTTTAATTACAGCATGGTTATGACAGTATTAGCCCTGCTAATATTATCTTAGCATAAAGAAAATGGAACCATCAGGGGCTAATGTTAACGTTAAGTTGACACTTTGGCTGAGGAGCTCAACTTATGTTGTATTCGTTGGCAAAATGGTAACGTTAGTAACGTTAAACGAGTAGTCCCAGAGCCCTAACTTCAGTAACATGGAATTTGGAATAACAAGTACGCTAGCGTTAGACTCCATGGAAATAATGTTAACACCTAACATTACATCCAAATTGTGATGGCTAGCGTTTGCTAAATCAAAACCACTAAACCTTATCAGGCTAATTAACAGTTCCAAGCTTGATATATCGTCATATAAGCCAATTAAGGTTATCATAACACTACTGTAAGAGATTCTTAAGGCATGCAGGTAGTCAAAAACTGACCTCCTAGAGACAGCCCTCTTTAGTCTTCACTCTTCTCAGGTACGTTGCATGTGCCAAGCACAGAAGCCACAAGCTTTGTTTTTGACAACTCAGAAGGTTAGTTTCTCATTTCATTCCCGTGACTCTGTCCTTTTGACAGTATTTCCAAGCAACCAATTCTGGATCTGGTGATAAAGTCTGGTGATAAAGTCAGACATGGCTTGTCAAAGATTAGAGACAAAAGCCTCTGTCGGTTGCTGTCAGGACGGTTACCACTGGTAATGAGGCTTGGGCTGCCATCAAGGTAAAAGTGCAGTAACATAATTCTGTACCTCAAATCTTAAACCCAGAGGGTAGTAATGTTCATGAGTGAATATAATAACATTTTCTAGTAAAATAATGGGAAAGTCTGTATGAGAAAATACAGCAATGTCTCTCAGTAGTACTATAGTAATATTTCACTACTGTATGTGGTTGTGTAGTAATCCTGCTCGGTTGATGATTGACTCGAAAGCAAATCTGCCTGTTTCCTCGTATATAGAAAGACATGCCAAGACTGCTGAGATGACTAACGCTTGCATAAGAACATCCTACACACACACACTGTACTCGCACACTTTACAGCTCGTCAAACACCCACAAATTTGCAAATTCACAGAGTGACAGTGTGTGCATCCATAATTTATCCCCTTTTTCTTGGAGAGTGTGTTTCCATGAGTGAGAGAGAGAGAGAGAGAAAGAGTGAGAGAGATTTAGAAGTGTGTGTGTGTGTGTGTGTGTGTGCCAGAGAGAATCTGAACAGTTGCAACATCGTTCCTGGTTGGAACAAGTCTGCTTTATAAAGTTAGATATCTACCTGCTTTCCCTTTGAGCCTCAGCTGTTACTTACACACACACATACACACACACACACACGCTTGAAGGGTTGGATACACATAAAACCCCCTTTCTCTGCCACACACACACACATTACGACAGAGCATTTGTGTGGGTTTTGTGCGCATTTGTGTGTATAAAAGAATGAGTAGTATAGTAATAGAATGAGGTAGTGGCGTGAAGGTCATTCTGCCATTATAAACATAGTCTCACACACACACACACACACACTAACACACAAGGTCTCACATCAGCTGTCTGTCCCACCCTGTGTGTTATTTACTGCGACATTTTCAGAGCTAACCAGCTACCTGAGCTTTGTCCGAGCGTGTGTGTGTGTGTGTGTGTGTGTGTGTGTGTGTGTGTGTGTGTGTGTGTGTGTGTGTGAAGGCCAGTTCCAGCCTGCCAGGTGAAAGATTTGCTGCAGACATGGTGACAGTGAGGGACAAGTAGTTGCTACCTGAGAGAAGAAAAAAACAGATAAAAGATATTTTCTCTGTCTTCTGTCATTTTATAGTCGAAACAATTAGTCGATTAAATGGAAAATAATTGACATATTAGTCAGTAGTGACATTTTTTATCAAAATAGTATTACTAACGCATCTTGGTAGGGTTTCAGCTGTATGCTCTGCTGTGAATTGTTCTCAGATTATTTTTATGTTCTTTTTGAAAATAATCACAGGGACTGAAAAGACGACTCTGGTCTATCGATAAAGATGTTACATGCTCATAATAAAAAATAAATGTATCTTTATTTATATACTGGTTTTGTAAATGCATTTGTGCTCTTTATTTATAAAATTGCCATGGTATTATTGTTTATTGTAATAATAATCATAATAATAATCATAATAATAATATAATTGTCAGAGTGAAATGACCAGATGCAGAAAAGAACTCTTGTTTATGTGAACAAACCAAGCTATGATAGCAAAATAAAGAGGACATTGTGTCTGTTTGTGTGTGTGTGTGTGTGTGTGTGTGTGTGTGTGTGTGTGTGTGCTCACACGCTATTTGGGTACATATAGCATTTAGCATGTTCTGTCTTTGTGTGTGTGTGTGTGTGTGTGTGTGTGTGTGTGTGTTTCAGCGTGTTTTTGTGGGGCAGCCAGAACATAATGGCAAAATAAAAGCGCATGTGGTGTGTGTGTGTGTGTGATGTAAAGAGGAAGCAGATCTTTTGATGGGACAGCTGGGAAGTTCAAAGCCCGCGCGGCTTCACATCTGATGATGAACACACACTTAACAAACACACACACATATTCTGATATTCTGTTTTTTGTACTTGGCACAGCTGCAGTGACACACACACTCTCCTACACAAACACACATGCACACACACCTCTCAGAAGCAGGTTCACTTTCTGCAGAGCTGTACAGTATTTAGAGATAAACCAGAAAGGTTAAAGGTTGTAGTACAAAGTCTATGTCTCTCTGTCTTTGTTTCTCTCTCTCTCTTTTCTACCTAATATGGCTCTGCTGCTGCATGAGTCTCTCGGTCACATGCGTTGCAGTCCTGCGAGGAGGCCACACACACTCTTTCACACACACACATACACGTACACAAACACAGAGTTCACTGTCAGACATCTCACACACTGATTCTTGTTACTCCAGGGCTCGCTGCATTGTGTTAAAAGTGTTTGTTTGGTTGTGTGTATTTGTGTGATTGAGTGTGTCCGTATTTCCTCCTCTTCTTTCTACTCATCTCCACCTGTCCTCCTCTCCTTGTTTTTTATTTCTTCTCTCTTTTCTCCCTTAGCCCTGTTCCCCCTCCTATACATCCTCATTATATTCCTCAAACTTTGTTTTCTCACCTCTCCTCCTTTTCATTCCTCCTTTCTTTCCTTTGATTGCTTTACTCCTCTCCTCTCCTGTATTTTCTGATGTCAGCATGTGATTTCTTGCTTCTTTGGGTTGTTTTCAGACATTTGTTTGACTGGGAACATTTCAGGCTTTCTTTTATTAGTGTGTGTGTTTCTGTGTATGCATGCAAGTGTGTGTGTGTGTGTGTGTGTGTGTGTGTGTTAGGGCAGACTGTTTTGTAAGTCTCATACATTTAACCATCTGTGAGATTAGTGAAATGGGTCCTTTCTTGCCGCTGCAGCTATAAAAGTGCCTTTAGACTCTGAAAATACTGGGGAAACTTTAGAAAACAAAAACTGCCCATAGGAAAGTGAGCCATTTTGACAAAAGTTTTGGAAAAACAAATCTATTTCTATGCTGTTTTGTATAAAAACCAGTCCCCAGGTTATTTCAATGTTCAGTGACATTTCAGAAGTTGGATTGAAACACAGAAGTATTGGAGTGGAACTTCCAGAGCAGTGCATCCGGTTGTACTGGACTAATTCTGTTTGTGTTTGTGTGTCTGTGACCAATGGGAGTCAACAGAAACACTGCTTCTGATGTTGAGTGGATTGATGGAGCTTTCTTTCTTTCTTCTTATTATGCTAATGCTAAGCTCAAACATTTTGAAACTTTTCTCAGACATTGTCTTGCAAGTGCAGATTGAAACTGGAGACTAATTCCAACACTAAATTGGTAAAAAAAAATTACAAAGAAATGAAAATTACCCTCTCGTCAGAAAGTAAAGTAAGGTGTGCATCATTTTTCATATCAAACACGTTATTTTAAAGACCTCTAACACAAAGCACCAAAAACAGCTGAAAAGACACAAGATCGCAGAAAACGAAGACATGCTTAGAAGCTTCAAATACAAAAAAACCCCAATAAAACAAGTGGGAAAGAAACAAATGATAAAGAAGTATAGAGGAGGCAAAGTTAGAGAAGTAAAAAAATAGTTGAAAGGGCAAAGAGAGGAGAGAGGTAGATGAAGGATCAAGAGAGATGATGAAGCATCTCTTCAGTTTAATTGAAAACTGAGGGAGTGTAAAAGATGAAGCCACAGAAAAAGAGGGACATTGAGAGAGAAAAGGGGAAAAGGCTACAGAAAGAGAGAGAGTTTCAGCAACATTCCTCATTTCTGCAAGGAAACAACCTAAAATGTCACAGAATTGGAGGAGAATATTAAGGGGATTCACAGACACACGCAGTATAAATTTGTCCTCTAATCATATCTGTGTTGAACATAACTTTTCAGCTTTTCTAATATATTGTACATGTGTGTGCGTGTGTTTAATGCATGGATCTGAAAAGGCTGTAGTTTATTGCTGTGTCTGTGCATGTCGTGTGTGTATGTTTGTGTGTACATGCATGCGTGTGTGTGTGTGTGTGTGTGTGTGTGTGTGAGCTGCCTTTGCGGTGATGTGGCACCCCGGCATTCCTCACTCCGCTCAAGGACAGAGTCGCTGATTGCACTGGCCACCCTCCACTGCCTCCGTGTGTGTGTGTGCATGTTTGTGTGTGTGAGTGATTGTATGACAAGGTGTTTGTGTGAGCGTGCATGTGTAAGTGATTGTGTGTCTGCGCATGATGACACCGTGCGTTTGCTACCGACTGCCATGCATGCACATGGGTTTGTGTGCGTGTTGGTGCCCTTGTATTTTTGTTTACTGCATGTGTGTGTGTGTGTGTGTGTGTGTGTGTGTGTGTGTTTGTGAAGCGATGACAGGTTGCTGGTGGTGAGAGGTGACTATGTGGGGGACTAAGGTTGGGGGGGGGGTCACAGATATACGAGCAGATCCCTCACTTGATACAGGTCTGTGTGTGTGTTTGTTAGTGTGTGTATGTTGAAGACACACACCTCTCATCATAGCAGAGGTGGGAGGTCTGATACTTGATCATAGCAGCAACTGATATGCCGCTAACTGCCAGCCTGTATGGCTCTCTGTGCATGTTGGCATGTACGTGTGGGTGTGTGTGTGTGTGTGTGTGTGTGTGTGTGTGTGTTTCCGTCATGCATGTGCTTCCATGCGTATCTGTATGTTCGCATGCTCACTCTGGCCTGTAGGTTAACATGTTAAGCACAGAGCTGCTTACAGCTCAGTCTAACATTAGCTTGCATCATGTAACCCTGCATGGGCACTGCACAGGTGTGACCTCACATCCTGGTGTCTTCACTACATAAGCCACCATGTTGGAGGACCAGTAGTTGCTCTGTGAACAGCTGGTTGTTGTGCTCGTTGATAGAATTGATCAGACATAGTTCTCTCTGCCTCTTGGCAGAGGTTCCACTTTTTAAATTTTTAAGGCATTTAGTGGATTCATTTCCAGTGCGTTACCTTTTTATTTGGAGGCATAAATCATAACTCATAAGTCTGTAAAAAGTATGTCTTCAGACAACCTAGCAGTTCTTACTATTATTTAAAAAGTACCCTTCTTCTGCTTTTACTTTCGTGTCCGAAGTTGTGTCAGAAATGGATGCCAGTTATTTCCAATGTAGGATATTTCTTTTTTATATTGTGTAATTTTTTTTATCATAAGCTCAGAATATCTCAAATATTTTCCAAGGACTGTGGCCAGACACTATTCCCTTTGCCTTGTTTTGTCAACATTAAAATGGGTTTGACACCATGAACCTGCTGGTTTCTCTGCTGGAGGTTTGTTTTTACCTTTTACAGTGCGTATCTCTTTTTTATACATGGCTTTGACTGTGTTCTGACTTTGTTGTTTGTCTGCAACTTGTCTATTTGTCTCAGTGCTGCTTTTCTGGCAGGTCTCCCTTGAAAAAAGTCGCTCTTGATCTCAGCGGGGCTAACCTTTTTGAAAGTGTGGTTAACCAAGAACACAGCGTTAGCTTTGGCCTGACAAAAATCTTTAGCAGGAGCTGCCAGTGTTTTTCTAAAATTACCAGTGGACCTGTCACAGTCATCCCAGTCGTCTACATCTGAATGGAAGAAGTGCATTAGGAGTCATGGACTGTGTGCCCATGGACTGTCGAGCCCTTAAGCAAGGCACTCACGCCCAGGACACACTGCCTACCTCTACCTGTGCGTGATGGCTTCCTCGCTGAACTGCTGCGACTCACATGCGTGTGGTGTCCACACAGACAGCGCTGCTTCTGCGGCGCTGCTACTGCCATCCCTGTCGTTCTACACTGAGTTTGCTTTTGTTGTTTACACATGAAGGGATTCTGTCCACAGAAACGCTAGAGGGCTTTTAATCTGAAATGGATACAGGAGGTGTTGAGTTAAAACATTTTTTAGATTTTTTTCAGGTCTGTTACATATTCTACAGAATATATAGACATTGAAACTGTAGTGAAAGGCGTAATGTTGCAGAGAACCGCGCGTGTCATGCGGAAAAAATAGGCGAGACGGCGAATCTCTACATGACGCGCCGCGCTGCTCACGCGTGCTGTGTGGCTGCTTTAACGTGTTAACATTGTTAAGCAAGAGGTTCCACGACGCACACATCGTGTGCTGGGCGTTACCGACCAACTGCTTCATACCTGCAGCAGTACATGATAGTGCTATGTGTTCCCGCAGAGGTTTTACAACAGGTTTTTGTACTGAAGCCATAAATATCTGCATCTTGCATGCTTCTAAGAAGGGTTTAAAAAGGTCAAAGATCAAGGCTCACTCTCTATATTCTGGTCACACAGGCCTTCATGCCTGCATGCTCTTGACCTCCGTTTGTGTCGCGTGCATTAAAAGCTATTTTAAGTAGATGTGTTAATGCCTAGTCATGCTTTTATTTTTCCCTTTCCTTGCGTTTCTGTATGCATGTGACGACTTGTGTAGGTGATCCTGGGTATATATATGTATGTGTATATGTGTGTGTGTGTGTGAGTGTCCACCTGGCTGACCTGACAGTGATATATAGGGTTGGCTGCAGAGCAAGGGCTGCATCTGCTGTCACCTGTCAAGATGCACACACACTTGCATACAAACATGTCACACACTCACATGTGCACGTGACTAAAATAACCTGTTCTATTGTGGCGTGGGAGCACTTGGTGTGCCTAGAAGACATGCCTAAAAAGCTTCTGTTATTTGCATGCTTGTGAGGTCACTGTCTGACCATTTGTCAGACATGTGCTTGCATGTGTGTGTGCACGTGAGGCCTCTGCTAGAGGATAGGTGCGTGATGAAACCTGATCAAAGGCGCTTGAAGAAAAGTGAAAGTGATCAAACTCTTCCGTTATTTTCTTCTGGCTTAAAGTAGTTTCACTCATTTGTGTTTTACTCGACGCCCACTCGACCTCCGCGCAGCACCCGTCACCTTTAGACTCTAAGTCCATATGTCCATGGTGTGTGTTGTTGCTGCAAGAGAAGCCAGCATCTCTGATTGGCCAGTATGTCAGCCCAGGCTTCCTGGGGACCACTGCACAGGCTGCTTCTGAAGTTCTCACATTGAATTTTTTAGAGGCTGTTTTGGAGTCAGAGAGTGGATTAAGGCTGTAAGAGAAGCTCTCAGGATGCTTAAAGCCTTGCACATCTTAATGTTGTTGATCTCAGAAACTGAAGCTCATTCCACTGCTGCATAAGAGCAGCAGCTAAATGTCTGATTAAAATAGGCTCAGCTGAAATTGGATCTTAAAAGAGAATATTGTTGTCATCTAGAGTTACAGCCCGTTTAATTCTCTCTACATCTAGTTTACATTCTGTCCAGTCATTATGCAGCGTATTCCTTATGTAATTGGATTTGTTTAATTTTACCTTTAGGTGATGTTCAGATGCAACAACTGGCATTCGTCACTTTCAGGGACTAGTTTTTGCATAAAAGCCACATCAGTTGCATTGTTGTCTACAAAGTTCAACTAATTATATTGTATTCGATGGACTGAGTTGCAATCTTTTTATGCTCTCTGCAATCTGTTTCATACATTAATACTTAACTGTCATTGAAAGACATGAGCTTTTACACAGTTGTGTTTGTTGTTTGTAAATGCAAAGTTGCACAGTACAAATTGCTTGAAACAAAGACACCCTAAATATAGACTTTCATTGTCACATAATTTGCTGCATTTGCCATTAAGGGAGGTTTGTATTGTCAGTCTACATTACTGGTATCATAGCACCACACTGGGCTGTTACTGTAGGTTAGCCTTGTGTCTATCTGGGCTATGCACAGTGTTCTGAGCCCTGGGGAAGAGAAACACTTTCTTAGCCATCAGACCTCGGTAAAAAATAGAGCCTCAGTGAAAATGGTTTCAGATAAAGGCTGTAATGCACATGATGTGCTCTTGGTTTAGACTTGAAATAACTGCATGTTTGAAAACTTCTTCACCTGACTAAAAACATCTAAACATCTTCTACAAGTTGAGCTAAATCAGGTGCTTAAAACTCTATTCTGACTGATGTTTTCACATAAACAAATGTATGGCTTCTGTACTGGCAGCAGCTCAAATATCATGAAATAAATCAAAACTAAAGCAATAAAATAAAACACTAACAGTGCTTACGAATTAAAATACATTTTAGATTTGCTTACCAAATGTTAATTTATGAGCTCCTGTGGGCAGCAGAATGACCATACCTGACACACAATTTAATTTAGACAAATTTCATTAATCTGCTTGTGGATCAGTTTCCTGATCTGACCCTTCTTCTTTGCTACATCCTCACATTGTGATGTGATTAGTATTGGTTTCAAGGTTGGCCTTCAAAACCCATATAGGTGGATCCCTGGTGTGGATAACTAGCTGCATCTCCATGGATTTCAAGTCTATAAATAAAAGACAGACAGAGAGAGGAGAGGTTGCGCTGCTTCAAGCTGAATTCAGTAATTATCTGACATGTCTTGTGTAGTTCTGTTTTGTCAGTCTGATACTTTTACACTTACAGGTACTGCAGGCAGCACTACAGAGAGCAGAGGGAAGGGAGCAAGGATTCACAGAGCCGGCTGCATGCTATATTTATAGCTGCACTGTTTCCATGCTACACTCTCACATGTCGTACTGCATAGTAGCGTATGCTGCATCCACCGCCACCGTGTGTCCTTCAGGCAGGGAGCTGTGTGACCTTCGTGACTGCTGCATATCAGCAGATATGGACAGAAGAGGAGGGAGGAGGAGGAGAAGGGGGGACTCAGGGAAAGGGGGACAGAGGAGGAAATGAGAGCAAAGTGGAGAGGGGTTGAGAGGAGGGAGAAGGGAGAAGAGAAGGAGGTGAAAACTGCGATTTCATTTAGAAATGTGACAGAAATGTGACAGAAATAGCTGTGTGAAGAATGAAAAAAGAGAGCTGAGAGAGATGTCAAAACGGTGTGTGGGGGTGGGGGGTTCTGAAGCTGTTGGACCATCTGACAAGCTCTTCTGATGGAGTATACTGGCACATTAAGAAGAAAGGAGAGGAAGGGGAGGAAAAGAGGTGGAGGTAAAACAAGACGTAGAGAAGAGGTCGCGCGAAGTGAAAAGATAAAAAAAAAACAAAAGGAAGAGATGACAGGAAGTGAAGGAAGAGGGAGGAGTTGAAAGAAGAGTAGTGAAGGACAGGAGAGAAAAAGAAGGAGAAGAAAGGAGAGAGATAGCAAATGTTTGAGAGTAGTAGAGGAAATAGGAGAGAAGAATGATGATAGTGGGAAAAGAGGAGAAAGCTGGGTTTAAAGGAGAGGGAATGGGATGTAAAAGAAGAAAAGAGGTGAGATTAAAGAGGAAGAAATGAGAGTTGAAGAGTAGAAGAAAGGAGGAAAAAGGGATAGGGAAGGAGAATAAGAGGAGAAGGTAAGAGAAAAGAAAGGAGGGATGAGAGGAAAGAAGAGGAACGGGGGGTAGACACTTAATGCATTCACTTCTTTAGAGAGAGCAGTAGTTGTGAAAGTCTGCCTCAGTGCATTTGAATGCAAACTGAGCTCGCTTTTTGTCAAACAGTTGGCCTCAGAAACCACCTCTCTCTCTTTCTGTCTCTCTTTCTCTTTCACATGTTGAGTCCCCATGTGTGTGCCTAAGGCTAGATCATGTGTGTGTATGTTAACGTATGAGTGTGTACCTCAGTGTGTATTGTGGGTCATTTGAGGACGACACAGCCTGAAAGTGTCATCCTCCTCTTCTTCTTCTTCGCCACTTTGGCAGCTGAAATAAAGACGATTCACAGATTTGAATGAGAGGGGAGATAATTAATAGTATTTATGTGTGTGTGTGTGTGTGTGTGTGTGTGTGTGTGTGTGTGTGTGTGTGTGTGGGCCAATTCTGCAATGCTGACTGTCTCCAAGGAGATTCAGGAGACATGGGAAGCAGCCAACATGGTGTAGTAAACCCAAGAAATGTCACTGTGTGTTTCTCAATGCAAGCGTGTGTGTGTGTGTGTGTGTGTGAAAGAGAGTGTTGGCAGGGTTGTTAAAGTAAACCCTTTACCTGCTTATTTGTTGCCTAGCAACTATGTGTATGTGTCCTTCGTCTCCTTCTGGAGAGGTGCTTGATCACAGGTAGCCCAGGTGTGTTTGGGCAAGCGAGATTTACTAACATGCTGAAGTGTGTGAGCGAGAGATTAAGTTACAGCAGCATGTTTAACAACTGTCAGGTCCTCTCCTCCCTACTTTCTTTCATTTGTAAATTACCTTCTTTCTTTTCCTAATCCATCCATCCTTCTTTTCGTGCTTCCTTTCATCGATGAACACCTTTATCCCTTCTTCCTTCACCGTGTTTCCTTATCTTTCCTTCTCCTCCTCTCAGCCTCCCCTTCTTCCTTTGATTCTTCCTTTTTGCCATCCTGTTTCCATTAATTTCTTCCTTCCTTGCTTTTTACCTTCCCTCTCTTATTTCTTTCCTTCCATCCTTCATCATCTAGATTTTTCTGTCTTGCATGGTTTTCTGTTACCCCTGATTTTCCTTTCCTCGCTTCCTTACTCCCTTGGTTCCTTGGTTCCTTACTCCTCCATTCAATTTTCAATTTGAACTGTAAGGGTATAAATTGGACCACACTACATCTTTAGGATTTCATTTGGTTCAACTTTGCTAACGAAATCAGTGACTTGTTGATTTTGTCGTAGAGTTAGGTTGATATGGTGAAAGTTTTTATGAGCTGTTGAGTGGATTTGTCAATACTGAACTTCAGCATTCAGCAAGTTTTCTTCCTTAAGTTACATCAAACTTGAGTGGTTGTTCTGATGTTGTAAAATTAAGAGCAAGTTTTCACATTAAGTCAGAAAGTTTAAATATTTAGTCAATACTTCAGCCATACAAAACATTAGAAGCTTGTTAAGTTTATAACATCTGTTGAGTTTTTGGTTTAGAGATTTGAAAGAATTGGTTAATTTGTGAGTTTATTGGAAGAATGATCTTTCTCTCCACACATAATTTCATAAATTCATTATTATAAATCATGTAAGTGGACCACAAGTTGACGTTGAGAACTCAAGTTCACAATGGTTTTTAAAGGGTACTGAGGTTTTTTCTATGGCGCCCAATGGTTCAATAGAAGAGGATCCGCTGCTTTAAATGAAAACTTCATCAGGGTTGAGGACTGAAGTTGTGTGTCACTGCAGTTGATTTGCTAAACACAGCTTTTGTTGAATATAATAATGATAATAATGATGCTCTTTCAGCTCTGCTTTTGTTTGATATGAGCTACAGAATAATAGAGTGATGAGTATTAGGGTTAGACTGGATTCTCCATTCTCCTTTTACCCCCCCATCTCTCTCACACACACACACACACACACACACACACACACACACACACACACACACACACACACACACACACACACACACACACACACAGACTGTTGATGTTAACTTGATACTTCTCCTCCCTTTCTTTCTGTAATATGTGCTCACAGACACACATACCGCAGATCAGCTGAGTGGCAGTTGGAATGATGCGACTACTGTTACTGAAGTGTGTTTTTAATCTCTCCTTAAGCTTTCTCCTGAAATGTTAATTTGTTCTTACCTCAGCATTGTACTTTGTATTAATGGTGCCAGAACCATCTCAAGTAGCTTCCTAAGGTAAAAAACTGAGTGAATGCCAACAGCCCAGCAGGGATACGGTGAAGTTGCCATGGTAATGCTGGTCTTGCTCAGGTTAATGAAATGTTGATTGCAATCCAAACTCTTAATGCTGTTGATGTTTGTACAGAGTTGTTAATAAAATGTTTGATGAACAAATTAAAAAATTGAGACCAGACAGAAATCCCTGTATATTGCAAAAGAATATGATTTGAAGGTATTCTCCAGTCCAAACATAGTCTATGAAATCCTTCAGTTCCTCAGAATGCAGTTAAATTACTTTTTTCAAGTAGTTTAATTTGTGCAACTCTGGAAAATATATGTTTTGAGATGCTTTATGCAGCAGGGCATTGCCCCTTACAGACACAAACACTATTCCAGGTGCTTTTTTCCCCACTTGGTCGATTATTTTGCTTGTTGTCTGAAAAACAAAAGTAAGAAAAATCCAATGAAAACATATAGATTTCCTCTGTTACTTACAGTTTACCTTTTATATCCTGATAATGGAGCCAAATTAGTAATCAAACAATAGACATTTCCACTTCAGCTGTCTGAAATACCATAATTAAACTGTGTGTGTGTGTGTGTGTGTGTGTGTGTGTGTGTGTGTGTGTGTGTGGCAGGAGAGAGATGGTTTGTGTTGGCTTCTGGCCAGCAGTGGGAATTACAGGTTATTTGTCAGAATAATGCTGTTAGTTGACTGGAGGAGTGTGTGAAGCAGCAGAGTTGGATGACTTTGAGTTGTATTTTTGGAGCTTTGTTAATTATGTGTGTGTGTGTGTGTGTGTGTGTGTGTGTTTACATAACACTGAACACAGGAAAAATATTACACATTGTACCGTTTTGTTACAGTGGATCTCTGTCTATTTGACAGAATGCTTTTGTTTCTGACACCTTTGTAGATCTTCTCATTGTAATTAAGTTACTTCAAAGTTTTTTTTCCTTGCTGGGTTTATGGAGATATCCTGATCTAAACAAACTATCCCTGTTAAATAAAGGTTAAACTTGCTTTACCTGTAACGCCATATATTTATGTGTGTGCTTGCATGAGAATCAAATGCAGTTGTTATGACAATAACCAAAGCAGAATCTCCCCTGATAAGATGATTTTTTTTTCCCAAACAGCTCTCTTGCTGGTAGAATCATCATTTGACAGCAGTAGTGCACAGAATAATCATGTAAAAATGTGGAATTTAACTACTTACCCTAATTTCAAAAGGATCTGTTGCTTTATGAAATTGTGTATCCTCAGAATGTAAACTTTTATCCACTTGGCATTTGTAGTTAAGGTTTTTTTAAGGTTTCATAAGACCAAGTCTCATTTCTCAACCTGTTGATGGGCCTGCTGTCCCTCAGCTGAAGTTACAACATCCACATCACCAAACTCAGAGTGAAAGGGTTTTTACTCGTTACCGATGATATAGTGTAAAGGCTTAATTCACAGTCGCCCATGAATGATCCTGGTGTGCCAGTTGCCAGTGTAATCTCAGATTTGCCAACAGTAATTTATAGTCGCTCAACCTCTATTCTGCACGTGCCCCTCCTCCCCTTTACAGACACACTCCTACACCCTAAAAGCCCTTTTCACCCCGGTTTTGCTGCATCTTTAAGCTGCAAATCTCCCACCTCACCCAAACAAGGTCTCGGTCTAATCCCTCTATATTGGCACATGTATTCTCGGGTATCAAGGGGGCTCACACAGAGGTGATTTTGTCAATAATTGCAACAAATGCAGTTTGCTCATACATATTCTCTCTGGTGTTATCAGTATTGATTTTTTCTTTCTTCTTTTGCAGAAAGTTAGAGGAAGTAACAATAGCTGCATTTGTTCAAACTCATCAAATTTGATTAGATGATCAAATGAAATTATTAACTAGTTTATTTACAACGTATCGGTCTAGCTAGCAGCCTTACGAATATGGCTTGGTTAGACCTGTTTGGCCTTGTTGTATAAATGTATGTACGAAATCAATTAGCCTTTTCTAGCTCTGGGTAGCCTTGTAGTACTCACGTTAAGCTGCATTTGTGGTGCCTTTAGAAGCCCTGCAGTCAAAATCAGGCTAAAGATTAGCCCTGTATAGTCTGAGTACTGGTCTTTAGCTGGAACCAGGCTAGTTAGTAAGCCTTATTTAGCCTTGTAGACACAACTAGGCGAAAGATTAGCCATAGCTACAGGCCAAAGGGTGTTAAGTCTGTTAAAAAATGAACAAAATGTACCATGTAAGTGTGCTTCCTCAGTCTGTTCAGTCTGAACTTCTATCAGCCAATCACTCTGCTCACTGAGAGCAATGTTGCCGGGTGGACGTTGCATGAAAAGTTGTTGGTGTGCGGTTGTCTTGTGAGCAGATGGCCCAGCCGTCTGTCTCCGCATTAGCAAGATACTGATGAGATGAGTCATTTAACACACACACACACACACACACATACTTCCCTTGCCATTACTTTGTGTGTGTAAGTGTGTCTGTATGTTTAAGTGTGTCTGTGTGTCTATGTATTCTGTCATGTTAATGTATGAACTGTGTGTCTGCAAATGTTCCTTACCTCTTGTGTACGCGTACACCTACCTGTGTGTGTATTATTGCTCGCATTCTCCTCTGTTATGCTTCCTCTGAGACAGCAGGGAACATCGCTGACTCACTCTATCCACCTCAACACACACACACACACACACACACACACACACACAATAACAGTAATAAGAATGGCTGAAACACAAAAGCTGCCGGGGAATGCAATTGCTTTTTCTGATAGAAAATCAAAGTATTTCTGATTGAAAACTATGCTTTTTGAATGCCGAATCCAAAACAATCAAACTCTAGAGAGGAAAACATCAGTGTGTGTGTCTGTGTGTATATGGTGAGGGGTCTAGCCTTGAAAACACACACTTAATGGCAAGATGGGCTAACGTATTCAAGTCTAACGCCTGAGTGCGCCTGATAGACAATCCACTGCAATTATGATGCATTTGGAAGATGTGGGGAAAATAAAGCCATGATGGATGAAAAAGCTGAATTTTGAGTCTAAAATTCAACACACACACACAGTCAGAGAAGAGATGGGTGTTTGATTCTAACTCCGGGGTACATTGATTGAGCACGCTCTGTGTGGAGGATTGTGGATTATGTGGATTAGACTTGAGTTATTCTCAAACAATTTGGTTTGTTTGCCATCAGTCATTTTATATTTGTCTGATTTTTAAGTCTGTGTCCACCTCTATTACATTAAAACACTAATCTGACACTGTTCCAGTAAGCATGCAGGGGAGTTACGTGCTGTAACTCTGTCTCTGCCGGGAGCAGTGACTTGTGAGAACAAGACTCCAGGATTCCAGTCTTTATGCTCTCACCTTCTGGCTCCAGCCCCATACTTAAAGGACAGATATGACTGGTATCGATCTTCTCACTCAACTCTTGACAAGATAGCAAATAAGGTTATTTCCCCAAATGTATCTGTACATGAAAATGTAAATAAATTTACTTTTACTTTATTTTCTTTCTTCTATTCTTTCTTTGTCTTCTCCGATCAATGGGGTTGTATTTGAGGTGCTATATACGTAAATAAAATGTTAAATGCCACAAAGTAAAACTTTGACTGTTAGTCGAACTACTGTTACTGTGAACAACACAGTGGGAAAAATGAAGTATAATAATCTAGCTGTTGGGTGCATGCATGCAACTGTGAATGTGAAGAAAAACTTAAAACAAAGACACTTAATAAATATATTTTTAATGCATCCTCACCTAGACTGACCCTCAGTCTGACAGAGAGCTTCCCTGCTCAGCTAGCCTTCCCTGGAAATATATCTGAAAGATTTAAGTGTGGGAGAGTCAGAGGTGAGGTGTGTAGTTGCTGCTTACTGCCGGTAATGTTTTATAGTGCTGTCGATTGTGTTAGCGGGTCCAGGCTCCGCTCGCTGTGTCCCATTTTAAAAAAAACAACTATTGCCGTTCCTTCTACTGCTGTGTATTTCCTGCTAAACTGATTATACCACTCTGTACTCCTGCTAGGAATGCAAAGCAGGGTTATTGTGTCTGTGTGTGTGTGTGTGTGTGTGTGTGGAGAGGAATAAGCTGTCAAAATGAAGAGGAAAACTTTTTAAGGCTTGGCCATTACCATCAGCTGAAATAACACGCAGATATACCGTATAAGTAGAGGGCACACACACAGTGTTAGGAATTGCTTAACATAGAGCTTGCTCAGTGCAGAGTAATTGAGATGCATGTGTAGGGCACTGGGACTTATAAGTTTTTTATTTATTAGAATCATACATCATTCAATACAATACCAGGGAGTCACTGAGGTAAAGAGATAACGATGATGGTCCTGATAAAATGCTGAAAAGCATTGCTAAAGCAATGCTAAAAGAAAATGCTGGATGATGCCTTTAAGCAACACAGTGGACAAAGCTACTTTATTGCATTTAAAAAAAAAGGTTGATGAAGAACTGTGTTTTTCCAATTATGAATGTGCAATTTAACCCTCGTTATCAGCTGATGGTTCCCTGGTCTAAAACAGTCCAATTTGTAGACATTTAATTACAAATATCAACAGCCTTGATGGTTTTCAAACTTCCAATTTTCAAATTATAAAGAAATGCTGCGGGGTTCAACTGGTGGAGACTGTTAGAAGAATCTCGAGAATCTCACGGCTTATCTTTACTCTAACATTCCCATCATATAAAGAAAAGGCCCACACACTGACAGGAAACTAGAAAAGGCCCTTTAGAAAGCAAAAAATAAATAAAATTGATTTATTTCATATCAGAAAGGTGAGAAAGTGTTATGATCCAAATGTAACAAGTAATTTGATCTTTTGTGCATCTTGTGCATGTAAAGGGCCTCCTCTAGTTCTATATAAGGGCCTTTCATCTGTATAACGGGACTGTTTACATTTGCAGCATGCACCTGAAACCACTTTTTCACAAGCCTGGAGTCAAGCATGCAAAGCTTTCACTCACACAAGAAAGATTCCCAGGAATTCCACCAGATATTTCCAAAATATCTATTTTGGTGCCACCCCCTCATGATCCCTGGATGAAGCTGCCTGTGGGAGAAAAGACACTGTGAGTATGAGTTGGTGTCAGTGGGACACATCAGGGCGTGAGAACGTGCTCTTTGATCTTAGTTTAGCTGGCTGTTAATGTAGGAGTGATTCACAGCCAGAGGTCAGCTCAGATCACACCGTTATTCTCGGGTCCGGTGGTGTTTGCAGGGCGACACGTGGTGTTTTTTGGGAAAGGTTGAGAGTGAGGACACGGGTGGGTCAGATGACGTACAGCACAGGCCAGGTTAGCTGTTGCAGTAGAGTACACTTTAAGGATGATACTGCTGTTTTTTAAGTCAGTCTTCTCTTTGTCTGAACGCAGTCAGCATAGTGGGAGAACATTTTCCTGATTTACAAGAAGCTGTTTGTCACCATTTATTCAAAGGGAGCGAATAAAATGGATTTAAATAATTTATTTTGTCGCTTCCATAAACATAAAGCACATCCGTCCCTGTTCAATTGACTGTTTTTCATGGAAAAGACCTACCAGACATGAAGTTTTATTGTCTTAACAGTATAGAAAAGCAGATTTTGGTTGTATAATGTCTTTAAATGTCCAGAATCAGCTGTGTGGCTGCAGCTGTAATTGCTGCTGAGTGTGTGTCACAGCTGTGTTCGTTTTTACTGTAATACCATCTCTTCTGGGCCAAGTGGTGTGGGTGTTTGTCTCTCCTGTCTATGTGTGTGTGTGTGCGGGTGTTTTTGTGTTCAGCTGGAAGGGTTTGTTTTTTGCTTCAGGGCACGTCAGCTGTTGGAATCGAACCTGTGACCTTTCTGGTACTAGACAGGTGGCCTGCTGCATCAAAATGAATGGGAGTCAATGGGAGACAAGCACAGCGACCCTGAGGCCTATTTTTACACGTGTGTGTGTTTGAGAAAAGAACACCGTCACAGCTATGCTAGCAGTCAGCACTGTGTATGCTTATGTGTATTTGTGAGACAGAAATAGAGTGTGTTTGTTGGAAATCTGTGAGTGTGCAACTTGGGACAGCTGTTTCTCACAGTGTCCTTTCAACCCCAACACACACACACACACACACATAGACCCCAGCCAAAAGGTCAGAGCTCCACCCCTCCAGGCCACGCTAGAGTTTCAAAACAAACCTACCCCCCTTCCAAACCCCACAGCATTTCCTACTGCCTCACGAGGAGGGGGTACAGTGACACCCCACGACACACACACGCCTTCAGGCTGGTTCTTTGAAGAAACGTTAGAATGACATTGGATGAGACGAGTGTTGACCTTTGATCTTTTTTTTATGACCTTTGATCCAGAAGAGCTTCTGAGCCAGAACCTCTCACATCCTCCTTCCTTCCTTTCGCGCCTTTTCAGCTGTGCGTGAGAGTGTGTGTGAGCGTGTTTGTGTGATGAAAAAAGTAGCAATGTAAGATGATGGGTGATTTTAGGAAGGAAGTGTTGGTGAAAGTCGAGCTTATGTTTAGAAGTCTGTCTGTGTCTCTCGCATTGCATCGGAGCATTTTCCTGAGGAGGAATGAGGAGAGAGAGGGAGAGAGATGACGACTATGGCTGCAAAAATAACTTCCATATTTAGACTCGGAGGAAGAGAGTGATGTACAGAAGAGAGAGGAGAGATCCTGTGAGAGACAGATTAAGAAAAGAGCATCACTGGTCGTAAGGCTCTTATACAGTGTGCTGTTTTGGGCTGCTCTGGGCAAAAGTTTACCAGTCTCGAGAAAACAAATTGGTGGTCCTAAATCGTCCTGTGAGACTCGTCCACCGACAACTGATTTCGACCTCGCAGACCAAGAACAGCCTGCAATGAACATGCAAGATTGTTGTTATAGCACAGTGTGTAGGAGCCTTTAGTGGAGTGAAAGCAGAGTAATTGAAATGAGAGACTGATTAACACCAACAATAAAGAAAAAAGGCTCTCTTAGCTTCCCTCTCTTTTGTCTCTCTGTCTCCTTTTTGTCTCTCTCTCTTTCTTCACTGGTATTGATGTTTTGAAATGAATACTTGTCAGAAAGCTGGACTCTATATTTAGAACATAGATATATAGACACATGCTCTCTCTCTCCCTCTGTGTCTCTCTCTCATTAGCTGAGCCTCCTTTAGAAAGTTCAAAACCCATAAAATGGTCAATAGAAATTCCTGGAAAACCATGCATCTCCAATGGTGACCTTTAAGCCAAACTAGTGGCTGTAACTATAAAGTCATCACAAATTTCCCAACTATCTTGCCTGTCCTGGAAAATAACTTTTCCTTGCTCTTTATAACTAATAGCTTATTGGATTACACTTAAGATTGATCCCGCTGGAATTACATCACATTAATGAAGTAATAACCATTTTATATAACCTTTAAGGAAAAAATACCCCCTAAAACAGCTATCAGGGATGTGATTTAGGTGTCTGGCTCCATTTAGCTGTTTGCTGTGTTTCTGGTTGTGACATCACATCAGGAAATCTCCAGCAGCTACAATTTGAAAGCATAGTCAAAGACTTCTTTGTAGAGCTTCCATTTTCACATCAACATTTCCTATTTATACAGGAGAGACAACATCAGTTAGTACGGGGAGGGACCGACACTTTTACTTGACTAGAAAAACTCAATACACAGAAACTCACTCACTTCACCTTTTATGTCAAAATGCATTCTGAAAAATGTAGACAACCATGTATTGAAGCAGGAACAAGGAACGTAGATTGAAGTGAAGGATAGTGGGTATTGAAATTATGTATATTACATCACAAATTAATTCCAAGTAGGAATTGAACACTGGATGAAACATTTTCTACAATTATGGTGCTGCCTAAAGAAGACTTGTGCTCTTACTTGTCTAGTTTTGTACCAAAAACTGTCTAAATGTTTTAAAGTTTCAAAAGTCTATAGTTTGGAAACGCTTGGAGTGTGTTAAAGGAAACTCATGCCGACCATTCTCTGTAGCAGACCGTAGGTTTTTTAGACTGATGAATGAGATTTTCTTGCCTTCCAGGCAGCCATTACTTTCCATTCATTTCAGTAAAGAATAAAAATCAACTTGCAGAGACTTGAAACTTACTTGAAAAGGGTAATCCATCACAGTGAGCAACGTGTCCTCTTTTATTTTTGTCAAAGTTATTGTTGTGTGGTGATGCAGTGTAAAGCAACTGTTCTGAAACGTTCCATTAGTTGCATTCAGGTGCTAGTGTGAAAAAAACATAAATACATCAACATAAATACTTGTGTGGCAGTCTTGCATTATCGGCATTATTTCTCTAGGTGTGTCTGTCTTTCTTTCTTTCTCTTCTCCCTCTTTTGCTCTCATCCTCCCTTTCCCCTCCATATTTTTCTCTATCTCCCTCTCTCTAACTCAGTGTTTTCCTCTCCTGTCATTCCTTCTCCTTGCACCCTTAAGGAGTCGTGACTGGACGGATGGATGCAGGGACTCCTGGATGGAGGGATGGAAGGGGGAGGGTAGGAGAGAGGAACGGGTGTGTCGTGATGCTCTGCTTCACCTCTCTGCTCTGCAGTGCTGCGAAGAGAAGAAGGGATGGACGGGGGGAGTAAAGAGGGTGACATGATGGAAAGCAAGTGGAGGGGGGTTAAAGAGCACAGAAACAGAGTGGAAGAGAGAAGGAGTGAGGAAAAATGAAATGAAAGAAAGAAGAAGGGATGGAGAGGAAGAGGGAGGGGATTAAGGGAAGGGGAGAGGATGAGTTTGCAGACACACAGCGCGCTGCATTAGAATGAGACAAGACGGGACACGCACACACACACGCGCGCGCACACACACGTCATCGTGATGCATCTGCTATATGAGCCATTAGATCAGATGACCTAGGTCTGGTCCGTTACCTTTTACCTGCTTCTCCTCTTCCCTCCTTCTCTACATCCTTTAATTTGATCACCTCTTTTTCTCCCTTTTCTCTTTACATCAGTGGTCTCTCTTTTTTCATTTTCACCTGTCTGCCTCCTCTTCTTCCTCTCTCTTTTTCCAATTTATCTCCTTTTATCCCTGTCATCTTTCTCCCTTCTGTTCATTCTTTGCCTCCTCTGGTATTCTGTCTTTCTTACATCTCCTTTCTCTCTTTTGTAAACCTCTCTCTCCTCTTGTCAGTCTTTCTCTCATTCCTTTCTCTTTTTCTCTCTACCGCCCTCTTTTTTCATCATTCCTTCCCCATCTCTACCTCCTTCCTTTCCTTCCTCTTTTTCTCTTTTTATCCCAGACTTCACTCTTCTTGCTTTATCTCTTTCACTTACCTGTTTTTCTCTCTGTTATATCGCTCCTTTTTCTTCCCTTCTTTATCTCCTGTCCTTCCTTCATCTGTGTCTTCAGTAATGAAACTCATCACTGTTCACACTAATAGAACGGCTGCGATACAGGCCATAAATCAGCCTTTCTGTGTGTATGTGTGTGTGTGACCAGGCCATTTAGATTTGTCATTGTGATATAAGTGCTTAATCTGCCTGGATACAGTACCTGGATCATGTGCACACTCCTACACACACACACACACACACAATGGTGTAGGTGGTGCCATCTTGTTGTGAGGTTTTGACAAATTCAGGGTTTAAGCATCTCCTTCAGTTTTTCTCCTTGGGTCACAGTCCCTTTACAGTGTGTGTTTGTGTGTAGGAACAGGCTTGTGTTATCCAAGCAGCTGTAACATTAGACACTTACTGTCATTGTCTCTGTGTAAAGAATACCAAAGTGCTGACTGGGGGTATTTTTGACGTCCTGGGAAAATGCAAGTGTTGTGCAGTCATGCATATGCGTGTGTGTGTGTGTGTGTGTGAGACTGCCAGCTGGGCTAATCAGCAGCATACACACAGTGCGTGTGTCTTTATTCCACCTGACAGTATGACACGATATTATATTAAGGCTGCAGCTAATGATTATTTTTAGTTACTATATTTTTTTCTTTTTTTAGTGATTGATTGATTTACTCAATAAAATATCAAGATGAACTGATATCAGATGCTACGTGATGCTAGCGCCTTTAAACCCTTTAACCCCTGTTTCTCCTCTATCTATATTTGGTTTTTTTTCTCCTCACCCCTCTAGCCTCACAGTTCACATGCTGAGTTGGGCTTATCTACACATTTCCTAGAAATCTCACAACGACCTTGAGAAGCCACCGGTGTGTGTCTTTGTGTGTGTGTGTGTTGTTGAACTGTGATAAGCATTTCTAGAAGTTACAGCTAGCTAGACCCACCCTGCTGAAGGGGAACACAGCCCATTACAATAGGATTGAGACTATAGCATTTACTCACACAAATGGGCTTTTTGGATCACTGATAGTGAGTGTGTGTGTGCACATGCACGTGTTACTTCATGATGACACCTTCTTGTGTGCTGGGGGACACACCAGAGTTAGTATTGTGTTCATAAATGTGTGTTTTCTACTTAGCCTGTGTGTATCATTGAAATGTGTAAATTTGTTTATGTGTGAGCAAGACTTTGTGTGTTGCTTCTGTCTTTAGTTCTCTTTTGTAAGCATCCCTTAACTACTTATACATGAATAGTTATTTTTAACTTTGCGTGTCACTGTGTTTATTGATGCTTTTGAGTGTGTGTGTGTGTGTGTGTCTCCGTAAGCTAGGCATCACATTATCACTCGGTAATGAGAAGTCAGTTTGCCGGTGACCAATCTTCACGATGCAGCTCCTCGCTATAATCTGCAGGCTGCAACCGACGGAGAAATCACAATCAGCAGCAATTTGTCTTATACACACACACACACACACACACACACACACACACACACACACACACACACACACACACAGGTTTGTTTATGTTTTTGTGGGAGTGCAAACAGGATGTGATTAGGCATGTAATTAGCTGTGAGCGCTAAGGTTTTCATTTCATCATGCTTCTGTTTGGGCTGAGAGAGAGAGAGAGACAGAGAGAGACAGAAAGAGACAGAAAGAGACAGAGAGAGACTTTATGGAGTCTGATCCATCTGCTTTGGCCATGTGGTCTGTCTCATCTCAAGGTTGACCTTGTCAGGAATTGATTCGTTGATTGATTCGTTGTTATGGTGACTGATTGATTGATTGATTGATTGATTGATTGACGGGTGGGTGAAATGACTGAAACAGACGAAGCTTCTCTTTTTAAAATTCTCCTTCAGACTTTATTTGTCCTCTATTTTATAGCCTGCTGAGTGGAACGATTTGCCAACTTGGCCTCTGTCCCTCCTTGCTTCCTTTCTTTTCTCCTCTCCTCCTTCATACTTCATCCCCTCCCTTCTAATTATTTCTACTATTTTATTTAAATATTCAATTCTAGTGTCAATACAATATTTGGTTTTCTGTAATATAACAACACTTTTTTTATCAAACTTTTTTTCCATTTAACAAAAAAAAACTTCTCATACTTCAAATAATATCTAAACAAAAGCAACAGTACAAGAACTTAATAAAATCTAAAATTAGAATGATGATCAAAGCAGACTACGAATCTGACCAGATATTAAATGATAGCTAGTATGTGTCAGTTTTTTAATTCAGTGCTACAGATACATGTCAGTCAGTACCAGAAAAGTATTGAGGTTTAATACCCACTATACTATATTACTATAAAAGCATGACTTCTTGCATCACAGTCCTGTGGGGATGCTAAAAGAAGTGAAAGGAGACAAAAATAAAGGAGACAACATGCCTGTTGATGGCAACTTTTCAGCTCATTAGCTTACTAGAAGGGGTTGCTCATTTCCCTCCTCTTCTTTTGCTTCCTCTGTAGGAACCCCGCCTGTCTGTCTCTGAAATTTCAGTGTCAAATTTCAGCAGTGGTGTCTGAGATGTGGTGCTGTGGAGGAAACTGATGATGAAGTGAATATGAGGGAACACACCTGTCATGTTTTACCACCTTTTCCAGGATTGCATTAAAAAAAGCTCTCCTCATGGGAGTTTGTATACATTCAGGTCGTTCCACACACGGAGGCATTATCTAATTTGACTCTTGATAATTAATTAAGGCCCGCTGCCACTGGTGACTCGCAGGATAGTATTTCTCCACAACGCCCTTGCTCTGCACTGGCTTCCTCCTCCTCTCTGCAGCTCTGTTTCTCTGACGTTATAGAGCCTCAGCTGTCCTTTTGTCAGAATAAGCAGAACGCGCTTGTGGTGCTGCAGCATCGTCCTTTTATTTTGCAGACAGCATCGTCAGGAAGCAGGAAGGACAACACAACATCAGCAGACAGCGGGCTGGTCCAGTGTCAGGCCAGCGGAGCTGAGATGGGAATCCATGTTTGGGCCAGAGCCTAGACTGAATGTTTATAGAAAAGTTCTAAAATTGTATTTATATTTTATTTAATTTTAATTGAACCACCAAAATACAACTGCAAAATATAGGTAATATATGCTGTGACTCTTCTTTCTTGCTGATCAAATTGTTTTTGAACAACAGCTAAAGAGTAAATTTAATAGATTTTAACAAATTAAGTTAAACAAATACTGAAAGTCTTGCAAATTAAATGTGATTGGCTGAGATCAGGGGCAAAACTGCCCATCGAAGGCATTTAAATGAAGGTGAAGTAATCTGATTGGCCGACCTGACGCTGCTGAATTAAGGTCAGGTGAACCGATGGATTTGGAGTTTCAAAATGAGTGTGGTGTGACGCGATTGGCCAAGTCGCAGAGTTGTAATCAGGGTCAGGGAAAGGTGTTTGTACATGTATGTGTGTTTTTAGCTGCACTAACAAAAAACACTCAGAGAAAATGCATACATAGGTAATGAAAACACATAACCTTTATACCCTGTGATTCCTGTGGTGCTACAAAATAAGTATCCTCCTCCACTACACATGCACACACACACACGTACATACCATCATTAACCCCTCTATTGACCTTAGACCCGACCCTTGTGATAAGGTTCACTCACTTCAGATTTTCTCCAATCCTGTTAAGGGCTTTACAAACGCTGCCTGCCTGAAAAGATAGATTATCAGCTGAGAGGAGGAATGGAGGGGTGGATGGACAAGAAGAAAGATGGAGGTGGAAAGGAGGGTTTTAACAGATATGGATTATTGGAGAGCGATCACTTACAGGAAGTCACAATTAGCCAATACTGTATTTAGTGCCAATTACCTCAAATCCGACCATTTTCATGCCAAAATATCCAAAGAATCCAGTGTTCAGGATGGAAAAGCCTCCACTGTAAGACAGACAGATGTGAATAGTAATTTGCAGGGAATAATGAGTGTCATGCCTTCAACATGTGACAGGAAGAATAGGAGGACGAGGAGAAAGATGGAGGGAGGAGGAAAATGAGAAGCAAGACGTTGCACAGATTGATGGGTATTTTGTTGCCTTCTAATAAGTTCCTTAGTGAGACTGATTGGGGAGGTTTGACCTTGATGCCTCATGTGCAGAAACAAGCATGTTGTTTATACATTATAGAACTCACATGCATTAATGGAACATTAACGCAAACAGAGGATGGAGCATTACAGGAATTAAAAAATGGAAAAGGAGGGAGAAATGTAAAGAAGGAAGTGGGGGGAGGGAACGATTTACAATATAGCAAGGAAAGAATGAAGAAAACATTGGGAAAAGTAGGTTAAATGTGTGGAGTGAAGAAGAGGGGCAGCAGGAAGAAAGGTGGGTAAGAGGCAAGGAAAGGTAAAACAGGAAGGAAGGATGGAAACAAGTCAGAATGAAAATGGAAAGCAAGAGGTAATGTAGAAAAGATTGAGAAGAGTAGAGAAACTATGAATTGCAATTTTATCAAAACGTCAAATTAAAGCTCATGTCCTGATTTTAATAAACAATTCATATCATTAGTCAATTACATGTAAATAGTTTGCTGGGTTTTAACCTTCTAACTACTCACCAAATATGATAGATTTGGATTATTGATCTTTATACCTTCATAAAAATCCAGTTTAATGATTTTTTTGCTCTGGCTACGACTCCATGAAAATCAGCTGCTCTATCACACCTTATTTTTTGTATTATCATCACTTTTTCCCCTCTGCCTGTTCACCTGTCTATCACCATCTTTAACTTTTTCAGTTTTAAATGTGATGCAAACCCACTCCCGACAGCTCAACTGAAAGTGAAACCAATTCAATCCTCTTAAACTCTCGAGTGTCTCTGCATACACTCTCAGCCTCCCGACTCTCTCTTTCCTTTTTCCATTCAACACCCAAATGTTTTTTCTTTTTTTTTTTTCTTTTGTTCCATTCTATTCTCACACTGAAGTGTCGCCCTGAAAGAACCTGGCTGGCAGGGCCTCCACGCTGTCTCAGCTGCCACCAGCGCTCTTATTTCTGAGCTTTGAATCGGCTTTCCCCCTCCGATCCCATTACCCGACAAGCCCGCTACCTGCAGAGTCAAGACGACAGCTCTCCGCTCCTTTTAGTCCACCATTCTCTCTTGCCTTCATCCCTCCATCATCATCCTCAGCCACCTCAGTCGCTCACAATTTTTCTTCAAGTCTTCGAGCTTGTGGATGTTCACAGTTTTGACTTCGATGCTGCTGTCAGCCCAGGTTTGGCTCTAGAAGGATACTAGTATTACACTTACACAGCCTTTTGATGGTCGATACTGGTATTTTTAGATTGTTTAATTCAAAAAGTGTTTCAGTTGTAATGAGCATAAAGATTAGAAGGTTTGTATACATATTAACATATTTTAAACATTCTGACCCCGTTCCATTGCATTCCCAACACTATTGCACCACACGTTCAATATTGCAACAGTAACACGTGGTAGTTAACTAAATAAATATTTAAAGAGAGGACGATCACATGTTGTATCACCAACCTTTCAACTAAACTTGATCGTTTTCAGAGTTAGTCTCTAAAAAGAATGAATACAACAAATCACTGGAGCTTAGTGTGCAGTAACTGTCTTTTCAAATATGTCATTGGCATGACTAGCACCTAATTCTTTGTGTGTATTGACCAGAAACTTGTGCCGATAACTACAGAAAAAAATCATATCAAGCTTATTGGATACAAAGAAAAAAAAACATTAAAAAATAGTATTAAAATAGTTGATATTTTGTGTAGTAGTAGCGTCTTTTTTTTTGGCATCCCAATCTATTCAAAACATGTGGAAAAAGAAGACTTTTGTTCTTCTCAGTGTTTAAATGTAAAAAGGGAAGCAACAGAAACATTACATTATACCACTTTAAATGAGAAAAAACATAATAAAGATTTAGGCAAACCTTTACAGCCATACAAGGGTACAGATGGAGAAAATTATTTCAAAACAATCAACAATTTATTTTTCAAGAATTAAAGTTTGCAAGTTTAAATTTCAACAAAGGTAATGAATCTTACATGAACATTCTGGTGTTGACTTTGGTGTAGTACTTTTTGCGGTAGCAGAACTCTTCCCAGATTACTGTATTTTGGTATCTCTCCACATTTACCCTCCATTTGTGCTCCCGGCCCAGCAACTGTCACCTTCCCACCCCTCTCGCATTTCACTGAGCTGCTGTGCTGCCCTTCACTCGCTCTTGATTGGCTGTGGCTTTATCCATTGGCCAGTGGAACAGTCCGATTTAGCCTTGACTGCTAATCTGACAACAATTAAGCAGTGTGCTTAGTGATGAGGTGAGGATGATGAGGAGTGGGCGTGGCCCTGGCCCTGCCTACTGCTCAGAGAATATAGACAGGAAGTACAGCTACTGCCACGTATCTAACAGATGGATCGATTGGTAGATGCATCTACATGTGGCTGAGGTCGACATAATTTGCCAGAGTCCTGGCTGCATTTAGCAGACAGAGCAACAGATGTAGAAAAGATAACACAAGCAAACACACCTCACCCACATGCAGCAGATCTACAGTATATGCTGCAGTTTAATCAACCTGTTGAATCGAGTAAAGTCTGTTTGGCTTAATGTGTGTATTTCCAACCCTTCGTCATTAGCCTCTTACATGCAGGGGACAGGCGAGGGTTCACCTGGGCTGCCGCTTCCAGATTTAGCCTCTATGCCTCTACCGCTGTTCCTAGCCGAGGGATGGAGGGATGGTGGAGGGGGGAGGGATAGAGCCAGATTAGGTTGCAGAGTGACAGAGGTTGGCTGGAGGTGAGATCAGTGTAACAGATCTCCCAGCAGGAAGGAAGAGCTGTAGACCGACTGGATTCCATGCCGTCAGTGACCCGAAGAAACTTTGAATTAACCAAAGAAAGTGATTCAGTGGGAGATCACAGTTGATTTTTAATGTTATGTCATTGACATGACTGTGGATGATTTGCAACACATTATCGATGGTGCAACTCATTGCCAATACCAAGGTTTGATGTTCAGAGTAAGGCAGTTTCTTGAATTTGTGGGGTCATTAGTAATATTTATGAGGGTCATTATGAAAGTTATGAGAGCATTAGTGCCATGTTATGGGAAGGTTTGGGCCATCCAGGGTAAAAAAAGGTACAAGACTGAAACAAAAAAGGGAAATTTTCTTCTTTTTGACAAGGACATGTTACAGCTTTTTTCACTGAAGTTTGAAGGTGTTTTATTCTTTTGAAGTTAGCTGCATATAATGTGCTATTTTGTTGTAAAATGAACTCCAGAGCACAAATGATATTGAATCACTTTGGTTTGGTTCAAATCAATTCATTGAAACTCCTTTGTATGACAGATCAAAAGCAAAATCATAACTTCTTCTGTCTAAATATCGAACAAAACTTGAATTGAAACTGTTGAAAAACCTCAAACTGGAACTTCCCAGGGTCCAAAACTTTCTTATTACCCAACCCTGTTGTTGTACAAGCCTCTGAGGGTTTCACCTTTTAAAGGCAGCGAGATTGTCCAAAAGAAACAAGAGTGAGAGAATGAGCATTTGATTGAACTCTTGAGTGTTTTTGAGTTGAGACTGGAAGCAGCATCAGCAGCACTCAATAACACTTGTTGTATTGACTGAAGGCCAGAAATCATTTGGAGACTGTGTGTGTGTGTGTGTGTGTGTGTGTGTATGTTTATGAGTGTGTGTGTGTGTGTGTGTGAGAGAGAGACAGAGATTTGAAGGAAGTGATGGAGCATATGTGTGTCTGAGATAAAGAGAGGAAGAGAGCCTTTGATGATGTGTGACTGTGAGTATATGTGTGTGTGTGTGTGTGTTATAGAGGGAGAAAGAACAAAGAAAAGTATGTAGAAATGTGTGTTTTTGTCACTAAGTCAAAATGCGAGAGAGTGGCGTTCTTCTCTACATACCCTTCAGTACCTATCTGTCTCTTTTCATCAGTTCAGCTCTACTGTTGTCTGATTTTCCAACATTACCAGCAACTCATAGTAATGAGGTCAAAGATCAGAGGTCATAGTGCCTGCCTATACAATATTCCTAGCAGCTGAGAACGATGATAGGTGCAAACGTGGACAGAAATGCTCATAAAATTTGTCACAAGTTCTTGATTGGATTAAGTCTAATCCCTCACATGTAATAAGAGTAGTGAAATTCTTGCACAGATTCAGATTAGTAATGCAGTACCTGGATTAACTATTATTGCAGTTATAGCGTACATGAAGGAACAGTAAGGCCCTGTACACATGAGACATGTGAGTCATTCAGTGTGTCCCAAATCCATACTACATACTTTTTCTGAACAGCTTTTGAGTATATAGCGTGTTCACACTGGAAAAGTGACAAGAATGCATACTAAATACAGTCGATTTTTCAGTGCACCATCAATGGACACTGTTACTATGATTATGGTATGTTGTACATACCATATAGAATTAGTATGTATGGATCAGGGACACGCTGATGGATTTTCTATAGAGAGCTCGAAGACGTTGAACCTCACGGCAGCGCTACCTTGAGTGTTGTGGACCGCTCTGATTTGATGCTTTCCACTGTGCTCAAAGTTCAATCAGCTTCAACTTTAACCTCATTTGTTTTTGACATTTCAATGTTAAACCAGTAAGACAACAGCTGTCTGTGACGTAGCCTAAAAGCAACCTAAAATGGACAAAAAGCTCCTGTTTTAGAGTTTCCAGAACGGACAACACCACCTTAAAGCAGAGAATACATATCGGAAGTGAAGACTCAAGTCAGAATACTTTGTAGATGCAGAGCTGTTTGGCTTAGAAAGTTATTTTTGGTCATCTTCAATTTGATCATTGTTTGGCATAAGACTGAACAATCATCAAACAGCTGTTAGAAGTGCAGATTGGTGGGGTCGTAGTGTTTTGCTGAAGGGCACCTCGGCAGTGTAGGGTGAGCGATGCACATCCATACGTCCTGGAGCAGCAGTGATGGGAACAGCCAGTACTTTACAATGCTCTGGTTTTCAGCAGCGTCCCACTTCCCCCTCATATGGCCTCATTTCTGCTTATCACAGCACATTCACAAAAACACACTAAACACTCACAGACACACACATCTACTTTGACCTCATGACTTACTGACTGACTGCGTGCCGGATCGGCTGCTGGTCATTGAGTTCAAGACATTAACTAAATGAATTTCAGAGGAAAATTAGTAAGAATGTTCCTTTAAAGGTTCAGCAAATGTAACACAGTTGTCTTTCTTGAAAGTCTTTCTCATTCATGCACACTCTCTCTCACTACTGATGCATGTAATAAGAAACACTAGTGTGTGTGTGTGTGTGTGTGTGTGTGTGTGTGAGACAGAGGCGCACGTTCACATAAATCACTTTATCTTCATGCGGTAGCAACACTGCATGAGGTCAAGGTCACAGACACACATACACTTGCCACCAGAGCTCGTCTGATTAGACTTGATTGATTCCACAATGATCCCCATTCACTAGCATCATCAAGCTTTAAGACGTGTGTGTGTGTGTGTGTGTGTGTATTTGTGAGGGGTCATCTGTGTCTGGCAGCTGCTCCTCAAGTCACTAGCAGCCTGTGGAAGAACTGATCATGAGACCAGGATAAAAGCTAAATATAGACACACACACACACACACTGATAGCTGTCTGTGTGTAAGTGCTGTAACCATTGAACTTATCAAAGAATCAGACTGCAGATTTGCATTCTGGGTAATGTCTCCTTTTTTCCATTTATTTTCTCTTCCCTTGTTCATCTTTCATTCCTACTAAGAAAAGAGAAACTCCAGAGGGAGCAGAGTGACAAACTCTCTGTCTCTGTCTTCCTGCGAGTCTCTGAGGATCAGACCGACCGCCTGGTTTATCAGAAACTTGTTTCATTTAGGAGAATCAAAATTTGGAAGCTGATATACTTGCTTTTAACCAATGCAAAGTGAATGTGATGCATACTTTGTGTGAACTTGGAGGATTAAAAATTATATCCACAAGGGGGATGATGATGGGTCGATTCATCCAGTACGATTCATGGCCAGTACATGAATATCTTCAATGAGAACTTCTGATTTTGCATTAAGCAAGCAGCATTACAGCTGAGGTTGCTCTGAAAGCCAACTAAATATTCAAAAGTGTAAATTATTTACAACTTGCTATTTTATAATATGATGTTTCTAGGGTTTTCAAGCAAAAATCCCATTTAAACACAGGATCATCTTCATAGGATTTTATATTTACTTAACCAATAATAGCAGAAATCACATGATTAAATATTAAAATGGAGAGTAAAAATAGCTGCAAAAAGAAGAGAGAGGGTAAAAAAAAACCTTACACTTGTGCAGAAATGATCAATTTGTTAAGTTGATAAGTTTATCAAGTTGTTCAAAATAAAATCAATCAACAACAATTTTGATAATCAGCTAATCGATTATACACAACATAACATATTAATTGGTTTGTGACAGAATCATTAGTTGCAGCCCTGGACTGTAGTATGAAAGGGTTTGAAAAGCGAGCTCCCGGGTCGATGGGCCGCAGGTTTGAATCTTGTTTGGAGAAATTCAGACTAGAGGGAGGAAACAAGTTGCAGCAGAAGACTGCGTTTGTACTGGGCTGCTCTTTACATTCACTTTGTGAATGTAAAGCAGGTTGCTACTGAAAAAACATTTTGGTGCTCAGTCAAGCTTCTCTGGATGAATAAAGATTAAATGGCACGAGATAATGATTCCCATTGATCTGCATTCTAATTTAGCTTCCGTCCGTACCCTTGTGAGTTTTCATTGTCTGACTTTGTACCTCAATAATCAAACAGCACATAATTGGCTTTTTGTGGCCCTTATTAAACATGGAGGGGGGCCGCGGATGGAGGGGGCGTCCTTTTTGTTCGCGGTAATTAAGCACATCCCTTCTCCGTTGGCTGCAGAGGAGAAAAATGAGTTAGGAAGTTTAAATTGTGAAGCTTTCTCTTCTCATTACCTGTCAACAAATTACTCACTGAGTCACAGAGGACTCTTTAATGTCATGATGGTGGTTGTCAACCTGAAGAAAGGGGCCCTTCAGAAGGTCACAACATAATTTTTCAGGGTCATAAGATGATGTATACAATATAAGTAAACATATTCTAGGACATAAAGGTCATAAATATTTATTGTTTTATCAGCTGTTTCCTGGAAACTATCTCCTTGTGTACAGGATAGATTTAAAGTTCCTGGTTTGTTTTGAAATTAAGCAAAAAGTGATAAAAGAACAATTATATCTGTACAGACAAAGCACAGCCAAAAATCCAAAGATGAGATCACCCAGACTGTGTAATTGACTAAAAGTGTTCTCTGGGAAATGCAGTGCAGAAACACCACAGAATTTAACGCTTGGCACCAAAGATGGAGACGACAAAATTAAGATCGAGATTCATCTGGATTACCACTTGCAAAGAGAAAATAAAATCTGTTAATTTGGTGTCGATGCTCGATGTTCACATGCAGGGTTTCCTCATTTATGGGGGTCGTGAGTCAATAAGTTTGAGTGGCACTACGGGAACATCTGAGGTGTCATTTATAAACCACATGCTGTCAATGTGACCTACAAGAAAGTGAGAGTTAAGGCAGAAGGACACATAACAGAGTCCCCAGCTTGGCACGCTGCCTTATATCTTCCATGTCACTTCAATATGCGAGGCTGGAAGGTGATTACAACTCTCCATCCGGCTCCTCTCATCACCATTTTTCAGCTATATGAGATCTGGTATGTCACTTAACCTTCGAATGTACCCCCTCCCCATTTTCTGTATTACAGTGTCTCTCAAAGATAGGTTAAAGGCATCAGTTTGGATCATTTACAGTTTCAAACCTGGATCAGATATTGGAGGAAGTGTCAATTCTTGCAGATCAAGTATATTAAAATATGTCACTGTAATTTCTGATTACATGCAACATATATAACTTATGCTGTAGTGGTAACCATGGGAAAAGACCCTTCTTCTCCTCTGTGCATTATTCCCAGTCACTCCTGCATTACTGCTGCTGATACAAGCCTTTACAGAAAAGAATCTGGCATTTTAGACCTTTTTTAAAAGGTAGAATGTATTATAAGAATTGACCAACTAATTGAGTAAAGAAAATGAACATAATATCTGTTTTCTGTAGCTGTGGTCAGTTATGAACCTTCATCATATCCATAAAGGTCAATAGCAGAATTTAACTCTCTGCCAGACTGTAGCTTGTCACTTCTGATGGATGAAAAAAGAGCAAAATTAGATTTTTTTTCGCTCTTGGGAATTGAGTTAAAGTGCAGAATTAGTTCAGCAATTCTGCAATAAGTACGAGGGACTTCTGCAACATCTACAGTATGTCTTTAGTTGCAACCTCATGTTGTGGTAGTCTAAAACCTCTTGATCCAGTGCCTTAGCAGTTCAGAACAGAACTACTGGTACCAAAGCCTTTCAGGGTCAGATCAAATTATTCATGTAACACACCTGTGGCTGTATAGCTAACCTGAGAAATCAGGGTTGAGAGAGCTTGACCTTGTATGGTACTGGTGTATCTGTGTGTGTGCATGATTGAGTGTGAGAGTGTGTGTCTAAAGGGAAGTTTGGGCAGTCCAGAACACTGGCGAGGACTCAGTGGCACATGACTGGGCTTGTGATTGACCTTATGTAACATTACAAAAGGCTTGCTGTAGAGCTGCCAGGAAAGCTTTGATTTCCCTTTGTGGATCAATAAAGTATCACATTATCATCAGAAGCATGTAGTGGTTGCTTTATGTGAAGGGCTTATTTTATTTGACCTAACACCTAGATTCCATACATTCATCACAATTTGTATGTTCGCCGTCATATATGGCACAAAAGTTGGGAAAAGGGACACTAAAACTCTGCACTACAGAGTGAAGCTGGGTCATAGTTGCACATGACACACTATTTCTAAGCAGTGTGTAGTGTGTTTACACTATAATTGCAGAGAACTTTAGTACTGTGTGCTGAAAAGAGTCAACATGCATTCTTAAAAAGCTCGAAAAAAGACATTTTGCTTTCTTTTTGTGCAATGTATTTGCCATTCCAAAGTCCAGTTGCAGTTGCAGTTTCAATGACGTCCGAAGTATGTTGATTTCTTGTACTGCAAAATTAGCATACTATAAACATTAGTATATAGTACACACTGTATACAATTATGTATGTAGTATGGAATTGGGACACAGTATAATTATTTCAGGTTGTTTAGCAGCTAATCGCTAGTTTGAATTTATATGCTAAGCTAACTAGCTTGTATGTATGTAGTTGTAGTTGTATGTAGTGTTTCTTGAGGTTGCTCAGCTTCATAATTTTAGCTTTTATTCTAAGATAAAGTGGCTTTTTAACTCCACCCCGAAGACTGAAGACTTAACTCAATCAGCAAGATAATTCCAGCCTCCAAGAAGTTCTTGTGTAACTAAAATCCCAATATGCTATTCATAGAAGAGCAATGGAAAGACATGGAGCTTTACCTCAGCACCATGGTGAGAAGTAAAACAAGAGATAACCCTTGAAAGAATGTGCCGTGCGTGTGTGTGTGTGCGTGCGTTTAAAGATAGAAGTGAAGGATGCTAGAGCACCACGCAGAGTCTCGCTGGCCTTTCCATATCCACTTGCTCGTTTTAGCCCAGATAGCTCTCCCACGTGCAGGCCTGCTATTAATAGCGCAGGTTTAATGTGCGATTGTCCCGGCAGGATTTTTATGACTCAACGGGCCAGTAGGTTTTCACTGTTGTTACTAAGGCAGAGATTAACCACAAATGGAAGTCACCACACTTCATATTTTTTACACCTCATTCCCCCAATACCACTATAATGACACTGTGATGCCCTTAACAAGCAGACATTAGCAAGTAGATTTTATAGGTTTCAAAAGGTCAAAGGTCAGGACTAAGTTTTGCATTCACACCAGCACAAATTGTAGATGTAAATACTGTGAATTTATATGAAGTCCACCTCTGTTCTACAATGTTTTCCTTAGTTAATTTGATGTTTCAGAATTGCTCTTGTATTTCTGTGGCAGTAGCTTATAATTCAGTCATATTTGCCACTTTTTATAAAACCCCTTAAACTCAGAATGAACTTATTGCAATTTTCCCTTAAGTATGCGCTTTCAATATCTTCAAAGGTGTCTGTATTCTACATTAATTTCATGCCCATTTGCTTAATCTGCCCATTCTAATGCTCCATTTAAGCCATAATAGATTTATACAGAGACACAGTGACTGATGTGTTCATTCCTGAGATGCTATTGTGTTATGCCACTACCATTATAGTACATTCAAACAGGGGAAGAATAAGCTACTTCTTCCCCTTTTTATTTCCCTTTTAGCAAGCTTAACACATTTATTTTTCCCAGGGAAGGATGACTGAGCACTGTGGTGTTTTTCAGCAAAAACCCTGATTTATATTCATACTCAGACTTCTGGATTTCAAACTCCTCTTTTGCTTAAGGCCACCTCAGTAGGGGATGTTTGGGGAGTCAGAGTGAGCTTCTTTTTAACTCATGCATTGAGATTTTTCATGGATTCAAACATGCAAATGTAGGTACAGACTCCCTCCGCTCACCTCTTGGCTGTTTCACTGCCTTACTGGACTAATCATGTTATGAACTGTGTTTGACCCAGTGCAGCACTGTTCCTCTGAAATGAACTGCAAAGCTTTATCAACTTTTTCTACTGTACAAAGAAACTTTCCTCACCAGAAAAATGACAGCGTTCCCTGAGAAGCATCGTCTTGCAGTTGTGTGAAAGACAGATAGATTTTTAGATTTCAGATTTATAGATGTTGGAGACTTGACTCGACATGAGTCATACTCAGACTTAGCACTTGACTCCCTAAAGACTTGACATGAGACATGAAAGTGAAAACAGTTCACCCCAAAATCAAAAATGCTTATTTTTCCTCTTACCTATAGTGCTATTTATCCATCTAAATTGTTTTGGTGTGAGTTGCCAAGGTTTGGAGATATCAGTAGAGATGTCTGCCTTGTCAACAGCAATGTCTCTTTCCAGAAATCATGACCCGGTTACTCAAGATACACAGACCTTGTTGTGAGCAGTTTCATGTAGGAACTATCGGTAGAAAGAAAATAGTGAATCCTAGCTGCAGTCATCTAGGATTCACAGCAGTTACAAAAGTGTCCAGTAGTGACATGTTTTGATGTGTTTTTTTTTTTCATTGTAAGTGCTGCGAGAAAAATTGAATAAGAGCAGAGCAGAGAAGGCCTCCCTTCTCGCTGAGCTGCTCGGTCGCCTGCTTTGTCCTCCTGGCATCTGTGAGTCATGTTGTGTAGCTGTCAGGGACTTCATCATTATTCAGAGTCAGCGCGGCGTTGGGAACACGCCGCAGCCACACTCGCCGGCCGCCTGTTGCCTTCTGCTGCTGCAGAGACGATGTTCAAATGTGCGTCACGTGTGTTGTGGTGCTTGGTCATGTTTGTGTGTAACATGGTTTTATATGCGTGGGATGTCCCATTGTTGAGTGTGTGTGTGTGTGTTAGCATGTGACATGGGCCAATCTCTATCAGTGCATGTATGTGTCTTAGTGTGTGTGACAGAGAGCAGGACACACCAGCAGAGCATCATATAAGGTAGAGGGTCGCCGACGTGACATGACATGACTTGTATGTGTGTGTATGTACTGCTCTTTCTCCACTTCATGTATTTGTCCAGTTTACATGTTTTCTGGTGCAACATGTGTACTTGTGTTATTTGTTGTATGTGTTTAGGAGTGTGTGTGTCATGCCCAAGGATGTTTTTATTGATTGATGGCTGCGATAGAGAGAAGAAGGGAGAGAACGAGGGATGACTGAGGAGAGAGAGAGGCTGAGTGGAAACAAAGAAATCAATTAGCCTGTCCTCTGAGAGAGAAGAAGAGCAGAAGAAGAGAGAGAAGGAATAGAGAAGAGAGGATATATAAAGAAAGGGAGAAATAGAAGATAGATGAGGAGAGGATAAAACAGGAGAGAAACAGGAAGAGGGAAGGTGGAGAGGAAAAGGGAGAGCAGGAAGGAAAAGACAGGAGAGAAGAAAAGGGGAGAGCTGAAAGGGAATCAAAAAATGGAAAAGAATGAAGGGCAGTGAAAAGGAAAGGGCAGAAGAGAGGATAAAGGGCGATGGCAGAAGGAAGAAGAGGAAAGGAAAGATGGTGAGGAGCAAGAGGTAACTGAAGAAAATGGAAGAGGAAAAAAGAATGCAGGAAAGAAAGCAGAGATGTTGAGAGGAAAGAAAGATGACAAAAAGAATGAGGAGAAAAATGGTGGGAGGAAACCAAGAGATAGGGAAGAAAAGAAGAAGAAAGTTAAAGATAGAAGAGGGAGACGAGGAAACAGCAGAGAAACATGATAGAAAGAATAAAAGAGGGGGTGGAAGAAAAGGGAGAAAGAGGAAAGGGAATGGAAGATGAGAAAAGACAAACTGAGGGGGAGAAAAGAGGAGAAAGGATGGATGGAGAGAAAAGAAAAGACAATTATAATAAGAGTAGAGTAGGTGGGGGATGTTGAGGAGGAAAGAGAGCAGAAAAGGCAGATGAAAGGATGCTGAATGAAGGAAAGGACAGATGAAGGAAAGAGGAGAGGGCATAAGGAGGGAAAGTGAAGGAAGGAAGCGGAGAATAGAGCTGAGAAGAAGAGAATGAGTTGAAAGAGGAGAGAGGAAAGGAAGGATGCACTGAGCGAACGAGTGGTGGGGGGGATTAGTCAGGCGCATGTGAGAGGGATGTGTGCTGCATGCAAACTAACACACACACACACACACACACACACACACACACACACACACACACACACACACACACAAGCTAGTTGAAAACACACACCTGCATCAGCAACTGGAGGGAGAGGAAGCAATGGGAGGGTCTTATAGAGGGCATCCTCTTCCCTTCTTCTTCTCTATCAAGTCACGACAACCCTCCCCCTCCTTCTCTCCATTGCTCCTCCTCTATTACTCTTTTTTTCACTCTCTTCCGACCCATATCTCTCTTTCACCTTTTTTCCTTTCCTCCCTTCTTACTGCATTCCATATAGCTCCTTCTCCTCCTGCCTTTTAATTTCTTTTCCCCTTCCCCTTTACACTCCTCCTTCTCCATCCCTCCTTTCTCTCTTTTTCTCTCCACTTTGCTGATTGGCTCTTTGATCATGTCTTCTCTGGTCTACTGTGTAATTCCGTTCTGTAATTTATGAAACCATAAATGATATCAGCTCATGTTATCCATTCCGTGACCCAAATAAACACTCCTCACACAGACCAAATAAACACGCACACACACACACTGTGAGGCAGAGTGGGAACAGTTGTACTTCGAGTTGTATGAGGTCATAGATCAAAGCACTACGAGCAGCGATCATAAATACAACATGATATTGTAGTGATTAAAAAACTAAAGCTGGATGTGGTTTTCTGGATGATGGGAAATGGACAGTTTGACTATGTGCAGATTTGCATGTCAGAGTGTGTAGAGCAGAGGAGGTTTGAGGAAAAAGCTCTGCAGACATAACTGGTGATTATGAAGTATTGTAAAAAAAAATATATATATATTATATATATATATATATATATTAAAAAAACAAGATTTTTAGACAATGACAGTAAAGTAATTATTAGACAATGACAAGTCCATTTAAGATATGTTGTAATGATAAGAAAAAGATGAAGTATTTTCCAAAATTAAAGAAAAAAGTAGGCAGTAATTCAAAAGCATTAATACATTCAAATGAAAGCACAGTGGCAAAAGCACAAAATGATGAGGCAAGAACTGCAGGGAGGGAAGAGAAGCGGGTGACTGATAAGCATGCACTGCTGTTTAGAAATGGAGATAATTAATTATTATATTGTAAATTCATCATTTATGTATAAACTGTTTGTTGATTAGTTTTTGGGAAATGTAAATTCTGTAAACCGCTTTGTGAAATGGTTTCTGATGATTGGTCACGATGG
This sequence comes from Siniperca chuatsi, assembly GCF_020085105.1. Classification (NCBI taxonomy): domain Eukaryota; kingdom Metazoa; phylum Chordata; class Actinopteri; order Centrarchiformes; family Sinipercidae; genus Siniperca; species Siniperca chuatsi. The sequence continues at coordinate 4,010,612 of NC_058049.1, read as the reverse complement.
AGAAGGAGGGAGGAGGACAGAGCAGGACTATCAGAGACAGTATGTCAACCTGACTGTGCAGTTTAGCCAGTTGGAGATGAGATTAACTCTGAAACCTGATTGTGAATGAAAACCGTCAGTTTGATTCAGTTAAAAAGATGGTTGGTCTAACTGGTCAACCCTGTCTGCTTGCCCAGTGAGATGAATAGAAAAGGAAGTGTGTGTGTGTGTGTGTGTGCGTATGTGCGTGTGTGTTTGTGTTTGTGTGGGCATGAATGAGAGACAGAAAAACTGGTAACAGAGCATGCTTCCTCATATCATACATACAATAAGAAATTGATCCCTTACTTTTCTGTGGAAACAGCTCACGTACACACACACACACACACACAGAGACACACACACACACGCATATTCAACAAGTATACAACGGCTGTAAAAAATCCAGTTTGACTACTTTCTTTCCCCACATACTCCCTCATTTTCTCCTGTCTCTCCTCCTCACACTATTCTTTCCTCCTTCCCCAAAATGTTCCTCCTTCTTCCTCCCTCATTCTCCTCCCCCACGAGACCACAGTCACTTCCCTTCACACTGAGTCACGTACACACACTTCCTGCTGTTCTTTTTTCTATTCTCTGAATGACGTGGCTCTGTGTTTCTGTCTGAATCTCAGCCATGTGTTGTGACTGCAGTCCACGTGGCTGCTAACTTCTGACTGGAACATTATTTTAGTAGATCACAAAGTGGGGCTCTTGCCAGGGTTTCAGGGGTTCAGAGCGTTTGAAGAGTTCTTCAGAGTGTTCCAGGGGTGTGCAAGAGGTTTCCATGTGCTGTTAAGAGCATTTTGAGGATCGTTGAAGGGGTTTCAGGATGTCTTAAGGTGATTATAGGCTTCCTTGAGGGGTACCTGAAGCCTTTAAGGGTCATTCATTTGATCATTCTTTAGCGTTCTTCTAGGGATTCAGGGGTCATTGAGGGTTTTTAGGTGTTCTTAAGAAGAGTTGGGTACTGTTGTTCTCATTATTGCCACTGAAAGAAAGTCTCCATAATATGCCTCTTGCATTTCATGAGCACAGAGCAAATCCTTTACTTTTAAAGAAACTGTAACAGTTCTCATGATTCAGGAGATTTTCGTGACTGATCAGCCACGTGCCACCGTGACCAAAGAGTCAACATATTAAACAGAGCAGCTCATTTCACTGATTAACACGCCCTCAACCAACGAAGGGGAACTTATCACCTGAAGACCTCTTGAGTTGCAGTTGCACTTTGTGTTGTGAACCACGGGGGGATGTGCAGGATAATGCATGAAGACACTTCAAGATAGGTGCTGCTGGCGTATGTGACACATTTTCTGTCTAATCTTGCATTGTGCCGGGACAGATGCCTCTATTGGTTTCAGTGTCGAACCTCCTCTGACATGCAAGTCTCATTATCTATAATGAGTAGCTGTTGAGAGATGAGGGGCTGTTGATGAGAGCTCCTTGTGACTCCGACAGTGAACAGTGTAATAATATACAGTATATGCCAGATGATGGAGGCTTTTATCCAAAGTGCCTCACAGTACTTCAACTATGTACATATTTTAGAAAGGGTGGTCCAATGGGAACTAAACCCCTAATTCTAACAATGGCAGTGCTGCGCTGAGCGATGAACTTCACAGAATTATTTCCCACGTTTGGTAGCTTGTGTTTCAGAGAGCAGTGGTTACAGAGAAAACAGCATTTCCTTTGTGATCGCATAAGAGAGCAGAGCAGCAGACACGAGTGACTCATGCACACTTGTTCATTTCTCACTGAGGATCTTTCCAGCTGTGATCAGCACCTCCAGTTTTTTGGGTTCATGATTTACAAAGTGACACTCATGCACTTTTGTTGCATCTCAAAAAAGACAAACCGCCTGGGAGTTTTGCTTTAATCTTGATGTTTGACTAACGTGACCTTTCCCCCTCTCTCCCTCTCTTTTTCCATCTTCAGTATGGGGAGGAGGAGGTGTGTTCGGACCGCTTGGACACTGACTTCCCGGACATCGACCTCTCACAGCTGGACACCAGCGACTTCGACAGCGTCAACTGTCTCAGCGAGCTACAGTGGTGCAACGATCAGCCGGCGGACGCATCACCGGCCTCCATCCACTACAGTACAGCAGATGAGCTTTTTGAGGTGAGGCTTACAGTTCAGTTATACTGCATGGGTGTGGGCTGCCATCAAAATGCATCTAACATATGTCACTTTTTCTCTAAAATACATCTTCATCTGACTTCTTCAATGATGGTAGTAACAATGTTATCATAAATGTTATTATTTAAATTTGTCAAAATGAATAGATCGATATAAATAAGATTAGTGGATTGACTGAAATTTGGTGGACAGGTTCACTAAGACTGATGCAAAAGATGTTACATGTACAAAGTTAAAGGCACAAACAAGCACTTGCACAAGAAAATAACCCCATTCATCAACACACGCTTCAGGTTTAAGGCTAATCCACAAAGTTGGCACCCTGAAGCCACTGGAAACTGGAAAGTTCTCAAATCCGATTTGATTTTGGAAAAACATTCTACTGGACCCCTAAACACAACATCAGTGATTCAGCAATGACAGAAGTCACCCTGAATGGCTGAACCCATTGCTTAATGTCTTGAGGACACCATTCAAAAGTGTATGCCTTAGAATAGTTAGTGGATTTAATGTTTATGCAGTGTTAGTCAGTAATAAGGCACAGTCTCACTGAGGTACTAATGGATTTGTGTTCTTCAGCTTGGGTTAAGGTTATGGGTGAGATGGGGGCAAACTTTTTTTAAATTTCTGATAATAACAGTCCTTCGAAATCTTGTCTGCTTCTTGGAAGTGTTTTTTTCAGTGGGATTTTGCAAGCGATGCGGGGTATACAGGCAGATGTGGGGCAGAACGTTGTCCTTTGTTTGGTATTCAGAGAAAGTAACTGTCCTGTGAAGGGCTTCAACACCATGTGAGGCCAAATTCCCCATATTTAATATTTAACACCCCAGTTACCAAAGTATCTGCTACTGCAGAATATTTTTGTGAAATGAGGAGAGCACGAGGTGACAGGCCAGAATCTCAGGCAGAACTCTTCATTTCACAAAAATAGGTTCAAATGCTGCAGGCTTTTTTGAGCAATGCAACTAGACCAGACTAACTAGATTAGTCTGAATCTGTTGTATCTTTTTAAATTGTTTGGTATTTTTGTCGTGCACTGTGGCCTTACCAACAAAGAAAATAAATCTACAGTACGACCAAATTATGATATATACATTTAATGACTCTGCCAAGCAAAAGGAAGGTTTTTTTTTTTTTTTGACCAGGGCTGTTATTTTACAAAGTAAGTTATAAAAGTTTAAGTTTAATGGATTTTGGCCTTGGGGTGAGTTGGTGCAACAGCCAAAGTTCAGAAAAAGGAAACTCAATTTAGACAATGCAGCGTGTCTCAGAGGGCGCTGCCAAGAAAGTATTCCCAGTTACACTGTGTGTAACATGATGGTGGAAGCAGTCCATTAGTTTGGATCAGCCTGATGCTACTACAGGGCCAATGAAAGCCCTGAGGCTGTAGTATCAGGTGCCCTTGCTAGATGAATTCAGGGAATACCCTTCTTGCTTTTCTCTATCTGAGAGCCAACCCTGGATCATTGATTGTGTATAGGTTTCCAGCCTTTGCGATGTCCCGCGGTCCCATTACAGAGGCTAAATCAAGTGCATCTCGAGAATAAAAGAGATAAAGTAGCATTTAGGTCCAGATCATCAGCTATGTAATGCAACTCTGCTGGTGGAAATTGCTCTGATGCTGCGATGCACAGCAGAGTATTGGTTAAATGAAGACAGGCAAGGCATGATGGGAATGCAGGTGAAGTAAACACAGACTGTCTCTGTCTGTACTCTCTGACTATGTCTCTCTCTGTGTGTTTTTATTCAAATTTCAATCCCATTAGCCGATGCCCGAGCGACTGTTTGTCTTGCTGCTGTCGACACAAAACGCAGTTGGCATCTTAGGACAGACTCAAAGTACTACATTAACAGCAACAGATATTGGTATTGATGACAAAATCTTTGAGAAAGATGCAACAACAAGACAAAAGAGAAGACATGGTAACACATGGAAACACTCACATTTCTGTTCTGTTTCCCCTATTTTCCTCTCTCATACACTGTTTTACTTGCATCTTGTCTCTAGCTCTTTTTTTGGTCTGTCTTTTCATTTTCACTCCATTGTCCCCTCTCCCTTATGTGCTTTCTTTAGTCTCATGGTTTCTTTTTTTCCATTCTCTTTATCTGACTTTCTTTCTTTGTCTCTCTGACCCATACATATAGCTTTCTAACTGCTTCTCTCTCTTATTTTCCTACTTTTCATGGGTCTTTTCTCTGTTTTGACTTGATTCTGAATGTTTCTCTTCTTGCTTTCTTTCTTAAACTTTCTCTTCTTCTTTTGCTCATGGTCATATCTCATATAAGCCATATTTCATAGATTGTATACATAGTCTTACTTTTTTATACCGTCCCCTGTATCACCTGCACAGACCTTTTTAAGAAAACGGGATATTTTTTCTCAACTTTCCAAATCTCTGTTGCCACCCACCAACCCCCAACCCAAACCCTTGCCCCGGCATATTATATTTTAGCCAATATTGTATTGATCAGACTAATACAGCAGAGAGAGCAGACTGTCAGACGGTGTTCGGTAATAAACACACAGTAATGAATAGCATCATAAGCAGATGGATGAAGCCCCCGGTGTCCCTGTCTCTCTGCTGTCCGTCAATACACCACTTATTTACAGTAGCATATCGGAATCAAATCCCATGTCGGGCGAGATTGATCGGTGTTTGTGTGTGGTAGGGCTTCATTTAACCTTGGAAAGTGTAGAGAGAGACATGGATAGAGTAAGAAAGTTTAGGCTAGTTATATATTATTACTTTAATAATAATAATCATAATACTGCCTAAGCATCTTTATTGTCAAGTAAATGATTGTTATTCTGCCTTCTATCAGTCATTGATGTAACTTTCTTTTGCTCTCTATTGCTGTCTCTGTTTGAATGTACAAACATATGAGTAATGCTAATAAAGCCTTTCTGATTATGATATATCCACAGAGACACAGAAAATGTAAAATGGAAAGAACATTTTAGTATGAAAAAAAGCCAACTAAATGATTTTAAAACCATGTATCAGAAGTTAGGTTTGTACAGATTTAACCAAAAGACAACTGTAATTATCAAGAATAGCATTTAAATCCCTGCAAACTTTGATGCTGCTTACTTATGACTACGATTTTGACATCCTGTAGAGTATTTCAAATTCCAAATTGCAGCACCCAGTGAAGAGAGAGAGAGAGGCAGCAAGCCTGAGAGACAGATAATACATTTAATAATAAATAGTTTGGCAGCCGGGCAAAGATAGAGCTGGATGATAAAAGAGAGAGACAGATGAATGGAGCTCGGTGGCTTCCCGTAGGCCAGTCAAGCTATCACCTCTGCACCAGACTCTGCTCTCAGCAAGATGGCAGCTCCATAACAGTAAACAGCCCCTGTGTGGATGTAACAGGAGGGATGGAAGGATGAAATTTTGGACTGAATTTACGGATACATATTTTCTGCTGATTATCTTTAAATTTGACCACTTTCATGCTTGAAAATTGTGAAAAAGCACGTACACTATCATCGAATGAATAAGACAGAAAAGCAGCAAAAATGGACTGTCGATAAAAGCTGATTAGAGTGAATGGAGGAGGAAGATAGAGGAGAGGGGGATTCAAGGAGTGTTTCAGCAATGACTTTTCCAAAAGACTTAATCTGCTGAGGACAATAATTTCCAGACATAAATGCAGTATACATGTATAAATCTGTCAGAGGGGAGTTATTTTCCAATTGTCTTAATGACTCAAGACTTAATGACTCAAACATGGCTGTGCAGGGCGGGGTCACACAATGTTTTGGAAGTTATGAAATCTTTATCCATCACAGCTTGTTTGTATCTACCATACAAGCCTTGTCTTGGCAGGTATTCCCAAAAAATAAAACTGAAACAAAAACGGACATTATTGGTTTATGTTGCTTTAACATAAATTAGGGCTGCTATTTTGCTTTGATGTTCACCATACAGGGAGGAATCAGAGGAAATAGACCAGAATGTAATGCAGCCGCAGGTATTTTGGGTTATAAAAAAGGTGATTTGCAGCTTTTCTTCTCTTGAAAATCTCCTTCAATTTATGTCTCCTCCTATATGCAGCAACGGCTGAGAACAATAAGTTAATGCTGCTTCCCTGAAGTGTTTGAATTCTGGGAAATGTAGGAAATCACAAATTAAAATAGAAGTTGACAATGCAGGATAAGAGAGTGGATTCCCCAAAGCTAATAAATCACAAAATAATTGGAAATTGAAATTTAAAGTTCATTCTTGAGGATTTGCCCGAGTTGTCATGGATTTGGAGATGTTCAAAGCACTATCAGGACTTCTCATCCATGTTGACTTAAAAGTTAGTAAGTTAGCAAAGTTAGCAAGGCCAAGAATGAACTTTCAATCTCAACAACTTTTACAACAGCTACAAAATAGACCTTGTGGTGAGATTGTTTCGTCTAGAACTTTAGAAACGTGCTGAACATTACAGACTTCTCCTTTTAAATTGTATAGTCCCACTGTATTCTCACCCATGTTCTCATTGTGTTTGGCTCCCTCCAGATAGAAGAGGAGAATGCGGCTCTGCTTGCCGCTCTGACCGACAGTTTGGATGGCATGGTGGATGCCGAAGTGGGCGGGCTCTCCGTCTTTCCTGCCCTGGGGGAGGAGCCTGACCAGGAAGAGGAAGAAGAAGACAATCTTCCTCTGAGTACAGAGGACTTCAGCCAGTCCCTGGGGGCTGAGACAGAGGACCCATCTCTGGTAAGAACACCCTATACTTCCTGTAGACTGGGCAGTTTTTTCCCCCTATAACTTTGCTGTTGGACATTGTAATTGAGATTGGACATTGTGTTCTGATCTCCACTTAATTAACATTAAGTGGAGATCAGAACACTCCTCCATCCCCCCTGAGGGTCCCTGACTTCACTTTTACAACCCATATCTGAACATTTACTCCCATTTAAGAACTTGATATCTTCACCTCAAATACTCTCATGTTTCTTTTTTGTCAGTGGTCTGCAAATCAAAAAGTCCCTCGCAGCTCAAAAATCGCTGCCTGTTGAAGTGGAGCCTTTCATACATGCATCAAACACCATCCACTCACCCCGCCACTTTGTGCCTCTTCTTTCCCATGCTCTCCTCTCTCTTTCTCCCAAGTATCTTAATCTGTGTCGCGTTTGTGAACCTTGATGTTCCCCTTGTTGGCCCGCAAGGTTCAAAGTCTGCCTTTAACTCCAGGAAAACAGAGGGGCGCTGAGGCACACAGTGACCTTTCATCCAGTCCCGTCCTGTGTATGTGGAGTGTGTGTGTTGTATTTCTAAGGACCACGTGTCCTTACAAGAATAGAAATTAAGGTTAAAATCCTTCTGACTAAGGACACCTTGTGGATGCTTATTCAAGGAGTTTGTATAAGAATTCAGTTTGGCTTTGGGCGGTGATTAGAATTATGATTAGTTTTCAGTTAGGTTAGTACAACTGGAGTACAACTAGTTTAACATTTAGAACTAGTAGTAGGTTTAGGTTAGGAGTATTAATTAAGTTAAAAGCAAACAAATGTCATAAAATAACAATGGAAAGTAATGAACAGAGAAAAAGCACAAAAAGAGCTTATTTATTATCTCTACCTATATAATAAAAGTTAAGGCCCCTATATCTTACTGAAAAATGACTTTATTAAAAAGGCAGAAGCTAAAGTTTGGCCATTGTTTCTACTGTTCATCTGAGATCTGAGAACATGGTGACATCCCTTACTGAAACTTTGGATTTTGTTTTAGCAATGTTGTCATGATCTCATTACCTTGGTGAGTACAATACTAATCAAATTTGATAGAAATGATGGCCAAAACTACAGAAATAAGTCCCAAGTTGTGATAGACCTTAATTTTCCTGGATCAGGTTTTAGGATCAGGGATAAAAGTAGTCAAAAGTCCATTTAGTAATCCAAATGTGTGTGTGTGTGTGGTCTTCCAGCACATGTTCAAGTTTATGTGTTTGCTTGTTTTCATCCCCATGCCCCCTCTTTTCACACAGTGCTGCTAGATGTCTCTCTCTCTCTCTCTCTCTCTCTCTCTCTCTCTGTGTCTCTAGGCCCCTCCACCGTTCCCTGAACCAGACTTCTAGGAACAAACCTTGTTTTTCTCTCCTCTTCACTCTGCTCCCCCCTGTTATCAGCCCCTGCCTGCACCTGAACCCCATCCCCCCAAAAAACACTAAACTTCCATCTCATCATACAGGAAGAACAAATTGCCGTATCCTTTTACAGTGAATATTGCGCCCTACTTTCCCCTCAGTTCACTCTGCTGTCAGAAGAATGCAGGCCTGCACCCGGCTCTGGAGCTTAATTGAAGCAGGAAGCTATTTCATTGCAATAAACGACTTATGATTACAGCTGTAATGTGGCCTTATTGCACTTGTCAAGATGAATCCAGCCCGCTTCCTTAATTTGACTTAAATTTCCCAGCAAAGGGGCAGCTTACAGGGTTTGCTTGTGTGCTCTGATTCAGCTGCAGTCTACAAAGATACTATTGTTTGGCGGCTATGAGTAATGCTGGATGGCTGAATACCTACAGCGTAAATACTTACCGAGCTGCACTGCCTTCCCATTTGCAATTACACACCGAGTCGTACTATAAAACAAGTCTGTCAGTGAAGTCAGAGGAGGTTTGTTAAGCTCTACAATGAAAGGTTTGGTGTTTAGCAACACTTGAGGTTCAAGGAAGTAAACTAAGTGAACAATAAGACTCAACAGGACCAGCTCTTAAAGCTTGCAGAAAACGTTCTGATTATTAATGAATTACAAGTAGCGAAAAAGCAAAAAGAACTGTTTGTAAGGAAGTTATATTTGATGTTTATAAATGACTGCAAGTCAAACAGAAGAACTGCAGGTTTCATAATCCCAAATTTAAGAATTGTTAATGCGATGTCTGTCGGTCGGTTCACCACTTTTGTCCAGAAATACTTCCAATATTGGACAAATTGCTATGGCATTTGGTCTTGATAGCCATGGTGGCCGTAGGATGAATTCTAATGACTTTGGTGATTCCCTAACTTTTCCTCTAGCTCCACCATGAGGTTGACCCTTGTGGTTTTAAATTAAATGCCCCAACGGAGTCCAATCTCTGTTGGGATTTTGAGCTTTTCTAACATGTGCAAAATATGAAAAGGGATACCAAGAAATTAATAACAGAGCAGGACATCCAACTGTGTTTAGTAAAGCATATTACACTCAAGAACAAGTATACTGCACCTGTAATCCACTGTTATGACTTTCTGACAAAAACTCATTATTTTAAATGTAGATTTTGAATATACAGTTAAGTTGATTTTATCCTTTCAAAGGCTTTGAAAGTTTAGAGACTCTTATGGACTTTAGGAGCTGGGATCATGTGACATATTTTACCCTTCTGTTACCACTGTTGGTAGCATTGCAGGATCTGACTGGCATCAGAGAGAAATAATGAAAAGAGGAAGAGGCATTCCTTCTAAATTGGTGGAAATGATGACTGTAATGACCTTAGATGGTTCAGTACAGGAATAACGATAGTTTGGCAGTCGAGAAAGCCAAACAGATGCCAAGCCTCACTACGATAGCCATTAGCGTGTGGCTTACACTATGCTGGCATAGTAACAGCAAACAGGACGCAGCAAGACAGAACTGATTTTGTTGCTGTTAATGCCATGGAGGTATTGTTTAGTCCAAAACAACGAGTCAGATGCCATCTTCTTCGCTGTTGTGTTGCAAAACACTGTCACCCCGCACATGACCGCCCTGCCCTTGTTTCACCTTGAAGACTCCTTGGTTGTCAGTCAATATGTGCCAAAATAAGAATGAGTGTAGGCTGGTTAATCAGTTACGCCTGCCACTTTTCTCAGTTTCCACCTCCATCTAGTAATAAAAGACAGTGAAGGTCAAAAGAGAAGTGGTAGGTTCTGTTGGATAATTCCCGTTATAAACTGAGAAGAACCTGATTGAGCACAGTGCAAGTCATCAGAGAAACCCTCTCTATCACGCTTACATCGTCTGCCAGCTTGGTGTCTCGAACAACAGGAGGAGGAGACCCAAAAGGAACAGGAAGCAGACTGACACAGAGAGCAGATTGAGAAGTAATGGTGTGAAGTTTAGGGACAGATGGTTGCTGCGTTTGCTTTAAGCTTCAGAAGAGAAGTTTGTTTTTATCTAGGTTTTTTTGCTTAAATATGACCCAGATCTTAACCCAAAACGTTAAGTTTAGTTCATAAACTATTAGCTTGTGCTCAGCTTAGTGATTAAGTGTTTGTGCTCTGCAGCTTATGAAAATGTAAATACCAATAATTGATCCTGCATTTTATTGCTGCAGTAACCACTCATGATTTATCCTGCACCAACACTGCATATGTCATTCCAGCTTGTTTTTCTTCAAATACTGCTGCTAAGCTACTACTAGAGTTTCTACATCTACTTCTATCTCTGTCGTTGCCACTACAATATCTGAAATCATTTCCATAAGGCATCATCTTGGTACCCCTCCAGGCTGCAAGCTTGTGATTGTAGCACGACAAGTCAAACCTCCTATCGCTTTTGGGGAATTCAGAGTTTTCTACATCTAAAGAGATGCTTAATATCATTTACATGTCAGGGACAGTGGTGAACAGTACTGTATGTTTTTCCAAAGCATAGGAAAACATGTTTTTTTTAAAGGATCAACCAAAAATTGTCATGCATGCAGTTGACAATAGGAATGAAATTAAAATGTCATTTTCAAAATTTGTATTTGAGAATTTGTATTGGTAATGTTGCCATTACACCCCACTTGTACAATTTGTCACAAATACAGTAACAGTTGTTAACATGCATGTGATGCGTGAGTGACAAATTAGTGCCATTTTTAGCATTTCAGATTTCCTGATTGTGAAGTGATAAAATGTCTGTTAATAACTACACTACTACTGCTATTACTATTCCCCTAGCAGCCTTACCTGTAGTAATACCAAACCTTTCACAGTTCAAGTAGCTGTTTACACTGTTACCTATATTTATATCAGAGCTTTTCCATGACCCGGTGTTTTTCTTTTTTTTTGTCTGGTTAATTCATGTTTTCCAGTCTGGCAACTTCTCCTGTTTGCCCAAGAAAAAAAAAATCTACTCAATCAAAACTGAAAAATAATTGTGCTTCTTTCCTATAAACTTACTAATTTGTAAAAGTTTCATAATGATATTCCCTGATTTCTGAAAAAGATAGATTCACTGAATGATTCACTCGTATGAAATGCAATGTCTCAAAACTAAGTGAGGACCGACTCCAGACCCCCTGACAGAAAGCAGAATATTTCACTCTGCCGTAAATAAATCATATCATCCTGTATCCTAGCTGTTTCCATTGCGTATACTATCAGTGGCAAAAATAGCAACCTGACATTCACATCCACTCACACAGAAAAGGCTGGTGTAATAACATTATGCTGTTTACTCTACTGAAGCTGCCAGATGTGTGTTTGTGTGTCTGTGCTTCATCCCCTATTTCCATCAGTTGAGTAGTTTACTGTCACATGACTGCTGTCACTCGTGCTCAGGCCTGAGTGTAGTGCTGCACTCTACTGGAGAGAAGTGGTACTGCATGTCTCTTCATTTACAGTACACGTCAATCTGTTTGAAATTTTATAAGCTTAATTGGATTCACATTAAAGATAGACGCAATGTATGTATGCAATGTCATGACCCGTCACAAAATTTTATGAAACATATGAACTAGTCATAACTCTAAATCAGTCCAATTACATTCTTTTTTTATTGCTTTGTATGTAATTTAATTAATATATTTATAAACTTATACTGATATGTAGATGTATATAAAAGCACATTTGGAGGCCCTTTACAACTTAATGAAAAAGTAACTTCAGTCTTACTAGTCAGAATGTAATCACAGATGTGTTTATATTAATGTTTTGACAAGTTATAAATTAACTGCTGGATTAAAACGACCTGAATATATCTCTGATATCATTAAAGGAAATCAGACAATTGAAAAGTATTTGGAAATACAGATGGGTGACAAATGAAAGGAAAAACCAACATAAAATGTATTAGTAAGATGTTGGTCCACCACGAGCCTCCAGTACAGCCTCGCTGCTGCTTGTCATATTTTACAAGTCTTCTAGAGGGATGAACACCATTCTTCCAGTAGATATTCCCTCATTTGGCGTTTTGATGGTGATGGTGGAAAGCGCTGTCTAACATGTTGCTCCAAAATCTCCCAAAGTTGGGTTGAGATTTAAGATAACTGATTAAGGTAACTGTGAAGGATATGATTCACATAACTTTCATACTCTACAAAACCATTCAGTGAGGCCTCATGCCCTAATGGAAGCCTCTGTATCACATTCTCTGCACATTTATTTAGGGTTTTCCTGTAATTTGTCACCCTTCCGTATCTTGAATTATTGTTATTATTAGTCAAATTATAATTGCAGACCGGATTGTCATTGAGATTGGTCACTTTGTAATTATGACTCGTCAAAACGCACATGCAGACATCTACAGTATAATTATGATCAAGCCAAACCATTTACAGTATACAGTAAAACAGCTTGCCGTGTATATGTGTGCTTATTTGTCTAAATTGTTCTTAAGTCAAAAATCGTGTATCTCCAAATGTTAACTATTTGTGAACTAAGAAGAACGGCCTTTTTTATATCTAGACAGTATTTGTTAATGTATTTCACTGAGTATTAAACTGAGCAACAGTTAAGCCTTGAACATATCTAAAAGCATGTAAATCACCGTAAGTGGAAATACGTTGTTTTCTTCTTTCTCTTCCTGTTTACATGGAATTAATTTAGGTTTGTGAGTACACGTCATGTGCTTCATCACAGTTTCTTTGCACTTATCATTCTATGTTTAAGTGTATTTGTTATAATGTCACTACATTCATGTGTGATTGCAATTGCACCTCCACTTTTTCTATGTGTGTGTGTGTGTGTGTGCGCCACCACAGAACAAGGCCCTCCATTGATGCTGCCAGTGGAGCTCTGGAAGGCATCCAGAGTAGAGTAGAGTAGAGTAGAACTGTGAAGAGTAGAGTGTTTGAGGGCCCCGGATGCTGCCGGAAATGTTTCACACAGACACAAACCTTCAGTCTCCTCTTCACTTTCCTCAATGGGACTCTCAGAGGAGCGTCATCACACAGTCTGAGCCAAGTTGGCTCACCCACAAAGGGCTGCGGTGGCCCCATTAGTGATGCGGGCGATCATCCTGTCAGTCATTTGACCCAGATAGTATTCTGTGGTTACATCCAGCTCTGTTGGGTGGTAATGCTGTACTCATTAAAGCATTACAGTAATATATAATGATAGTGTTGTAAATAAAACATAATTTAATTATGACCCTTGGACAGTGATCTGTAGCTTTATGGCAAACAACCACCATTATAAACAATAATCTGTTGTATTGGTTTTTGGAGAAGCATCTTTTTATGCTTTATGCTTCATAAGTTTGATTTATATTGAGTTTTATCTCTATAATGTTTCACATTACTTTCTCATAAAGATGTATGCCAACCTAAAAAGCCCATAAAGTGGTATTAAGAGCCCTTCTCAGATATATGTAGTTCCCCATATAAAGTTTAACTAGAGGTGGGTCAGCAGGTTTGATGTACATTTATATATGTTCATCGCCATCAGAGGTCCATTGGGTGATTAAATGTCAAAGCCAATGGCTAAATATATAACAAGGGGGCTAGATAATCATAAACATGAAACATTTGTAGTTTTATGTCTAGTCAGTCATTTTATAAGTCAATTTAAAGTGAATAGTCTGATGTTGTAAATTGGTTTCAAAAGTGATTGTCTGGATGCATAGTGCTCCTGTCTGTTATTTAATTCACTGTAAAAAGCTCATATATCTAACAAGCCAGCAGGCTAATGTACTAAAGCAACATGCTGATAACTTAGCATGTACTAGCTAGGTTAGCTCAAATTTTATATGTATTTTTCCCGTAAATTCCCCATTTCAAAATGTTCTTTCTGTGGTATTCTCATTGTTCACAACATAGAAATACAAGTGTCTCCTGGATAATTTAATCATATATCATTTTGAATTTTTATCTTTGTTTCTGAGAAATCATGATTTTTATGGTGGATAGCTCTAAATACTACAATACATATTAGCCCCAGTTGCCTTTGCTATGACTAAACATGACGAGTCAGAAGAGCAAATCCAAGCTGTAGCAAATTCAAAACGCAAACCCAAAATCTGTCCGTGAAGCGATTTAAACTGCTAAATGTATTTTCAGGTTTCTACTTCTTCAAGTCACTATAAGCGAGATACACAACAGAAATTGAAAGCTTTGTCATTGGATTTTTATTGTTGGCCAAATCGCAAAAACAATTCAATTCAATAATAGTATTCATTCCCGGCAGGGATTCATTTGTTAACAAACACAATCAGGTGACCACGGTCACTGTTTCCCAAGAGATGAGGACCTCCGATATGGCTGCCAGAGGGTGTGTTGCGTTCAGTGAAGCCTCTGTGTGCAGGGCCCTTTGCTGTAAATCATTTGGGAAGCCTGGTATATCCTACTGCTCCAGTCCTCATTCCTATCACATCTGTATTTTCTACATCGTCTTCTCCTGGACCAAACGCTGCACAGCTTAGTGAGGGATTTTCTCCCTAAGCTGATTTATATCAGCTGATGGCCCTGTCATGAAGCTAGGCACTGGAATGAATGGATGAATGGACAGATGAAAAAAAGCAATGAAAGGATAGTGAGGAATGAGGAGTGGTTGTGTTAGTATCCATTTGAAAGGTAATGCCTAGGGACGGATTTGGGAGGGGTTTGTTCTGTTTCCTCTCTGTATCTTGACTGTGGCTTCCTGTTTGATCTGAAGGAAGGAGAGTATGGGAAGGAGGAGAGATGAGTGAGAGGCAAAAGACAGCATTAAGGGGGATGAGCTGTGAGAAGGAAGAGGACAGAGTTGATGTAAAAGTACATAGGTTTAGATGAAGATGGTTGTCAAAGGTCAGAGATAGATAGAAAGGATGGAGATGAGAAATGGGGAAAGTAAGAGGGGACGGTAGCAAAGATTTATGGATGAAAACAGAAAAGGAGCTGAAAGATGGGACAAGGATTTAAGGAAAGGAAGAGAGGATGTGGATAGGTGGTAGAGAAAGAGGGGAGGAAAGGATGGAAGGAGTGTTGGTACAAAAGGAGACAGAGAAAGAAGCAGACAAGACATCACGCGGGATGAGAAAGAGACCGGAACCATATAGAAGGATTGATAGAAAGACAAAACTGTTAACATGGAAGGATGGAGGAGAAAGGATCCTCCCTTTCTCCTCCATCCTTCCATCTTCCATCAGAAGTCATATTCTATGTTTTTATAGAAGTCATATTCTATGTTTTTATAGAGAGGAATAGCTGAATCCAGCTCTTTAATGGGAAACGTGAATGTGCCATGTAGCTGTCAGCTTTAGGGATGTGATAGATGTATAGTATCATAACCTCATGGCCTCTTCTGCACATTATTCCCTTGTACAAACATCCATCTGCAGGGTGTTAACAGCCGACAGAATATAGATTAAAAATTGGAATGAAAGGCTGAAGGAGCCAAATGTTGGACATTTTCATCTCACTATAAACCCTTCTTAATTTTTCAGCTTCCCTCTTTTGGTATTATAAATAAAATGTGTAAAAAGTTATAATATTTTAGATGTATCTTTAAGACATGTAGCTTTTCACTTTTCCTTCCTCACCCTCCCATACTCATACATTACATATACATTTTTATTACTGTGCTTGTATTTATAACATTTATGCCATGACTCAAACATAACATCAAGACTAAACTTAACCAAATCTTTAATCCTAATTATACATTTTAAGGGAGCAAGGACTTAAAAATGGATATCCTTTTGAAAGATTTCCAACTTTCTATCCAGGTGGAAACATTTGGTCCTTATGAGGACATAATTCAAGAACATAATTCAGAAGCACATCCTCCTACGTTTATTTTACCACTGGAAAAAACAAAAATACCACTTTGCTAAATATGTTGGATGCTAATTTGCAAAGCCTAACTGATTTCTCCCACCCTCTTCCTCACTAGCTGAAGAAGCTGCTGCTGACTCCTCCCACGGGCATCGACGCACACAAAGATAGAGTCCACGGCCATCGCCATAGCAACAGAAGCCTGCACCTACGGCCAGTCAGACCTCTGGTCAAGGTGAGTCACGAATTACTGTGAATACATATCGATTAAGGCCAGATTTGGCTGCTTTACAGTACGTGATAGTTTAATGTGATATTAAAACTCTCCCTTCACTTATTTATCGTGCAATACAACTCCAGCCTTCCTCCAACTGTGAAGTGGAACTGAAGCACTATGTTATGTTGTAACCCCAGACACACATCTCTGCATTCACTGGTTACCAACTCATTCCCTGTGTCTTCTGAAGGCTGGTGAGATAACAAAATTGGATTTTTCCAATCACTTCCCCTCAGAGGTGGCGAGTTAAGGCAGAAGTAATTCACTGCTGCATGCAGGGCCTGCAGTCAGCATCACTGCAGAAGTTGTCCTTCCAGCAGGTGTCTGCACTTGTTTTTTGCAGGCTAGAGTCAGACCAACCTATGTTATTTTTTCCTGACAAGTCAAGAGTTTGTTGCTCATAAAAATAATGACTGTTCTCTCTCAAAACCAAAGGTGGAGGTAGAGTGACGTAGTAGGCTGCAAAACCTCTTAAGTAGGAGGGTTGAGATGGATGGTTGGGTGTACTAAGTGTCTGACTTTGACATCGAGGCTGCAGTTAAACAATATCAATCCCACCTAAAGTAATTTCATTATACTGGCTTTCTAGAGAGAGTTTTAGCATCAAGGTTTAATTTCAGGCTTTTTCAACCCTGACAAGAATAAATTATCATGTAACTACTGAAAAACTGTGGTCAAACTTAAAGAATAAAAACTGGCTATCAGTGGCTTCAGTACAAAAACAATAGCCAATCGGTATTGGCCTGTACGAACTTGTACTGGCTAAACCCTACTGCTGACAGGAAAAAAATAGCAAACTTTCCAAAGTCCAGCCAGCAGTTGTCCAGCTACAACCGTTTTTATTTTCCAAATGACAGATATCTCCTTTTGGACTAAAAACTCTTTGAGCCTTCAAGCTTGCAGAGACCTTCAGCTGCTACCCATGATAGATGTGGTGTTGTGGAAGAGACGACATTTACAATGGCCACTGCTCTATGACTTAGCAGTAATTGGATAGCTGCTAGCATTATGCTTCAAATGGTCATTGATTACAACACCAGTCATTTATCATGTACAAGCATAAAGCGCGGCTTTACACAGCCTTCTGCTCTGGCTCAAGCAAGAAGGATACATGGATGCAGTGCGGGGATAAGCCTGTATCCATCACACACCCTCCTAACCTTGCTGTTGCCGGCAGTGTGTATGTGTGTGTGTTTGAGCTTTAGTTTTAGAGTAGTGTGGCTTTGCTGTGGCAGATGGCGGGAGTATTGACTGACAGGGCAAGAGTGCATCAGTGAATCATAGTCTCTCTCTCTCTCTGTATGAGTAATATAGAATCAGTCATTTCATCGCAGCTGCACACTGAATCATCCCTACAAAGTCGGAAGCAAAATTTACTGCTGTGTGCTCAGTGTTCCTGTATCCAGGGCAGAAAATTGAAGATACACCCATGCATTTATAAGTCAGTTTTTGTTGTTAGGTGGTTCATTTTTCTTGTTCCCATGAACAACTGTAGACAGCGTGATGCAATATTTACAGCACAGCTACTGTGGAATTTGACAGAAAATGAAAATTGTTTAATCCAAAACATCAATAGTAAATGTCAGGTGTTAGTGTCAGTTCCTCAGAGTCAGAGACCGAGGGCTTTCTTCTGTGGTTGCTATTTTGTATCGATGTCCATTGACAGAAGCCTAGATAGATGATGTGTTGCATTTAGATGCATTCTTGAATGTGTACAAAATCAAATATCAGTGTTTAAGTGCACAAGGCTGGGTGAGGGAAAGTGGGGAAAAATATTTGACAACAATTTATCAAAAATAAATTCTAGAAGATCACAAAAACACTGATATACAGTTAGGGCCCATTATTTTCATTTTTAATTTAAAAACAAGTCGATAAAATATGGAAATTTATTTCAATTTATTTTTAAAAAACAGGTTACAATCTTTAAAAAGGAATACTTTCTTTTTCAAAATAACTTTTTTAAATCACTCAATTTAATTTTCAAGATAAATGTTATTTCATTTAAAAAATGGGTGAAAATCTTTGACATACACAGTCAGTAATTACCTTTTATTTATTTATGCTTTTGTGGGGACATCAAATCTGCATCTTTTAAAAAAGTGATTTGAAAATTGGTAAAAACCAAAAACGACAAGCCTTACATACATACATTTATTTTGTCTATCAACCACAGGAGCTGGAAAACCCCCAAATGATCGTAAGCATGGTTAGATGTTTGGGTACTGATCAAAATGTCTTGTAGAGTAACTTACCAGACAGGCCAAATTGGCTGCTTGCTGGTGGTTATTTCACTCCCAGACTCTGTCAATGACTTACTACAGCAGCATTTAGTTCTTGTAGTCTAATCTCCAGTTCACAGACAAGCTTAACAAGATCAGGGTTACAGGTCTAGCGTCTCTCCATTTGCCCTCCTCTCGCAAATTCAGACCTTTTCATTTATCCATTTACCTGTTCATTTGGTTCAATTCAGTGGCTCTATATTGTCATAACACCAGAAAAGCTCACACTGTAGAACATTTTTCTCCATTCAAAGATAACTCATCTCTTTGATATGTGACTGCAATCGAAACATTTTGCAAATTGTGGGCTAAAGGTTTTTGCCATGTAGAGGGCAAACAGTTGGAGGACACAGTCTCATGCTGGTATTAATGTTTGTGTGTCTCCCCCCTCAGAGTGACCTCCCTCAGGAGCGGAAGCCCCGAGTGGTGCGTCCGGCGGGCCGCCTGTGCACCGAGCTCCACCGCCACCTCACCACCGCCCAGGACTCAGAGGACACCCCGGCCCTTGACACAGAGGAGGACGAAGAGGAAGAAGAGGACGAGGAAAGTGAGTCGGAGGAGGATGAAGAGGAGGAAGGGGAGGAAGAAGAGGAGGAGTCTTCCAGCAGCGAGGTGGAGGGCGTGGCAGTTGTGACTGCTGTCCCCTCTGAGCCAGCCAAGCCTCAGTTCAGCTCAGAGAAAGAACTGAACTCAGTGGTGGAGCTGATCACCTACATGCACACTTACTGCCTGCCCACGCGCAAGCAGCAGGGCTGGGAGCGTAAGGACCGTGACCTCCAGAGGCCTCGGGCCAGACCTGAAGCTTCCCGCCTGGCCCCCGCAAATTCTCACAGCAGAGTTGTCTTGGTGGCTACTCCTGGGACTAGTGGGGGCTTGACTGGGACAGGCAACAGTGCCCCGAGGAGGCTCCCCTTCGCAAGGCGAAGGGAGATGAAGGCCAACTCCCTTCTCCGTGAGCTCCTGCAACAGAGCAGCTCTTTCGATGTGAGCAAGCCTTACAGACTGCACAGCCCTCCCTACTCCCACTCCCTCAGCCCCAACAGAGGAGGAATATCGGCTCCTTCTGCCCTGGCTAAATCAGCCCCTGCCCACTCCCCCAGCTCCACCACCCATAAACTGGAGCTTCGTAAAGACTCTTCCTCTCCTGAGAGAAGATACTACTCCTGTGAGGCGCCTCAAAGCCCGGAGGGGACAGCAGAAGACGGTGGCTCCTTCTCGGTTCGGCGCTCCCGACGTCTGGCCTCCTTCCCCAGCCGCTTTGCCAAGAGGCTGCGGCCTGGTCGGGCAAGGGAAGGAGAGGGGAAGGACAAGGAGGAGAAGGAAGAGGGACGAGCAGGAGTCAAACTCCTGCCAACCCAAGCAGGAGGGGGAACCACAACGGAGACGCAGCCAGAGCAGCGAACGTCGGGTGACGGCAGCGCCGGTGCAATGGAGCCGACCAAACCCTGCTGCCACAACGGTGAGATGGATAGGAAAGATACAAGCTATATTCATACTACAGGCTTTTATTCTCAGACACACATCTTCTGAGCATGCTTGTAATGCAATGCATGGTTGTAACAGGCTTTTTATGCTGATTGCAGAAAAGCGAGCCTGCCTCTGTCTGCCTCTCAACCCCAAGTCCACAGCGTGAGTATCTCTATATAAAGTACCTGGTGTGTTTCATCATACAGTAGTAGCTTGGTAAAAGTCCTTTTCATGCAGCATCAAGCCTGCAGTAGCAGAGTACTTCATGTTAAGCATTGCAGAAGCATCCTTTTATGAATGTTTTGATTTTTCCTGGCCCTCTTACTGCACTTTCGCTTGTGTATAATGCAATCTAAAAACTGTAACAAAAATATCTACTAGTTCATAGCCAGCTATTTTGTAAGCTAAAAAAGAGACCACATTTTTCAAATAATTTCTTTTGAAGACTGAGGCAAAATGCAGCAGTAGTTCACCGAGCTTACAGTTAGGAACTTAAATTTAAAGACTAAATCTACATGTGAGATATCTAACTTAATTATAAAGTTAGTTATAGTATAGTATTATTATTATAGTAAATTATAAAACTCTTCTTATAACCTTAACCGTGAACAAATGTTAACCATAGCTAAACTGTTGGTGCTTAATATTTGTTCATCACAACCCAGGTACAAATATCAAATAGCATTTGCATGTTATTACATGACCCTAGCAGAAGTTTGTTTTGTAATTTTTTTTTTTTAAATTTGGGCTCACTATTGGGTCTGATAAAAACAGTTAAGTGGCTCTTTCATAGAAATTAATGTTATGCAAAGGGCTCCAGATAATCCCAGCAACGTATCAATCTCAGTAAAAGATTACATTAAGAACTACATCTGCCAAATTTAGCAGCAAAGTTACAGTACCCATTTTGCCACAAGGTAGATTTTTTTTTGGGGGGGGGGGGCACAATGCAAATACCATCTAGAATTTTTTTAAATAGTAGAAATGCAATTGTAGTCGTAATATTAATAAATTAATAATAATAGGAATGACAGCTATAGGAAAATTAATGTCAGCATCAGTAACCAATAACAACAACTGTAGTAGCAGTTGTCGAGCAGGAACACGGGGGCAGCAGGTGGCCCACAACCACAGATCCAGTCTCTGCGGCTCCGGAGGCAGAAATACCTGCTGAAAGTGACAGAAGGAGAGAGGAGAGAAATGAGAAAGCACAGAACTACGAGAGAGAGAAGATGTCGAGTTAGTAACATGCAGTAATGGGATAAAAATGCATACAGATGGAGAGGGAGAGAAAGAGAGAGGAAAGAGGTGCATCATGGGAAGTCTTGCAGCAGTCTAGGCCTATAGCATCATAACTAAGGGATGGTTCAGGACTCACCCGAGCCAGCCATAACTATAAGCTTTATGAAAGAGGAAAGTCTTAAGCCTACTCTTAAATGTTGAGATGGGGTCTGCCTCCTGAACCCAAACTGGGACCTGATTCCACAGGAGAGGAGCTTGATAGCTGAATGCTCTGGCTCCCATTCTACTTTTGGAGACTCTAGGAACCACAAGTAACCCTGCATCCTGGGAGCGCAGTGTTCTAGTCGGGTAATAAGGTATTATGAGATCTTTAAGATACGACGGTGCCTGACCATTAAAAGCTTTGTAGGTGAGGAGAAGGATTTTAAATTCTATTCTGGATTTTACAGGAAGCCAGTGCAGAGAAGCTAATATTGGAGAAATATGATCTCTTTCCTCCTGTAATGCCAATTACATGTTCCAGTCTCTGTAATAGGATGTGATGGTCAATGGTGTCGAACGCAGCACTAAGATCTAACAAGACAAGTGCAGAGACAAGTCCATTGTCTGATGCAATTAAAAGGTCATTTCTAAGTTTCACCAGTGCTGTCTCTGTACTATGATGCACTCTAAATCCTGACTGATAATCCTCAAATAAACTATTGTTATTTAGAAAGTCACACAGCTGATTGGCGACTGCTTTCTCAAGGATCTTAGAGAGAAAGGGAAGGTTAGATATAGGTCTATAGTTGGCTAAAACCCCTGGTGGGCAAGAGTGGGCTTTTTAAGAAGCAGTTGAATTACAGCTACTTTAAAGGATTGTGGTACAGCCTGTTAATAGACACAGATTGCTACAGTGCTGAAAAGAAACCTGGGGTTGTTTTTATTTTCCTCTATTAATGATGAGTAGTAAGCTGCTCTGGCATTACGGAGGGCTTTCCTGTATGTTTTCAGACTATTTTGCCAGACTAAACGAGATCCTTCCAGGTTGTGGGAACGCCATTTCCTTTCAAGTTTCCGTGATGTTTGCTATAATTTGCGGGTTTGGGGGTTATACCATGGAACTGACCTTCTTTGTTTTATTATCTTCTTTTTTTAGAACAGCGATAGAATAGAGTGTCGTTCGCAGTGAGCCTGCAGCGCTATCAACTAGATGGTCAATTTGGGAGGGGCTGCGATTCGCATAGGAGTCCTCTGTTATATTGAGACATAACATTGAATTAAATGCAGATGGAATCGCTTCCTTGAATTTAGCCACAGCAATATCAGATAGACATGTAGAGTAAGAGTTTTTGCCTAATGGCATGTAGTCCAGTAATAGCAGTTCAAAAGTTATTAAATAATGGTCCGATAAAGAAGGATTCTGTGGAAAGACTATTAAATGTTCAATTTCAATGCCATATACCAGAACAAGGTCGAGGGAGTGGTTAGGCCTAGGCCTCTTACATGCATAAGAGTAGAACATGGCTGGGCTCTTTTTCAAGTACAGTTTTCCCACTTAGAGTCTGAAGTAAATTCCAAATGGATTCAATGGAGGCTACTGTTCCACATTGCTGAGGAAATGCATTCAACATCATGGGAATCGTTATTTATGAGTATGAGCGAGAGACTGATTCCATTAAGGCGCAGAGGATTGTTTCAGCTATACTAATCTAATCTAATTCTGTAAACACGCAAATTACTGCGTTAATCACCCTTGCTGTAATTTTTAAAATTCAGCACTAATTGATTTGATCCTATTTGAGTATTTGTTTCATTGTCTTAATTATATAATCTAATGCTTCACAATCTGGCAGTAGTCCATAATTAATACATTTTCACTTCAAAGTATTAAGTGTTTGGCCTGGGGATTTGTTGTTGGCAGGGTGAAAAGGTCTCCGAAACACAGTTAAGACCACTGTGTGACACATAACACAATACTAATGTAAATATTTACATTCAGCATAACAAAGTTTGACAGCACTATCTAGACCATACTGGATTTTGAATCGCAAACCCGTTAGTCTTAGATGTGTCACCTAAAAAGTTGTAAGGGAGTAAGAATATGAACAAAATGACAAAACTGTCTTCATGCTTCAAAGAGAGCCCGGATCTGTTTTTCAATGCATTTCAGTAAGCACAGTTTGCAGTCATGTCATGTATAATCTCATAAAACTGTATAATATTCTGAACTTGTAACAAGATAAACCAGGCCCAAATTCAGCGATATTATTCCAAGATCCCTAATGAATCGGGACCCCTGGCTGGCTTACTCAGATTTTAATCTCTGCCAGACAGAGTGCCTTCACTGCTCTTACTTTTCCAAATTAACCCCCCCCCCCCATCAAACCCTGGAACTTCTCCAGCTCTAACCAGTCACAAAGCTGAATGTTTTCCTGTACAAACCCCTGGCGTCCGTTCATCTAAATGTATCTGTCTTCTTAAGTGCTCATCAAAAAAACCCCAAAAAGTTGTGTTTTTTATTTTACTCTCCTGTTCTCTGTGGAGGGTAAGTAATAGCCCGCCTGAAGCCAATCCACTCGGCACTGCTCCTGCCTTTCATGGCAACTGGAGAAACAGAAACAGACAGCCAGAAATAGAAAGCAGAAGAAGAATAGGGGAGAGGACAGCGGAGTACATATGGTGGTTGTGATAAGAAATGAGGAGCGCTGAGAAATGCCAGTAGCATTTACAGGGAGAAACATAATTCAAATTCAGCAGACATCAGCTGAAACTGTGCTGTTTTTATTTTAAGGGGAAAATAGCTTTTACTGAAAGCCTTTTAAGGCTGTTATTGGATTCCTGTTGACTTGAATGTTTGAAAAATACAACAGATTCCAACATGACACAGCAATCTTTAATTTCTCTCTCTCTCTCTCTCTCCTTTGATCTCTGTTGTCTCTTCACCACCAGAGAGTCCCAGTACAGCACCAAGCCTTTTGAGCAGACGCTCAGTGTCGATCTGTGTGGAACGGCAGGTAAACACATCTCATGTTTACTCAATTGTTTGTTTGGATATACATTGATGTCAACAGGTTACAGCTCTAAAGATACAGTCATAAGGGACAGGGATAGTGGGACCAAATCTTATTTTGTTTGGGATTAGAAGTAGGAGGAAGCCGTGCATCAACATTGTTAGAGATTTCTCCTTGAGCTGATGCTGAAAGTGTCTTAAAGCAATAGTTTGACATTTTGGGAAATACGCTTATTCTGCCAGAGAGTTAGATGAAAAGATTGATACCATGCTCATACCTGTACGGTAAATATGAAGCTGGAGCCAACAGCCGGTTAGCTCAGCTAGCATAAAGACTGAGACCAGGGGGAAACAGCTCACCTGGTTCTGTCCAAAGGTAAAATCTGCCTGCCAGCACCTCAGAGCTCAATAATTAACAAGTTATATCTCATTTGTTTAATCCATACAAAAACTGAACTGTAAAAACTTTTTGGTTATACGAGGCGTTATGGGCTGGACTATTTCTTGGCAGTTCATATCCTTCTCATGTGGGTATCTCCTGCTTCCCCCTTCAGGTCTGACCCCTCCCACAACCCCACCTCACAAACCAGTGGAGGATGAGCTCTTCAAACCGGCAGAGGGAGGAAAGGGTGGTGAAGGAGCAGGTGGTGGCAGCAGTGGCGATGGAGGAGGTGGCAGCGAGTGTGTTCAGTCGGCTTCAACCACCAACACCAATGTTGCCACGAAGGGCTCATCCTGGGCTCATCGTGCCCACCACCAACGGAAGCTTCCAGAGCAGACGGAGCTGTATGCCCAACTGCGCCGCATGGGCCAGGCTGGTGACAGTGACACCCACCGCACCTTTGGCGACCACGACTACTGTGCGCTGAGCCTCGGGGAGAGCCGCAAGCGTAGCGCTGCCATGCTTGGTGCCATGTTGCAGGCACAACGAGGGAGCGATGGAGTTAGCACCCTAGCACCCAGAGCAGCCGACAATCAGGTATCGGATGGAAAGGGCAAGGAGAACGGGGAATGGCTGGTGGTATCAGAAGTCGCAGAACCACTTGAGAAGCAGACAGTGGTGATATTATCATCGCCGCCATCAGACTGCCAGTCAGCAGCTGCCACGCCACCAGCCTCAGAGGAAGAGGGTGAGCGCTCGTCTGCATCTCGCTCACCCTCGCCCATCCTCCACCTGTGTCCCGACTCCCCCGCCAGCAAGACAGACTCCAGGTGAGACAGAGAGACAATGAGTGTGAGAGGATGAAAAGGAGAAGTGTGAAGATGTGGATCAAGGGCATTAGATCAGCAGTGAAATGCAGAGAGAATCACATAGAGGGACAGAGAAAAGCAACAATGTGGCAGAGGGAATGAGAGAATAGTAGAACACAGTATGAGATAAAGAACAATTCTGCATTTTTTTAAAAAGGCATGTTAGACATTTATACACGCCAAGTATGACTCTTTAGTGTTGTTTTCTCAGCATATTGTGCCACATACAACTGCTTCACGGCACAGGCTCTACAGTCTGAATCTACTTTTGTGTTGCTGTAAAAAGAATGGCTAGAAGTACAGTGTTGTTGCAAAATTTGAATGAAGAGATTACAGTGAGAGATGCCTCAGTATAAACAGCATGGCGAAATCTTTGACGGTTGACAAATTTCTGGCGTCTTACGGTATACAGTATATCACTCAACCCTAGAGACAAGGGTAAACGAAGGTGCCAAAAGATCAGGTTAGATGCTGGAGGCTGAACTCTAACTCTACATGCAGACATCTTTAGTTGCAATGCACCGCACACCTTAAGTCAAAGCATCAACCGTTGTCACTTCAATTTGTTTTGCTGCTTGTGGCTGCAAAAACTGTACCTGACCTCATTCTAAGTTAGACTGAACTGTCTAACTTAGAATGAGGTCAGTACTAATTTCTATCCTTGTAAGTTACTGTTTGACTTGACTGTCTCACATAGAATGAGGTCAGTGTTCATATTATTTCTGTACATGGAAGACAATGACTGTATGGAATGGAATGTAAGAGAAAAAGACGATAAAGAACAGAGCGATTCCGTACTGCAGTCGGTGGGAGAAAGTCTCCTTTTTTGCCGCAGTTGACCTGTTTCCTCATGTCTGACATTTCAGTTTCACCTTGTGTCCGTCCTTATCTCACTTACTATCCTCGCTCTCTTTCCCCTTTCCTTCCTCGTCCTCTCTTAGTGAGAACTCGGAGATCTGTCCCGACGACAAGCAGAGGAACAAAACCAAGTCTGACGAGGTACAGAGAACATTCACGCTCTACAGTCTTCTACATACTGCAGTACTGTTGAATTAAAGACACTTTTTCAAATCAGGATGACACACTGCATGTAAATGAACACAGGGTCTTAAGTGTTGAGCCTCAGGATGCCACCCTACACTCAGCCTTCCTGCTTCAGTTCCCACATCTATCTGTATTCTGTATTGTCCTTTGTCCTGACTGTTGCCATGGTTTCCCTGTTGCCAGGACAACTGCCAGGTGTTTTACATCCACAACCTGCCAACCAGTGTGACCCAGAACATGCTGAGGAAACGCTTCCAGGTTTTCGGCAAAGCAGAGGACTGCAAAGTCATCATCTGCAACGAGTAAGTGTCCTGAACTGGATTCCTTGATCTGAAGAGAGGAGAGGAGAACTTTTTTTATGATACAGTAAACCTAGTTTTTGTGCTGTGGGTCGCAGTCTGTGTATGCAAGTTGCACTGACTTTATAATCAGATGTCATTAATTCATACTAGATTAAGACGTAAGTGCTTGAAAATTTGAGTTACTGGGCTTGGTAAATGAAATGTAAATAGCAAGTCATCATCATCATCTGAATTCCCCTGAAGTAATTTGGCAACCTGTGGGAAACGGCGTTGAGACGCAATAAACACAAAAAAAGATAATGAGAAAATAAGAAGGCAGTCTTTGTTGACATGAAAGGCTTCAGCAGGACTGAAAATCACAAACCTTGACAATTTGTCGGATTAAAAGTTTTTAAACCCCCGTCTATGCTATATATTTTGCCTGAAATAAAAAGTCAGACCTAGAGGTACTATTGCAAACTAAAATTGTAATGACTACTGCAGGAGTTTGTGCCTCTTGTGTTCCTGTTTTTGTTCTAATGTTGAGTTGTCATTTTATGTAACTATTTTCAGTTTTATGTCTAAAAAGTTGGGACACTTAAGCCTTATACTGAAACATAGAATGCTAACCAATGAGACACCTAGCAACAACAGCGGTCTGCACTTTAACATTTAGAGTTAACATTTTCTCATGTTTGTGTAGGTTACTTCAGGTGCTCTGGAGTTGGGCTTTGCACTGATGCTGGTCACTGCTCCCAAATAGTTAGAATGGGTCAATGGCAGAGGACAAATTTCCCCATGGTGATTAATTAAATATGTCCAGAGACAGATGAGACCAGTAAAGATGATGTTTTTGGTTCTGCAGCTTTTTTGTATTGGACCATTTCAATTCAATTATTCTTTCAATTTGTGCATTGCATGCACATTGAATGATAGGATTCATATGACTGATTCTGCATTCTCCATCTCTACTGATGCCAGCATGCACCTTCTTCATCTCCTCAAAAGCAAACTGTCATTATCTTAATGCATGTATCTGTCTCTCCCGTCTGGTTGTAGGGAGCGCTGTGGGGTGATAAAGATCTGCCAACCAGGGGTTCAAAGACACTGGAGAGAACGGGAGACTGTGTTCCAGAATGGACCTGCGGGCCTAAGGAGGCTAACAAGGAAACGCTACATAGATCTTGGTAATGAACACACACACTGATAAAGTTATAAGCGGCTCAACTAGTAAAACAGCATGACTTGCATCAAATTGCACCAGGCAACTATGGTGGCCCCTAGTGGCCCCCCTAGTGGCAGTGAAAGATAACCCTTTTTGAGCCTGTGTTTTAAACTTGTATAAACCCCTGACTAATGTGTCCAAAGGCCTTGACATCTCCAAGTGTAGCGTCAGTAAAGCATTGTGAAGAAAACCTTCACCTCTGGGTGACAAAGTGGTCTCTTAAGACATAGCTTTTCATTTATCACAGTCACACCAAAGAGTGGCACAGTGGAAGCAATTGGTAGTGCTGGAAGCTTGGTGATGTAGTGACTACTGGCTGGTTTTGCGGTAGCTACTGACTATTAGTAGTTACTAGTTTTGTTTGTGACAAAATAGAGTTGTCAAATGGTTTTCAGTGGTACAATAGTGAAAATGTGCACGTCAAAATTCACCTGAATGCGAAAGCACCAGGCGAGTTTACTGCACCTCCTTACTGGGTTTATGAAGCACACATTCCATCTGAAATGATCTTTGAGTAAATTGTACTCAAGAAAGATCGAGAGGAAATGTTCTTTACAAGGACTTGGAATCTGACTTGGATTTCTTACATTTGACAATGACCCTTGTTTTTCTGTCTTGTAGATGAGGCAGGTCCGGGCCCCGTCAAGAGCAAGTACGATGCACTGGACTTTGACACTCTGCTAAAGGAGGCCCAGAAGTCCCTGCACCGCTGACAGCACAGTGCCCCTGACTGGCCAGCCTTAGTAAACTGCAGCAACACCCCTCTGACTACAAGGCTCTGCCCTCAGACAGGCCTCTTAGTACCTCCATTCAAGGCAACCTCGCAAAATGTTTACATTTTTACCATTGGAATAAAAGTAACATTAAGGACCTTGTTGTTTTTTTAAGTTTCTTTCACCGGAGGATACTGCTTAAAAGTGAGAAAGCCACTGGGAGTCTGGTGGAGTTAAGAGACAATGGAGGAAACGACTTTTAACAGTAATGGTACAACACCTAAAAACGATAATGATACAGCTCTCTGCTGAACAACTAACAAAGCTGTATGTGTTGTTGAAATCATCGCCCCGCCTTGGAAGAGCGGGCATGAGACCTCTGTAGCAAATCGTTGCTATTCCTGCGTTGCGTTGGTCGTTGTGGTGTGTGTTTCTGCGTGTGCGTGTTCTTTGTTCTGTTTGTTTTGTAAAAAAAGAAAAAAAATCCCCCTTTTTCCTGTCACGGATGGTGAATCTGCAAGCTATGTTCGCCATGAAGTTTTGCGGTTGTATAACCAGAAAAAAAAAAAAAAACCCAACCCTGCTTTGTTTTAGCGAAAAATTGTGGATGTTATAAATTTTAAAATCTATTGTGTGTGCGTTATGGACAAAGAATATATATATAAAAAAAAAACTTAACATAATCATTTGATGACTGATAAAGTTTACAAATCTAAAATGAAGAAGAAAAAAATCATGTTTTTTTCTTTTTTGTAACTGTAGTGCTTCCTTGATTTGATCTATGCACTGTAAGGAGGTAAATGTCTCCGCTATCCTCCACTTTCCCCCCTTTGACTCTAATCTCTAACTCTGCCATGCTGACTATTTTGGCTTCTGCTACTGGCTGCTGCAGGCTCTGTTTGATAGGCATTTATACATTAAGACCCCAACTCGGTCCTGGGAAAAATTTCACCTCAAAATATTTTCCAACCCATGTGAACTAAAGCATTTATTGGGAAAGCATGTATCTTAAATGTTGCAAAAGCTTTGAACTGGTGTCAAAATAAGCTTAAATAAGATACACATATAGTTCCTCTTTATTTGTCAAAATAACTACTATGTGGCTATAATGGGTCACAAAGAAGTTTCAAAAAATATTTACTAAAGCAAAGCAAATCCCAGGATCGGGGCTAATGTTAGAAATCCGGTTAGGGTTGGGTTAAAACAGGAGTTGGGTCAGAATTAGATATGGGATAAAGTCAGGGTAAGATATGCATTATCTGTGGACGGATGCCAGAACTAATGGTTGTGATAGTCAGTTTTTACAAAATAATGTGTGGGCTTCATTGGTTGATTCCAGGTCCATTTTTTCCCACATCTAGAGGGGTCTGGATGTATCTTTGATAGGGTCCCACTGAACATGTGTCCATTAAAGGCTGCAGCCTAATGACACCCCGCCCCCCGAATGCCACAGCCAATGCAACAGTTACTGTTTACATTTGGATTGGAGCAAGCAGGACTAAAATGGAGAAATTCAAGTTGGTAGCCACTGACCCAGTCCAATCCTCTTTCACATAAGGTCCATCAGTCATTACAGGGCAAAGTACTGTAAATTAAATTCAACTATTTGGATTGTCCAGGAATCCTTTTTTTCAGGAGAAGACCAATTTGCTCCCCATAATCCACCCATCGAACATTGCTATTGCCAGAAGTAGACGAATCTGTGGGTTCAAATGGAATGTATTCAAGAATCTGAATGTAATCATTGTGTTTTCCCCATTTCTGATTGCCCAAAGATTGTGGAGCTTTTTGGTGCTTTTAAAAAGGTAGACTTGCTTAGTCATCTGGTTGACTGCATGTGACCAATTCTGGCTTGAAGTACAGTCCAGGTAGCGCCTAATTTACATTTCTGATGCAGCCAGTAGCACCCGCCATGAAAAAGGGAGAGAGCCTCCAAGCCTGCCAATCCAGTGGCACCACACCGCCACCTACAACACACCCAGGGCTTGAAAGTAACAAAGCTTCGGCCGAGAATCCAATTTCTCGTCTGAGAGGTACTGTATCAGCTGAGCATCTCTACCTCACATCCATCCCTGCTCCCCCTGTCTTTTTATTTCCTCGTTCTACTGGATGCCCCTCCTCTTTTATAAGTCTCTCACACTTTGTTTTTTGTCAGAAATGTTGTCTGTGTGAGGGTTTCCCCAACTGATGGGCAGTTATGGGTAGTGTAGGGGTTTGTGTTTGATTTTTTTATACTATGACTCCTACCACTAAGCCCCTTGTGATGGGAATAATCTCTCTCTTTCTCTAAATCTTTCCTTCGCTTGCCTCATAACGGTTTTTAGTGTGTCTGTCTCGACCTTGTGTCTTTGTGTAACTGAGTGTTTTGTCTTTGTCTCGTGTTTGAGTCGGACACTGCTGATGCTTGCAGGTCGGTGAGGAGGGACGGGAGAGGTTGAATGATGTCTTGGTGGTTGGTTGGTCCTTGTTTAGAGGGGAAGATTCCCAATCTTCACCCGCTGCCCTCGGTTTCTTGTTTTCTTCAGGGACATGCCATTCCTCCCGATTTCCCTGTTCCTCCTCTCCTTTCCCAGGAATTTTAATAAAACGCAACCCGACTCTTTCTCTAACTTTAACTCTATCGCTTTGTCTCTCGTGGGTTCAAGGCCTTGTTTCTAGGTCTTCCCTAAACCCTGGTTAACTCCCTGCTTTTTAACAGATAATCCCTCTTTCCCCATCCTCTTCCTTGTCCTTTCTCTATCTAATCAACTCCTTGGTAACACACACAAAAAATTGAATGTTTACATCACTCGATTCTCCTTTGACTTTATTAGGAAAGCACACTAAGTACAAAGGCGCCTTATTCAGTGTTTTAAAAGATATAACAGCAAGTGAAGTGGCCTAGAGGGACGCACCTTCTCCAGGCTCACTGATGTCCAAAACGAACAAAAACAATTTAGTGCTATACATACTGATTGAGAAACAAGGTGTCAAAGGAAAAAAAAAAAAAATCAGAAATTTTAACTAATTGCGAACAACTGAATGAGTATTTGTGCTTAGTATGTATACTACTAAAAAGTGAGAGAATGTGCTGGTTTACATATTAAAAAAAGAATATATTATAATATATGAATATGAAATGTGTATATAGCACTATGCCTTGTTGTAAACATAAAATGTATTGTGTGGTTTTTTGGTTTTTTTTTTTTTTTTTTAAGATGGCGGGTCATAGTTGATTGCTAATCAGACAGGAGATAGTCAGGTCGGTTTTGTTCCAATGAGTTAATGTTTGTTCAGTACAAGGAGGAAATTAAGGGAAAAAAATAAGTTCAAATGACTTCACACAAAGTCCAACACTGTTGTAAAAGAAAGACAAGTATCCCTTTAGACTATCACACTAGAAGGGTCTATTTCTTTGCCGTTTATGAAATGACTAAATATTTTTTTATGGGTTTTTTTTGTTTTCTTAAAAAGCAATTTGAAATGCAATACATAATAATCTTATCTTTAAGACAGCCTTTCCGAAAAACTGAGGTAATAATGTACAGTGTATGGTTGGTTGTTGAACTACAACACGGGCAATCTTTGAGCTGCAGATTCAATAGGCTACTGTACTGTATGTAGATTGCTGTTAAACACAAAAAAAAAATCCTAAAAAACAAACTACAGGAAGAATGTGGTCAGTTGCGTCGTAAACACATAACACGTATACAAAAGAAATCGTACTAATATACTCTTGCACAAATAACGTCCCAAGTAGTGAAATATCTTCACAATATTTTCTTCTCATTGAAAGCAAACTGTTGTAACTATGTTATTACCACGTGGTGCACAGGTTTGTAAAAATCTGAGTTGCATTGGATATTTGTAGTACAGTAACAGCTAATAACTATACATGTATGGGGGAGGGAGGAAAAGAAGAAAAAAGTTGTCGCTGGTTTGACCCACTTCAATTTTCAGACTAGTTGATACAGATGAGGTAGACACTGTAGAAATCCCAGTTTCATTGCTGCACCTTTACTTCATCCCAAAAAGAAAGCATTTGGATTAAATTAATTACAATCAAATACAAAGTTACAGAATGGTATAATGGTCCAACTAGCTGAGAGGCAATGGAGTTTTGTGTTTGCAAGATTGTGCATTACTAAAGCAGGATAAATGGAAAATAAAGCATGACGGCAGCCTGATTTGACATTTGTGAATGCTGCATGTACAAAAAGCAGAAGATGTAAGGGGACATGAAAAGAAGTACAAGTGGGAGAGAAAGTAAAGGGGTGGAGGTCAAGGATGAGAATGGGAGAAGAAATTTGCCTTCAAACCTGAACATGGAAAGGTTTCAGTTTTAGTTTTTCTTACTGATGACCAAAATGTTACCTTAAAAAGGCTTTTAGTTAGCAAACCTTAACTGTTTTCACATGACAAATATTGTATGTGGCAAAACTAGTTCCTGTTTGGCTTGCTGCTTTGTTATCCTTTTCGTGGAGGAAGAGCATACACAGTTTCTACATGTAATCCCAAATTCAGACCTCCACTTATTTGAGGAAATCTTGAGACTGCAGCATGTGGTGGGATATCTACAGTGGCCGTCGCTGTGCCTGCGAGGGTGCCTCCATTGTTCTAGAGGTGAATGACATCGAAACTACCCCATTTTTCATCGTGGCAAGCCTTAAAAGCCATTTATTATTAAAGTTTCAACTCCTTTCCAATCCAATGTGGTTTATTATTAAATAATTACTGACGTAATTAAAACTTTTTTCAATAGCCATATTATAAAAAGGTATATACATATATATGAATATATATTTGTGTGTTTGTGTAGATATCTAGATGATCATATACTTTCTTATAGAAAACTTTGATGTTGACCATTCTCCTCAGTGTTTTGAGAACACGTTGACGCATTTCAACATAATACCGTTGTCCGCTTGGTCTGGGTCCGAGGTTGATGGACAACGAATCCAAATTTTAAAAAAAAGTAAAAAAAAAAAAAAAAAATCAAATAAAAATAAAAAAACCTTCCAAAGGGAATTACCCTCGTCAGAATGCAATACCTTTCTTTCCACTCACCATTTCAGAAAAATGGAAAATGGCAAGAAAACCATAAAACTTGATAGGCAAGTTGACCAAAAAATAAAACTTCAACAATAAATAGCGTGTGACGGCTCACGAAAAATGTGACATTTTCGCTGGCCGCGTCAGATTCAGTTTTATAGATGTTATGTTTCCAATACCATGGCCCACTAAAAACACTTCTTTGTTTTTATGTCACTCACTGTTTCTTTAGTTCAGTAAACAATGTATCTGTCAGCTTGCTACACTATCAAATTAGCCCCTACCAGGACAGGAGTGCTTGCAATACCGGCCTGATACTGGCTTCAGATTCCACTTTCGTCTTTGATCTGCAAAATGGTTGTTTCACATTTTAACTTCAACAGTTGTACAATACACAGAAACTAATGGCTAATCTGTCAAACTTGATGGCAACAGTGATGTCAAATAGGCACTTAGTAGGGACTGCAAACTGTCAAACTGCTAAATGTGAGTGGGTGTTTTTTTTTGGTGGAAGAAAATATTTTGACAAAGGGCATACATTGTTGTTGTTTTTCATTACTATTGATTTTATTGTCTATTTACATCTAATGACTATCAAATTCACAAATTATTTTTTTTTTCTTTTTTAACTTAGTTTTTGGTAAAAACAAAAAAGGTAAATATTGCTAGTCAGATTTTATATTTTTACATATGTTGGTTTTATTTTGCGTTTCTTCTTTTTTATTTATACGCCATTTAGTTTGGATGTCTTTAAATGGTGTTATTTTCTCCGTTTTGTGTGAATTCATATGTCTTGAGAATGTGGAGACAAAGGCATTTCAGTATTTTTGAATCGTTAAAATCTAGTTTCATAGAAGCGGAAGTATCTGATGTTATAAATTATATTTTAATTCATGTAAATAGTTTAAAACAGAAGACTATGGCTTCCTTTTAAACTGAATACATTTCTCTTCAGAGATTGTTTACATTATGAAACTGTAGAGATGTGCTCCTCATATACTGTATAAAGTACATATATTCATTGATTTGCCTCCAAAAAATAAAATCCTAATGAACAGCATTCTTTCGGTGCATGTGGTGATTTTTTTAACAAGGAAGAAATACCACATTACAATTTAAAGCATTTGTTTTAGCTCACTGTAGACCGTATTTAGGGCTCCTACTGAAGACAAATCTTCAAAATCAGGTAACAAATGTTTGGTTCATTTTTAAAAACTCCAATTTTCTTAAACTGTAGTTTTTAGCAAATGTTACTCAAACAGGACTAAGTCCACATTTGGTGCTCTAGTGCGTATTTGGGGCAGCAGGGTGGTGTATGTGGGATTGAGTCAAAATAAACTACAATGTGTGTGTTCATGGTAATGAAGGAACATGTCACCCAGCGCACTGGAGTGGCTCAATTATGTGTTTTTAGTAGTTTCTAGACAACAATGGAGCTCTATTTATATACACACACACACACACACACACACACACACAACTGGTTAGTAGGATAATTTCATTGTTGGTTTGGGTCTTTTCATGGGATTTGTTGACAATAAGAAAAATATTGAATATCACAAAGCCTTATCCTTTAACTGACATTGGTTTTGTCAAAAACACTTTTTTCTGTAGTTTTTTGTCTTTTCTTTACACAACAAATGAAATGAAAGTGAATTTTGGTGCTCCAGACAGAAAGCGAGCCCTATCTCTGCAAAGCATGGTGATGAAACCTGCCCAGTGGTTGGTCACATCCTCAGTGTAGTTGTACCCTGCTTGATTAACTTTTGCATTGGCCCTAGAAAGGCTACTTCTAAGTGCAGTATATGATTATGTGATTATATGATTATTATTAAATGGGAAATGTAATCACTATTCTGTTACTTCACACTTTTGTGTCTTTAAATACTTAGTTATTACAGGTTATAATATTGTTTGTGCTGAGTGTTAACATGGTTACACAAGACTGCATGTATTATGTGACTGCCGTGATGATGCGAGGTTCAGCTTCATAAAGCTGTATGCTTTACGACATTCCCTCTTTCCAGTCTTCCCCTGGTTGAACAGCGTCCTATTAACAGGTCGCTGGCAATTTTCTGCCTGGCTTAACTGTGATTCACATGTCAGTGACTGCACTGATGATGTCGGTGCATGGGACATCACTATACTAGCACTGCTGTAGTGATCTCTGGTCTTCTGTCACTCCCACACCAGCAAAAACACATGGGAACATATGTGTTTCACAAAACCCCAAGGCTACGAGGAAGGAGGAAAATCTAAATGTACCAGGCTGAAAATAAATTATATTCAGCCTGGTATGGAGCAAAACCACCTGAGAGGGCCACCTGACAGGGCAGAAGGAAAGGACTAAGGATATAAATAAGAGTAAACACAATTTTGTGGATGGTTAAATATGTAGGTTTTATACACAGGCCATAGAAAAAACCCCACAAAAACAGTCCAGAGCAAGATATTGACCACCTAAAACTGACCAAATGACATCAGGATCCATAGGCGCCTCTGCGAGCCAAATAAAACAAAATCACATCAATTTTTAGAGTAATTTTTCAAACTTTGGAACATGTAGTTCTAGAGTCAGTTTTGTTTTTCCTAAAGAAAACATTGCTTTCAATCTGACAGGGCTTTCACACCAACAGCAAGGCCATTATTTCCAATGGAGATAGTGGCGCAAACTTTGGAGAAAAGTTCAACTAAATTGCTCTCTGACCCAAACTATGATGACCTTCACAAAGCACCAAGTGCATTTGTCCCAAAATGGCAAAACAAAAGTCTGAATTCCTGGAGTTCTGTACCTCTACTCTCTGACAGAGACTTGAGTAAAAACCTCAATCACGGTCGAAGTGGTCGGCGAGGACAAGGATACCGGGTTAGAAAATGTTGTGAGCCGCTTTGTGCTGCTCTTCATTCTGTGCTCTAGTTCGTTCAAACTATTCCTTCTTGCATGTTTGGTCTGAAACCAGCATCGGGTGGTACCAAGAAGTTGCACCCAGATCCAAACTAACTACAGGAAATGATCACAAAACATAAAACTGCATGAACATTTTTTTGACCATTGAGAGAAAGAATTCAAAAAGAAGCTCTAGGTAACTTCTTATTTACACATCTAGAAGTCACAACAGCATGAGCATCCCATTGGAGTTCACTTGAAATGTAATATTTACTCTCCTTTGAGCTCTGGTTTGGCCTCCAACTCCTGAGAAAAATATCTGGCTCTTTAGCAGCTAGATATTCCACTTTCTTCACCAGCTAGTTGCTAGCCTAGTCTGACTGCTGTTTGTTGCTGGGTTCATCAGAGCTTTTTTGCTGAAAAACAGCTGCCTGCTGCTGCTGGAAACCAGGTTGATGAGAGCCATTCAGACTCCAGAAAACAATGAGAAACCAATACAATGAGCTGAAGGCAGCTAAAATGTGTAGAGCTATACATTTTAGGGTTAATTCTCTGCTTGATACAAGACACCCTGCATTCTGCATGCTCTTTGGCTTCTTGTATCTGAAATCTCATTCTTGTGGTCTCTACCCAGAACTCATGACCACAGGTAAGAGTTGGAACATTGACAAATTGCAAATTCAGGAGTTGCACATACAGGCTCCATCTTTCTTCCTTTCATCATGACTATCTGGTACAATGCAATTGTATGCAACTAGCTTGTCCTCAACTGTGAACAAGACTTCAAAATACTTTAACTCTTTCACTTGGGGCAGCAAATCACTCCTAATCTGAAGCCGGAAATCCACCGTACCATGGCCTCAGACAGGAACTGGCTCTTATTCCAACCACTTCACATTTTGGCTACCCACCAAAAGCGTAGACCCTCCATTCCTTGGCTAAGATGGTACAGATTCTGTTCATAAATACTACAAACAGAATCGGTGACAGGGAACAGCCTCGGCAGAGCCCACTGCTCACTACAAACACGCTCGACTTACTTCAGAGAATACAAACACACCTTTCACTTGTTATAAATGAACCAAATGGCTCGTAGCAACGCACCCAACAATCTATATTCCCACAGTATATACGGTATAACATAATACAATTCAACAGCACCACAAACTACAGCCTCCAAAATTATCATAAAGTTGAATCAACACTTCTCAAACAGTTTCAACAAAAACTGATCATAACCATCATAAAAGGTAGGATTTATTGCAAGGCTGTTGTATCAGACTGTGTTAGTTTTAGCTAGGTGTCCCTAATAAACTCCCAACTGAGGGTACATATTAACATTATAAACTTCTTACTACAGTGAGATGGGAATTAAATAATTCACGTATGATCAAAGTAACTTCTTTGGTTAATACATCCATTTGTAAAGCATTAACCTTTGTTTTTAAAAAAAAAACTTTTGCTTATTAATTGTACAGCCCAAAGCCAGTGGAGAAAGCAGACGATTAGAAATCCTCCTGTCAGCCATTTCACGTCCTGCTGTCCTCTGTTTGGTTGTTTCTGTGGGGCAGTCGTGACTGCAGCAAACAGAGCTGCTCTGCAGTGCAGTGCAGACTGAGTTATTAGACACACAGTGTCGTCCTCATGAGCTTCAGCTTAACTCTGACAGGGACACCAGGACAAGACACTACTGTCAACCATGAACCTCATACCTTCTATTTTTTTGTCACACCTCCCATGTTGAGATTGAGTGAATGATGTTTGTTTATCCATTCTATCTGATCGCATTGTGGCTAAATTGGTGACATTTTCAAAATTACACCAATCCAGCCTTGGATTAGGGCACATTTGTTTGCTTATTTGTTTCAGCCTTTCCTTCCTTCTTTCCCTCTTGAATTTATAACATTGTAACAAACGCATAATATCTCAGACACTGATGGTTAATTTGTCCCTGAAACTTTGGTGAAAACATTTCTCAACCTGCAACTTTTATGCTCCTATTGTACGGATCATTTAACCAGCCACGATGCGGAGCTCGCACTGAAGCAAGCATGTAGCCCCCAGTCGATGTTGTCCATTGAAAATTCCAATAAAGTTCATTCGAACAAGACGACCCAATTTTGCAGAAATTAGTCAGGGGCGACCAATTTGGTACTAAAATCGGGCTTAATCCGTAGTGTCTTTACTTGGATTGGCCGGCAATTGAATGCCACATTGCCAGAATGATGCATCTAAATGTTATGTTCCAGCATTTTGAAAATTACACTACTGATAATTTTTTTTGCTGGAAAATCTTAATTTTAAACCATCAAAAATGTTCCACCTTTTCCTCTACCCTAACCTTTTTCCTTTCAGAAAACATACAAATGGTGGCGACGACGGCGACTTTTATTTTACGTTCGTTTTTTTGGGGAACGTTGTGTTTCAGTATTTTCAAAATGAGACTGATTGGCCTCGATTATGGGAGGGGAACATTTACAGGTCAAAACAAAGTGAAATGTGCATAAAAAAACATGTTTATTGTTGCTTATTTTTTAAATTATGTTTGTGAGTACATTTTGCTGTTATTCATTATGACCTTCAGTTTTCATCAAATCCAACTGAACTCCAATTTTTTTATGTTTATTTAGACAGATGGAACACACACAGAAACATCAAAACCAATTAATTATGCTTTAAAATGCATTGCAATAAATTCATTTTAGACATAACTGCGGAGAGCAGTATAAGGTCAAAGGTCACCTTGTGCAACACACTGATAACTGTTACATTCAGTGGATGCAGACCTTGTGTGACACACATGCACAAAATGATGACATACAACCAAAGACCTCTGCTATACTTTAATTTTTACTTAAAGCTTGAATAAATTACAGGTTTCTGGCTGTATTTTGAACTGCTTCACAGTACAGCAGTATTTGGTGTTATATCACCAAACAGATGCAAGCAAATTCAATGTGTTGCAGTTTGCGATACGGTTGGTTTCTGCACAGCACCTGCACGTTGCTCAAGTTGTTGGATAAGCCTCTTAACTTTCCTCGTGAGACATGTTGATCCAAGCAGCCACATACACCACACCTGCTGTGACTGAAATAATTTGGCATGGTTTTCTGCAAGCATTAAAGAAAGGTGAGAAAAGACATGAAAAAGGTCACATCATTGTGTCCTCCTTAGATCACATCTCCTCTCACATCGTTTGTGTTATTTTAATATCCTTTTTTTCTGAAAACAGGAACAATCCAACTATCGCAGCAGTTATTTCACACGGTTCTTGGCGCTTCAGTTCTCTTTGTCAGTTAAATTGTTATACAGTATCTACCGCTGAAGCGATTCGTTGATTAATCCAGTTGTTGATCTTTTATTGATTTTAACAAATCAATTCACCTTTTTAGTAATTTGCTAAGTAGAAATGCCACACATTTGTTAAATACAGCTTCAAAATGTGTTTGATTTTCTTGCTTTCCATTTCAAACTCATGCTGTACAGTTAAACATTGTTCAACCCCACAGAACTTGATTTGAAATTCTAGTGAAGATTACAGGGCTTCCAAAGATATCAAATATATCTGGCTGAATTTACAGAAAATGTGTCTAAAATGCTGCACAATTAATCTAGAATATTACCATTTGATGGAATAGTGCAGTCATTAAAAAAATGTAGTCTTGGGTATAATATATTAATCAGTGTAAACACTTTATCAACGAATTGGATCAATACAGAGTATATATGGTAAATATATATGATACTGTTAAACTGTGGGGAATAAGATTATATAAAATAACCTTAAAGTTACTTAAAAGAAAACCCGGATATTAAAGGGTTGCCAAGCAGCAGGCCTGGTTATACTCTGGTCTGGTCTGCTGCGGCTCTAACACATAACGCAGGTGATCTACTGTCAGAATTTCAGGTTATTCTTGTGTGATCAGAGCATCGGCTAAATACAATACATACAAGTGTGCATCATAAAATGCTGAGAATGCATTGCTGGGTCAAGAAAGCCTGAGAAAACTAGTCAGGAGACTTCCTGCGCTTAGAAACTGCAGCCGACCCATGCATAGTCATCCTATAAATAGTCCTGCATCGTTCTCTCGGCTGTGGCTCGCAGGCTGGCAGCTCTGCAGTCACGACTGCCCCCGATCGCTGCTAGAATGAGGCTAAAGCTCCCTTCCTGTAGGCTCACTGGTTGTACTGCAGCTGCTACTCTCCCTCTCTCTCTCTCTCTGCAGTCACGGGTTGTCCCTGCGTCAGAGCCAAGCTTTGCATGCTCCCCTGATCATCACAACCATATACGGCAATCCTTTGAGCTCCCAGCATGCCCTTACGTCATGGGAGACTTACGTCACACACCAGTGACGACATACTTAGATTATGTATCCATGCTATCATTAAATTACTACAGCGTGTGAAGGAGGGAGGGATGGGCGATGATGAATTTAGCTCATGTCCTGCCCCCTGTTGTGGCTCCAGTGGCGATCAGTTTTCATTATCCCACTCTGGCGTCATATTGTGTTTTGTAACAGTATTACGCATGGCTCTAGGTGGGAAAATTAGCTAATGTGTACAACGCATGCAAATATTTATACATTGTCAGCTGTTGTGTAAGTCTTCTTCTATGCATGTTTCCTGCAGCAATCCAGCATTAGTGCTGGAGACAATTCTCTCTCATCGACACACATATCTAGTTACTCTCATTCAGCCAGTTTCCAGATGTTTACTTCTCAACAAATATTTACATGTTGAACGGTGAAAGACAACACGTATGCTACAAAAAGTTTGTACTTTTCCACAGCTGCTATATGCATCTGTTTTGTCGAAAAAAACATGAGCAATGTTTCTCTGATTTAAATTCAAAACCCTTTCCAAAGCAGTTTCAATTAGATTTTTTCTGCTTTTACCATGAAAATCTTGTGCTGGGGCTAGGTTTTGAGTGGTGCCAGGATTTGTTTTCCCTAGAATTCTCTAGATAGTGTGCCCTTCCTTTG
This sequence comes from Siniperca chuatsi, assembly GCF_020085105.1. Lineage (NCBI taxonomy): Eukaryota > Metazoa > Chordata > Actinopteri > Centrarchiformes > Sinipercidae > Siniperca > Siniperca chuatsi. Next base: position 3,968,865 of record NC_058049.1, on the reverse strand, counting down.
TCCTCAGGGTGAGCTGTAACCAAGTAAACAGGGATTAAACCCAGTTCTTACCTAGATCTCTTTTGTAAATCATTTGTGCTTACTGGGTTGTTTTGTTCAAGCAAAGTAACTGGACAAAAGGACTAACCTGTAGAAAAACGTAAAGCCTGACAACCTTCTTGTAGAATCGATAAACATTTGTGGTTTGAGATGAAAATATTTAGAATTTTGTTACTTCTTTTCTCTGGATTGAAATTGATGCGAAGACAGACTACCAGCGGGGATACCTATTTTTGGGGAAATACATTTTGGCACAACATTTGGCCAGGTCCTCCACCCTGCTGTCAGTCAAATGCTTGCTGGGTTGTAAATCCTCATGGTTGAAAAGAGTGCAAAACTTTTTCAAGCAGATTCTCTCTGGAATTAAATGAAAGTGCAGTGAGAGTTCAACAAAGAGAGAAAGTGTGACGAGTCACACGAACGTATGAGTGTGTAATGCTGAAATACACACATTTCTTTTCTATGCAGAATCGATGCAGTGGACATTCACACATAGTGAGCAGTGGTTTATTTAGATACTACTTTCTACTATGGAGACATTCACACATACTGTACACACACACACACACCAGTACTTGCTCATCAGGTGTATTTTTCACAAAAGTAGCTACATCTGCTAATTAACAGAACATACCAAGACACAAGAAACTGATTCAAAATCAGCATCCGTATTTAACAGCACACACAGCAAAAACTAACACACTGAACACTACACTACAATAAACAGACACAGCTCAGTGAAAACACAGACACCAAAGTAATTCAGTAGGAAAATAGCGATACAGCTTTACTAATCTCAGCAAAGTGAACTACAGTAAAAATTAATACATTTGAGGGTGAGAAATTAGTCACCAGAAACACAGCTTTGCCTATATTGATTCGCTTTAGTTTTCAGCACAAGTATTTACAAGCTTTCACACGAAGCGTCACATGGGGAAGATGGTACTGTATGTAATGCTAAAAAGCCTAAATTAAAACATTATCTTGTAAAAGGCTTAAATACACAGTATAAACTGTCAGTAACCAACCAATGACAGAGCAACACGATACATATGGTATTCACAGCATACAGCTATTTTACAAGCAGTGTTCTCAGATTTTTTGTTTTGCATTACAAAGTTATAAATTCTGACCATTTGACAGCATGTAGACAAACAAGCTGAGACTAATGTGTCAACACGGCTAATGTCACAAGACCCGAGCCAAAAATACATAATTGTTGACATTTGATTCACAGACACTACTGACATGCCTGCTGTGGAATGTTATTAGTCGGGGTTGCAGCCGTTTCCCTCTCTGTGTTTATAAAACTGCATCATAAAGGACCCACATGTACAAAATCCACAGGATATAAAGCAAAATACCAAAGTACCTAACCATCAGAGCCACCGTGGAGCTACAGTTTGCTTACATCTTTTTTGCTATTATTTTTATTTTATTGATATTGTATACAACAATATGCATATATTTGCCTGATCAAGACAAATGTCTTGAACTTTTTTTTTTTAACCAAGGATTGAAGTTTTTCTCACCTCCTCAGGCTGCAGATTTTTTTCCAACATTTTGCTATTCTTGTCCTGTTGTGACCCACCACACCCACCAAGTTCAACAATATACTATTTTGTTTCAAAATCAAAAGTTTTTTAGCACAATAAATACTATCTTAGAGCATGTACATTGAAAATTCCAGCTGACCCATAAGTATTAAGTTTAATCAGGAGACCCTGGTGTTTGCAAGTTTAAAAATTTGGTGATCAAACATGGATTCAAGTTTGGTGTAGATTCCATCTGCAGATAACCCACCAGCCATCACCACAGATACTTTAAATCTACTCTTAAAAAGGAAAAACTGATGGTTTGCATGCTTTGATCCATTAGCTACTCAACAGACTGTGTATTGTAACAGTTCTGCTAAACATTGTCTATAGCATACCTTTCTAGGCTGCTGCCGGTTTCAGTTAATGCCAATACAGCATTATAATTAATTTAAAGAGACTTGCATGGTAGTGCGGTATAAATAGCGACTGTTGCGGAAACTCTTTCTTGTTGGTGTATTGAAAAGGCCTGTAGGTAGCTGACATTCAACACTTAAGTTGCCATCTGAGTAGGAACATTTTCCATGCAAGAAGCTTCCAAATTTTGACAAGGTCCATGTTTCCTTATTGTTGGTCTTCCAGTTTTGAATTTTAGATAACATGGGTAGCTTGCTGCATGTAATGCCTTTTGGTAGCTGACTCTCAAATGTTAGATGTTGGAGCTTCCCACAAACACCTGAATAAACCATCAAGCCATGTGCATCGAATGAGTAATACAATATAGATAGACAATAGGATAGACAGAAGAGAGAAAAATGAGGAGACAAATATCAATAAATACAGCCGTAGGAGACATTTGTAACGGGTATTTTGGAGTGAGAGATGCGCTCTCAGTAAACTGAATCTTTGAGTCAAGATCTGATAAATGACAATGAAAAAATAAAGAAAAGAAAGATCTTTTGCGGAAGCCCATTGCTGGACCACAACAATGTAGCAAGCAACCTGGTACTGTTGTTGTATCTCTAGCTGAGAATACAAGTCTTTGATTGTGACTGGGCTGCATTTGCTGCAGGAGGAAGGAAGGAAAGAACAAAGGAAGGAAGGGAGAAAGGAAAAACAGAGAGGAAGTTATTTTTTTTATATAAAGTGACACCATGAAAAATGTATTCAAAACTTTTTTACAATTTCTACAGCTGTATGTGTTTATATCTGGGTCTCTGTGTTATTATGGTTACCAAGCAGCAATTTTAGCATACATTTCTCACTCAAATGTACCTCAAAATTGGCACATAGACTGTTTAGGCTCAGAGGCATATACGTCCCACATGAAATAGAGAGAGTAATGCATTGTCTGTGTGTGTCCACATGTCTGAGCATCCTACCTTGTTTGGTCGCTGCAGCTTTCTGAGCTTCCTCCTCCTTGGCTTTCTTGGCCTCCTCGAGAGCAGCCAGTTTGGCCTCGTGTATCTCCTTCAGGGCGTTCCACTCCTTCCTGTTGTTCAGCAGGCGGTCCAGCATGGGCGTGATCTCCACATGGAAACGACTGAACTCCTGGGGCGCAAGAGAGGAGGACGAGTCAACATAAATTGCTTTGTTAGATCCAAACAGTTATTAAACATTTATTAAATCATAAAACTATAACACTAACAAATGAGTCTCAGATTGTGTGAACAAAGGCGATTATGGTAATCCAGTTGCACACGTGAACCATCTTGAAATAAAATTACTCAGCCCAAAATGAAGTTAAAATGCCATCAATTCCCAGATAACACAGATACCCTTAAAAAGGTGGTCTTGAGATCAAATTGGCGTCATACCTGCATGTAAATGTACCTAGTTTTAGCCAGCTGCCAGTGTTCATTGCAAGTGTTTGGTAGGAATCAGTAGTGAATGTTTCTGTGCGTTTGTGTGATGTGAAGTCTGACCTTGTACACAAAAGAGCAAACAAAGTCGATGAAACCACACTGCAGCTTCGGCAGATCATCTGCTTTGTTTCTGTCCATCATAGGCTGAAGGAGAGAGAGAGAAAAGTGTTTCAAACACCCACATCTGGTCATCAAGCCTACTGCTAAGCCCTTGCATTTTAATGTATTTATGTATACTATGATTAAATATTATAGCAATTATAGCAAGGGGTCTTTTTTGATGTAATTTGCTGCAAAAGTATTATTGCTTTGAAAACAAATCAAGTTATCATCGCTTTAACAGAGTGTATAAAACTTTTCACACATACACGTCAGTACTTTTTGTAGTTTAAAGAAGCACAGAAACTGCTTTACCAAACTGAAACACGCTGAAACTACTTATTGTATAATACTTTAACTGTACACAGGGAGTGGACATCATAACAAAACCTACACAACATAATGTTAGCCAATCCAATAGCCCTGCCATAAATACTAATACATTGAGATTAGTGTTACAGAGGTGTTCGGAGGCTGTAGTTTGTGTTGTTGTAGCATTGGATTGCATTATCTTGGTGGCGCTATTATTTTGTCCACCCTGTTGTCATGCTGCAATAAATGTGGACAATACAATTTTGTAATAGAGTTAATTTATCAGCTTATTGAACTTTAGGATCTGTTTTTATAGGTTGACACAAGTAGAAAACTGAAAGTACAGGATTGTTCTTGAGCACAGCACCGGTGCCTTCCTAGCCCCCGTGAAGCTGTTCTAAAGCTGACCTCTGATGTCTTTGTAGAGTTTGCGGTGGGGAGACCGTTTCCCTAAATTAGGCAGGACTTTTTTTTGTAAACATACACCTGTTTTATCAGCTACAGTACAATCACAAAGAGAGAGGGTGCTCCATCCTCACTAACTGAGAAATTCAAATGTTAGAAGCATCCACTCATAACCCGAAACCCAAACAGTCTCCTGAAGCAGCAGAGAGTGAGCGCTCCTTATAGACAAGCATCACTTTCTTTGGAATAAAAAGAGAAAAAGTGTAAACTCTGCATGCTTGTAAAAGACGGCTGTAGTTCCTCAGTGTGTCATTTCCGAATGTTAAAAAAATTTGAATGAACATGTGAAGTTACATTAGATTCACATTAGCAGCCATATCCAAAATGTACCTGGTGTACCTGGCAGCACACTCTGGACTGTAAAAACCTGTTAGAGGAAAGTTCACGCTGGCTGTAATTGCTGGCAAAATTGCCCACCTACATTTCCTGATAAAACTGTTCAAGTGTCACAGCCTCTGCAATGCCTTTTTTTCCCCTTGTCAGACCACAGTGAGTCACAGAATTGACTGCTGGGAAAATACAAACTGATCAAAAAAAGTTTTCCCTGCTGATACAGATGCTATTAAATTTAGAGCACTGTGAGGTGAGAGAGTGTGGGATGGTGCTTCTTGCACTTCAAGTGTCTCAAGGACACGGGGGAATGAAACAGAGCGAGGAGAGAGAGACACAGAGGCAGAATGGAGGAGCGAGCCCGGGGAGGTTACGGTCGGCTGGGTTAGGGCCACAGTGCCCGCTCTTTCTGTATCAGTGCTCCACATAATGGCATGTACATGGCTCAACACCGCCGCTACAGGGAACTAAATCTGTCTTTTCATTTTGTCTTCCAACTGCGTTTCTGTCTCTTGTTCTCCTTCTCTCTCATCATGTCCTTCCCGCTCTCAATCCTAAATTGAAGCCCCAAGGAGAGCCTTGTCCTGCAGTAATTCCCAGGATTCCAGTCCACCCACCAAATCCTCTTTCCCCTCCTCTCAAACTTTAGTTTACTAGCACAAACTGATTAACAGCAAAACTGGAAAGATACGAAAAAAAAAATTACACAGAAAAATCCAGGAACACAAAATCACACATTTAACAGCTTTTTGCAGATTGCAAGAGTTCAGATTTGCATTATTAACAAGTTTAAACTATAGGACCATGTTCACATTTGTTCAGATTATAGTTATAAAAAACAAACAAACGTATCTAATCAAAGGCCTTTAACTAAAAAGAAGTAATCATGGTCAAATCGGGGCCAAAATCAGCCTTTACTTGTGTACCAAATTTCTGCAAAAAATAGATCTCAAACAGCATTTAGACAGGATAATACTGTGTAGCAATTACTGCACTTATGACATCTTATAGAAATACCATGATTATGTTCAACTACAATGGACATTTTTTTTTTACAGTGGAGTATCAGGGATCGGCCAACATGAGTTTTTGAGGGGTTTTGCATTTTACCCTGTTTTATACCAAAATTAAACATGACTTTGTCACAGCAATAAAAATATCATATTTCAACAAGTAATAAGTAATCTGCAATTAGTAAAATTACATGAAATCATCATATCACAGGTGAATTTTTAAGAGAATATCAAATCGACCTTAGATTTTAGCAAACAAATATTTTAGCTAACATTTTACTTTTCTACATCCTGCCATAACCCATCTAGTAATAATTATGTTATGCTTTTCAAAGGGAAAAGCTTTTTTTGGAAGTCAGAGGTCAACTATAAATAGAACTGCAGCACCGGTGGAGCTGGAGGGAGTTTTGTGTTTTTGCTCCAGGGGATGTCAATAGGAGGATGCTGCTTCCATCCATTCCTCTAAACCTTCTGTTTTTTTTTAGCATCTTTCTCTCAAACATCACTCTCTCTGTGTCCTTACAATGGGTTGTTGCTCCAGGACTGTCCTCTCCAGGTCTCCCTGCTCCCAGAACTCTGCAGCTACAGACAGCGCCACCTAGAGGATGAATCACAAAGTTTTGAGCTGTCAGTCAAAAGAAATTTGTCTCAGTGTTGTTGTTGACAACACAAAAAGTGACAATAAAAACAAATCACATGTACAACCATTATGGTGATTTTGATCATCACTTCAACAAGGACATAGTCCTCTGTACTTTCGAGTCCGCTGGATGAACTCAAACCACGTAATAGACGAGCTGAAAACCAAGCTGTTCTTTACAGTTTTTGAAAAGTTGACAATTAGGGGATCAAGGTTTTCAAATATGAGTGACAATATGTTCCGTCTGTATGGGTTGGGCTACAACATCACAAGTTCCCAGAACCCAAGATGTCATCTTTAAGTTGCCTGTTTTGCACAACAGTCCAAAACCCAAACATGTTAAATGCACAATGACATAAAACAGAGAAAAGCAGCAAGTCATCACATTTGAGTAACTGGAAATTTTTACTTGTACGATTACTTGATTATCAAATCTTATTAGACAAATTGATTAAGACTAATAATTTCAACACTATGTATTCTGTTGGAATTCTCCTTTAAGACAGAGGCTGTCATATACAATAGCTGCTGTTGGAGCACGATTTCCATGAGGCTGATTTAAGTATTGAAAATTTTATCAAGCAGGAAATCTTCCCTTACATGTTGTTAAAATCATCCTACAAAGCTTTCACAATGTCCCATAAATGAGAATCTTATTCACAGCTCATGAGGCAGTTTCAGGCTGTGTGTCTCAATGAGATGAAAGCCTGTTTTTTCTGCCCGCACAAACCTATAATGGAGCAACGTGAGATGTGATGAATAATATGAATTCTGTATTCAGGGTAGAAACCTCATTTTAGAAAGAGTTAGTCATCAAGCCAGTTTTGGGGAACAATTGCCATGAGGCTGGTGCCGCCTGTAGACAGATATTCTATGTGCGTGGGAAGCAGAACTGAGTGAAAAAATAAAATATCAGCCATAAAAATGTCAGTGGAATATCTTATCAAGAATGAAGCAACTCAAGCTTTTGTCTCTCCATAACATCTTAGAGAGGGCTGTCTATCTTCAGTAAAAATCTGAGTGAATTTATCTGTACTTCAGAAGATTTTTTATGTAGGAATCCAACCATCTTATCAACTTAAATCACAAAGTAGAGCTATAATAGAGATTAATTTCACACAAACAGAGAATTACTCGTTAATCAGACACTCTGGTATCGAGTATCTGCAGGTCTCTGCACATGATAGTCACCAAAACGGGAGTTTGGAGGGTTTATGACAGCTACAATATGTTACCGCTGTATTCAGGGTGGAATTTGCCTTTAAAAGGGAAGACTTAGTCATCAAACTACTTTTGGAGCACAATTCGCAGGAGGGCGTACAATGCTGTAGATAGATATCCTGACAGTGTGTGTGGGTTGTAGAGCTGACTCACCAGGTGCAGACAAAGGTGAAATCGAACCAGAAAAAAATAAAAAAAATCTGCCAAAAAATGGGGAATATCCTAATTGGCAGTGGTTGTGCAATGCAGGAGGAGTAAAAGAACTGTTCTGAGGTCATATACAACTTGTTTTCTTATCAATTAATATATAATAAAAATAATGCTGATGTTTGCAATAACAACACTTGGTATGGAAATAATTATTCTTTCAGTTTGATATGACGAGATGTTCTATTCTATATCAGCTTGCATACTTGCTCATAACGTAGTTTAGAGTTAGTACAGTAGATTAATTACAGTTTGATGTCATGTACCTGACATACAACTGTAATAGACAAACATTTTGATTATGGGAGCCGGGAGGTGGAGGTGAGGGAGTTTTGTGAAGAAAAAGGTTGGTGGTTTGAATCCCAAAATTAACTAAAAAGGTGAATGGGAAAAAAAAAGATTTATGATGTAGCAAAGTGCCTGAAAACTTAAAAAGGGATGCACCATCCTATTTTTGTGGCAGACTGTTATGACTGATGACATTTTCCGCAACAAAAGTTGTCAACTAAATCATATTTTGGTTAGCGTAGAGGTCTACTGTAACAGGCTGTTTGGGGTTCATTAACTTAACAACAATATTCATGAGTCACTATGCTAATTGATGATAGTATAGCTAACCCTACCAACTCCCTTGACATACTGTATCCACCACATTGAGCTGTAAACAAGCACAATTCTGACCCCAAACTGTAAAAGTAAATACTAAAATTCATCAGCTTTTCCAGACATCACACAACATCAAAAAGTTGGTGAAGCCATGAGAAGCAGCCTACCAGGTCCATGCTTCTTTAACTGCAAAACAATTCCCAAGACTGGGCAATACGGCTTTCAGTTTTTACTTTAAATCCTACCATTTTAATATGGGAAAAATATGTGATATTCAATCTGTAATAATCTGTTCAAATTCAAAATTCTAAGTGTATAAGCACAACAGGCTGTGCCTTGGAGGGCATTCCTAAATTGTACTATCCGTCTGAGCCATTGCAGGCCCTGCTGCCCACAGTAAACTACACTATTGTTCTCTTTGCGAATGCAAAATAGAGAAAATTAGCTAGCCATGCTGGACGGATAATCATGAAAACTAAACCATCTGAGAAGTAATGTCCGTGAGCATTTTGGATTCAAGAAGTTAGATAGAAAAATTGTGGATAATGGTAAGGCTTGCTTGCGAACATTGTAAAATGTATGAGTAATTTTACCAAGTGGAGTTATTTTCTGAAAGGTGAATGAGCCTGGCAGAAACAAAAAGTAAAATATCTACTTTAATGATGCATGCTCTAACAGCACACAGTGCTCCGTCTCATTTCATGTCTAGATCGGTCATTCCTAACATTTATAGCTTGTGACCCCTCATTACAGGTTGATTAAAAGGTCTAGGGTGATATTTTTCCCTCTCAAATCATTTAATTTGAATAATTTTTAGAGACCCGAGGAGATAAAATTATTCACCAGCACATATACAGATTGGAGGCAGAAATAAGTCTTTTCCCGCCTGCTTATTCTGTTAATAATCTCCCAAGTCTTCAAATTTATTTGGTAAGTCCATGGGGGGGTCCCAACCCCCAGGCTGGGAACCACTGTCCAAGAAACATAACAGATTATTATCTTTAGTTTTTCTGTCAACACATGTTGCATCAAACTCTTCACCAGCACTCGCCAGCTGTGCTTTAAATTACCATTACTGGTTTTATTATGGGTTCTATGTTGATGCAATTGCTATGAGTTTGTGTGTGTGTATAAGAATGTAAAGCAGGCATTACTGAAAAAGACCATATGTTCCCAGTCTATTGCAGACAAATAAAGGTAAAAAATTACCCTCCAGCAGCGGCTGTCGCACAGCCAGAGATGCTTCCTATTCAAATTGATATGCCGGTGTGTGCAGGCTCAGTGGCAATGTGTATATTACATAGTTAACTGAAATAAAATGCTGAGCCTGCCAGGCGGTGATGAGGGGAATGAAAAGCACCAAGTTGCTTTTGATGCATGAGGCCATCAGGAGAGAAATGGCAGTGCTGACAAAATGTCATTCTGTGTCTACTTTATCATTGGTTCCCCTCTCCTGGAGCCTGTGTACCAGTGTGTCTTATTACTGTGAACGGCTGGAGTGCCACTTTACAAATGCTACTGTGAAAATGAAAATGACCTTGTGTAGAGTTCACACAGGTGTTTACCTTGCTCTGAACCTCCCACGGTTTGGCAATGGCAGACAGGTCACAAGCAGTCATCATCATGGCCCTAGAAACACAACACATGACAGATCTGTATGTCTGTATATATCTGTTGGTACCTGCCTTTGTGTGTGTGTGTGTGTGTGTTTGTGCCTACATGACAATCTCTTTGCGTGTGGTCTCCAGCATCATGTACTTGGTCCAGTCGTTCCAGTTCTCGTAGGTCTTGGACTGGTCCACGATCTTCTGGAACATCGTCCTCTTCCTGCACAGAAACAAAACAGTGCTCCAATACTTAGTCTTGTCCATATTTATCTCATGTGCTTTACAAGACATTAGTGATACAGTCTCTTACAGATGTCTTTGCATCCTTCACTTGATGTTGCATCACCCTACTCTGCTCGTTTTGTCAACACTATTTTGAAGAGGGCGGTGGGGCAAATTCCAACAACTCCTCCAGGTTTTGCTGTGTATTGGGGCTGGACAATGGGGGTGCTTGGTTACTGTACAAACTGCAGGAGGTGTTTCTGATAATAAAAAGGTATGAGCATTAACGTGTCTTATTCAGTTTTGGTCCTTTTTCCAACACATGAAAACATCTCTTATCTATTTTTGTCTGTAATCCACTTTTTCTGTGGTTAACTAGTTTATTAATTAATTGTTGCCTTTTCAAAATCTATTTAGATTATGAAGTCAGTTTTTAGCATAATTTAAATGAAAATATAAACAATGACACTAAACAATATGAAATGACTATTAAATATGCCACTCAACAATCAAATGCCATTATTCTGTCTTAAATTGCTGACTATATAGCATTTACAGCAGTGGGATTATGTACGGACAGACCGAGTTACAATTTGTTAAATAATAAATAGCTGTGTTCGTGTATTTGTATGCTGTTGTACTGACTTGAAGTAGAGAGCCAGGTCAGTGGCGATAATAGCAATGTCCATGAGGTGGATGACAGTGTCGTGCTGACGGCGGTTCAGATTCTGATAAATGTTCAAACCCTGAAACACAAGAGAAAGTATAAAAAGCCACTTCAAAGAACGACATGAATGAGAAAACTCAAACAGGCCTTCTCTGATGAGAAACAGAAATTAGTTGTGACAAAAAGTTGGAAAAGATAAATACAGAACACAGAAAGCTGGTTTCTGAATTTTCTGTCTATATTCAAAACTAAATGGGTATGTACCACTGTACTGGATAGTAAAATATTATTCACAACAACTGCAGCTCCCATAAGCAAGGCAAGACTTGTGGGAAAAATTGCTGAATGGTGGGAAAATAATTAATTTTAATTTCATTTCATTTTTCCTAAGATTGTTTTTTTCTCACTGAGTTACAGAAGCCAGTTGAAGAGAAGCTAGCTAAGAGAGGGGCGGGGCAGTTATATATATTTATTGCAGGACTATTGTAATGCATTGATTTACATTGTACAGGTGTCCAGGTATTAATGTGTGCACCCTTGTATGCATGTACGTGTGTATGTGTCTGTACTGCAGCATACTTCATCTCTCAGCAGAGTCTTGCCAAACTCCAGATGGTGTCTTTCCAAGATGGAGGAGCCATGAAGCTTTGCCAGAGGATTACCAGACCTGGAAACACACACACACACACACACACACACACACACACACACAGCATGTTGGGAGGTTACACTGTGATAAATCATGCATGTTAAACCAAGGGTGGGCCTGGCCTGCTGTGTCTGCGGCTAATGGCGGCTCTCATTAGCTCATCCATCAGCAGGTGGAGCAGAGCAGCAGGAGGTGTATCTGGTCAATATCAGCTCATTGATGTTCTCAGTGTTTGACGTTACCTTCACCTAAAGAGCTGAGGTCAGCTCGTCTGTACGCAGGAGGAGTGGCTGCTGTCACTTTGAGTCAATTAAACGGTCTGAGAACAAGTCAGAAACAGTCAGATTTCCAAAATGAGAGAACGAAATTGGGTCATGGCAGCAGTAAGTAATAAATAAAACTGTATTTTTAATTGATCTCTACTCGCTCTCTGCCCATTTTACCTAAGTTTATATTCAATTCAAAGTTTAACTTGGATGGGCACAGCAAGTCCTCCAATTAGACTTCATTTTGTTTGAAAATGTGACTGCACTTGTGAGCTACTACTACATACTGTACATGTATTGTATTGTGTAGGCTCTTTGTTTAAAACTACTTGTTACTTAACTGGTCTCTTTTTTCCTCAGCAACCTTTATGTTTTCGTTTCTCAAACCCTGACAGTCAAGCTCACTCAAATCACTAGTTACTTCTAACATTACTAGTTACCTCTAAAAAGGTCAGTGTGTCAGAAACAACTTTTAAAAACAACAACAACAAAAATACAAAATCAAATCCCACTTCCCCCTTTAGCTCTTACTTCATCTGGTAGAGGTTGTTGGTTCCTCTGTGGTCAATATCGTGGCAGAAGCCAGCGGTCACCATGGCCATACACTCCAGGTCTGTGTAGTAACGCTTCAGATCACCTGTCTAAGAACACAAACAAGTCACAAAGACACAAACAAAAACACAAAGAAAGGAGATAGTGTATTTATAGGGTCAATTGTACACAGGCAAGTAGGTAGAAATTCATGATTCATTGAGTTATATACACAAATATTATCACATATCAAACTTTATTTGTATAGCACTTTTTATACAAACAAGAAGTGGCACAAAGTGCTTCACACAATAAAACAATCGAACAATTACCCCCACCCAAAGTCCTTCATCTAGAAATAGATGAAAACTCAAAATAATAAGTCCTTATCCAGAAATAGACAAAAAGACCAAATAATAAAATCCTTCATCCAAAAATAGATAAAAACTCAAAATAATAAGATATAGTAGTAAAACAGATTAAAAATGTATAAATAGATAGACAAATAAATAGGTAAAGTTCAATTAAAAGCCAGACTAAAAAAGTAGGTCTCGAGCTTGCTTTTAAAAATATCAACATATGCATGCCATGGCAGCCCACAAACAAATGCAGGCATTTACACTGGTTAAAAATACACGCACACACACACACACACACAGGTTGACCGGGTTTCCCAGTAGGGGCTGTATGTATATAAACACTAATGACACTCACTGGTTTTCTTATTAATGACCAGTTCAAGCAACAATGACTCACTTTTTATTTACAGATACACTTCATTATCTCAAACATACATATAAACACCAATAAGCATCATCACATATACAGTACATCCCAGATGACTATACAAGGAATGAAAGAGGAGGAGGAAGAATGTTTATTACTTTGAATCAGAGAGGAGGAGGAACGGGAAAGATGAGGAGATGAGGAGGAGGAGAAGAGTGGGGGAGAAAAGATTGAGAGCAGGAGGTGACGGATTGATGAGTACTTAGGGAGAAGTGGAAGATGGAAGCAGAGAGGGGTGGAAGAGTCAATCAGTTTGTGTGTGTCTCACCATCAGCAGGGTGAACATGGTCTGTCCGACGTTGAAACCGTGTCTCCAGTTGTGGTAGGTGATCCTCCTGTAGCCTTTACTGAGTGAGTACATGAACCTCACCAGGACCTGCAGAACACACACAGTTTTCTGCTTTTACCTTCCGTTTACATAAAAACTGGAACATAAACAACCAATAATGCAAAGTTCTGCTGAATACTTTCACTTTTTTCCCCTGTATCCTCACAAACTGGTCTCAATCTACTGGCACTTTTTTGTCAGAGCATCAGAATAATACATTGCAAAACTTAAGACATGAGCTTCAAACTTTATGAATCTTAACCAGTTTGACATTGTAGCTCTTTGGGATGTATAGCACAGAAATTAATTTTGCAAAAATTAGAAAAATATGAACAGCACGCCTGCCAACTAACTCACAAATTAATTAACTAACCAACCACCCACCTCTCTGGGAATGTGAAACTTGTCCACCACTTTCAGTTCGTAGTACATCTTGATGCCGCATTTAACTAGGTCCAGTTCACTGTGTTCAAAGTCACAGAAGTGAAACTCGAAGATCTCAGATTTCTTAGAATTTGGCAAGACCTCTGACTGTGGACAGAGATGGACAAAAGTACATAAATATATATAAATTTATGCTATAGATTTTTGTAATCATTTAGTCATGGCTTAGTGTGTGTATAGTGTGAATATTGTCACATGTAGAATATCTTTTATTAAAGCACAGAACTGTCCCATAGTGAGGTGAAAAGTGGAAAAATGAGAAACCTTAAAATATAATCAAGGTTTAATCTGTTTAATCTCATTTTGTGGAATCTCCTGAACCACAAGTTGGATGTTTTTTTTTTTCTTTACCAGAATCTCTTGGAGCTCCTCCTCCTCGCACTCATCCGGTTCCTTCCCCCATCTCTCCCTGGTGTTCTGGGGAAACACACATCATCAACGCTCACCTTGGATGAAACGGTTCAGCATCAATCAACTGACTCCTGATCTAAGGTCAAAGCAGGTCACCTCTCTGCTTTTGTTCTCTGTCTCGCTCCCTGTCCACTGATAAATCACCTCATAGAAAATCTGACAGCTTATTTCAGTTTAGAAACGATGCTCACCTTTCTGTTTATATCATGCACATCAACCGACTGGTTTGCAACTGACTGGTTTTGTTTTGTTTAGCACAAATATCGAAGGATAAAGCAAGGCACTAACTTTGTAGGGTTGGGAATTCCATTCCGGTGTAAAACACGTTCTTCATCACATCCTTTAATTTCTATTTATTTTCAACTAAATCCTACTTCCCCTCATTTCAACATTAAAACAACTATTAAAATGTTCCATTCAAGACGTTACTTTGGAAATTTTAATCAAAAAGATGAACATCAGATTTAACTGGACAAAACTAGTTAGTAGTAACTAAAGTACAAACGTCTAGCTACAAACCACTGTCAAAATGTGCTATTGTAGTCAAACAATTAATATTTTCTTCCATGTCCCATTACCAACTAGTTTTGCATTAACATTTTCATTTCTTTAATTCATATGGGACATGAGATATGCCTCTTGTCATTATAGCCACGTTTACATATTTTAGGAAACTCAAGGGGCTAAGTAAAGAAAAGAATAAAATATCTGACTTTTAGCCTTAAACATTTTGGTGATATATAATATTTATCCTTGTAGTAGTTGATTTGGTAGAGAACTCTTTTCTGCATTTATACTAACCAGAACGTGCTGGATTTCATCCTTGCGACATTTCACGTGGTACATCACCATGTCCTGGAAGATGTCCTTCCTGTTCTCCAGCTTGTTCAATTTGTCGTAGGTGTCAGGGTTGAGCATCGACCAGCCCAGGAACTGGGTAAGAGACTGGACACAGTGTGAGTGAGTGAGTGAGAGTGAGAGAGAGAGAGAGAGAGAGAGAGAGAGAGAGAGAGAGAGAGAGAGAGAGCCTAATACTGGTGGCAGGTGTGTTAAAAAAAATTTTAATAAAAAAAAAGCAGGTGGCACTCTCTTCTTTTTGTTCAGCCACAGTGGCCATCACTGCTCAAGCTAACTGCCTTCTTTAGTCCAAAACCAATTGAAAACACAAGTGCATCACTTCCTGTCAGTGGTTGCATTTAAAACTTTAATAAAGTATACAGCAGTATTATCAGAAAAATTTACTAAGTATTAAAAGTAAAAGTACTGTTATGACCTATTAATACTGGTGAATTAACATGTAAGCAGCATTTTAACATTGCAACACTGAGGTGAAGCTAAGTTTTACTACTTTATATCCTGTTGGGTAGCATAATCTATAACAATTCATTGTATATTATATGTTGATTATATGTTTTGTATGTAAAATATTAATCTGCAAAGTAACTAATAACTATAGGTGCCAAATAAATATATGGAGCAAAAAGTACAACATTTCCTACTGAAATATTCTAGAGTAACATTATAAATTTGCATTATATGTAAAGGCTCAAGGAAAGTACAAGTACCTCAAAATTGTACTTGAGTAAATGTACTTAATTACTTTCCACCACTGTCAGTTTGTTTGGCAGATGTTACCACACACTATTTGTTAAAACATCAAATCTAAAAGCTTTCTGAAGTGGATTTTGGTCAAAACACTTTCGCAGTTGCAGTTAATGAAGAGCAAATCATGTTCAAATGTCAAATTCAAAAAATGTCCTGAAACTACTTTGATTTTAAGGGACAGTTAAAATGATAAAATAAAACTGTCAGTGTATTTTAACTGAATTCTGAGCTGTGAGACAGATAGAGAAACTTCAGTTAAAAAGCCTCCAGGTCCAATTATAAATAATGCAGCCGCTCTGAATGGCCTGAGTGTATTTATAAACCAATGACTCAGTGCAGCCACACACACACACAGCCTGTACCTCCATCAGTGTTTCGTCCATTTCATCAAAGGGTTTCCCATCCTTCCTGTTATAGAACGTGGCCACACCCACTATCTCTTCTTTCTTGTTGACAATTGGCAGAGACAGGACGTTCTTAATGGTCCAGCCGGATTCATCCAGAGGCTCTTTCTGTGCATGTACACACACACACAGTACAACATGCATTATTTCATGACTATAAGAATATGCTTCATCTGCATTTTTACTTTGATATGTTTAAGACCTTTTTTTTCCCTATTTTCCTATCACTATTTTTTTCTGACAGTTCTTTCATCATGATTATAATAAGGAAATAATGTGACCTTCTACTTTCAGGGGATATGTGAGGGAATCAATAATTCACCTGCTCACTGCCCCTAAAATCTGAACATCCTGCAGCAGCAGTTGTTTTTAAAATGGGCCCTTGGTGATCTACTGCTGCAGCTTCATCACAGAGTGGAAATGTTTAGAAACAACAAAACAGGATTTGCTTGGATTACCTGTCAAGAGCCAAATGAAAACCCTTCACTGGAAAACAGTGTAGCTTAACAAAACTGAGTGAAAGCTACCATGTAGAAAAAACTTCAGAAGTTGTATGTCTCTTCATCTTGGATATCTGGCCAAACAAGCTGAGTTATACTCAGCAATTAAATGCAGATGATGATGAGTGTTTCAGCGATATCAAACCTCCAGTGCATTTCATACAAATGCAGTTTGTAAGTGCTTTACAAGGTAATACAAAGCAACACAAAGAGCAACAGAAAAGAAGGAAAACAGATCTGAAAAATAAACACAAAGATTGGAAGCCTCTTTTGAGAGGGACCATTTTGCACCAGTGTTGAGTGGTCATACACAAACAGATTGCACACAGTGTGTCCCAAATCCATTCTACACAGACTCTAAGCAGGTTTTGAGCATATAGTGTGTTCACACTGGAAAAGTGACTAAATGATACTGCCATTTTTTTGTGTGCTTGCTCATGAGACAACCCATCATCACAAAATAACTCCTGCGTCCCTATGAACCTCAGACTGAGATTAAACTGTGTAAGAGAAGAGGTGGATTTTCACGTTAACATTCAGACACTAATTATCAGCAGTGCAGAACCAGGATCGATCGAAACAGAGTATAATAACGATAAATACAATGGTCCCTTTATAGCCCTCAGGAAACTAATTTAAGCTAAGGAAAGAAGAGAATGAGGAACATATTTATTCAGTGAGGACAGTATGGTAGAATCCTTCCTTATGATTGTTCCCTGGTGGTCTCTTATGGTACACGAGAGCCCATTGTATAGCTAAGTTAGTTTTTTAGTAAGTTTTTTCAACATATACTCTCAGTTCTATTTTATTCACATCACTCAAGAGTAAAGGCTCACACATTGTGCAATTACTGTAATCTGACTGCAAAATGCTAATGTCATCTATTGCTTTATAAATAATCTGATTACAGATAATGAGCAAAATTGCTCTCGTCTCACAGCAACTGGTGTTAATGTCCAACGTGAAGTCAGGCGGTACTGAATGTATTCTTTCCTGGATAAAAAATGAAAAAATAATATGAATCCAAATAATGTGATACTGGTTGTGAATGATCATATTTGTACCTCACTTTGGACCAAAGCGTCTCCCAAGTTAATTAATGTGAATGTATATTGTAACTATTCATCTTAAGAGTTCATGATTAGTACATTTTCATTTACCTGCAAATTAATCAAATTTGGAAGAAAAGTAGCAAGAGTTTAATAAACTGCAATAAATATACACGTCTATAGAGGACGGAGACATACTGGCAGCTGTGTCAGAAAGCTGAAGCTTAAAAGGGACACTTCACACCAAAATCAAAAATATATATATATATATTCAAAAAATCCAGACATCTCTAGGGTCAATATCTCCAAAACGTGTCAATTCATACCAAACCAATCTAGATGGATAAATAGCACTACAGATGAACTGTCCATTTAAAATTAAACTTGGATTTGGTTTTAAAATTAAGAAAGAAACGTTTTAGCTACTGTACCTTCTTTTCACTGATCAATTATGTAACATATTCTCCAGTACATACATCCTTCATCTTTTCACTGTAAACACAATCAACTATGGTGGCTGACTCGTCAGAGTCATTTGTATAAGAGAGAAGTGTGACTTCTTTCATTTATAAAGTTCATCGTTCTCACAACAAGCAGGAATCATCTCCAGAAAGAAATTAAGCAGATGGACTTTAGTCCCTTAGGTGTTTTACAAAGCTATTTAATATTGTACAATTGTTGTCATTGATTTTGTTTGTATGCCATCTTTAGGCCATCTTACCTGGAAGTTGAAAAAATCATCCTCAGCTGCATTCATTATGTTGCAAATCTGTTGAAAAAGAGAAATAACCGATAACACAGTTGAGGATGATGTGGGGGGGGTTATATTTATATTTATAATATTGATTTTGGTTATAGGAATAATACTTAATCTTTATACTACGAATCTGAAACTGAAATTAATTCCCAGTGTAATCTGTAAAGGTGGGCATTACAAAAATAAGAGGTCGTCAGGTTTAGAAGGAATAAGAGGAGGAGGACATCTTTGCTCTCATGTTCTCACATGAAAAACTCCAACTTTAGCGTTTTAGGTTGAAGGATGTTCATGTTATCTCTGAATCCATTAAAAACCCCTTGTGTCGCATCCAAAACCATTAGTGTCAATCTGACATGTCTTTTTCCCCTCAATTTATGAAAAGGTGGCTCTGTGGAGAAATTAAGTTTTCACCTCTTACATGATGTAGAAAATGGAAAAAGGAGCAGAAGAGGGAGGAAAGATGATGTAGAGTTGAAAAATGGCAAGCGCCACAGACAATGAACGGACAGGACAGGAGGAGGACAGACGGGATGAAGCAGAAGGAGGGATAGATAGATGAGCGACGGCAGGCTCAGCGGTTTGAGAAAAGCACACTGTGATTAATTACAACGGCTGCACAAATTGCAATTATACATCATAGCAGCGTGTGGCTGAGCACTTTTCATTTCCACAACTGTGTGCACACTGACAACTGTGTAATAAGGCCTAATGGCGTTCTGCTCGTCTGACCACCTGCAGCTTCCAGTGAAGATATTTTGAAATAAAGATATTTTAAAAAGGACACTGGTTTTACATGGACTCCTGAACAGCAGAAAAGAAAGTCGTTCTCTAAAAGTCAGAGTGAGAAATGAGGAGGAGAACTTTGTTCCAAGCTAAAGGTTTAGGTTGAATCCAGCCACACTCACTGATTTTGAAAACATATTCATTCATTCAAATACTGCTGCATTTTAAAAGACTTGTGCCTGTAAGCTATTCTTGGGCAATTAGGTATTAAGATGAGCTGTCCCAAAGATATGAATATAACTGAATGGATCTACTAAAAACAATGTCATGATCCTTAATCTCACCATGTAATGTCCATATATATATATATATATATATATATACACACGCTAGATCTGACAAGATACACCAAAGTAATATTTGCTCCATAGCTCCATAAACCAAATGCTTAGTTTAAGATATTAGATTGGAGATGGTTTAGTTTTGGAAACTGTAAAGATGAGCATGGTCAAATCGATAGCGCTGCCTGAAAGGAGAAGTTCTATGGAAACAAAGTCCTCCTCACTGTAGTTACAAAGAAGCTGGTGTGTGGCGATTAAGCCTTAATTTGCATTTGACTTTGAATCATAAAAGTGATTCTAAATTGGATTATCTTTATGTAGAAACCTATGGTGATTGGTGAAATTGCCAAGCAATTTTCCAAACTGCCTGTCCTTTTGTAGAGTTTTCCCAGATATTGCAAGAATTGGTTGAATATGCCTTATATCCTGTCTACACAGGAGGTGTTTCAGCTGCGTTCTTCAGTCGTCCTTCTCACACACCTCTATTTTAAATCAACACAGCTGTCTACACAGGGCACGTTTGTGGCTGTTGGAGATCTCCACACTTAAAGGACTTGTTGAACTCCCTATAGGTTGTAATTCGGAACATGTTGGACATGAGCAGAGAAGCACAGCTCTGTGTTTATGATTAAAATCTGTAAATTCCTCACACTGACATTTAAAGTCCCAAAAAGACGTCGTGCTGGGATTTCCGTTCCACTTGTTTGATCAAACCTGCTGTAAATTGGCCAAAAAGATCTGACTTGTATCGTCTGCCTTATTGTCAAGACAGGCTGTTGTTATTACTATGCTTAAGTTTATCACTCTCCTGCTGAACAGAGCTGCCACTGTTTGTATTCAACCTGCTCACTGGCCATTCATTCATTATTCATTTGTTGTTTAATTCATACATGTTTAGGCTGCAGGGTGGTCGAGCAGTTGTGAAAGGTCACATGTTCAATACCCCCATCGTCTATCCATGTGACCTGCCAAAGTGTCCATTAACTAATTGTAACTTAAGAATGTAAATGTGACAGCTAGATGCTTTACAAGGTCCAGAGGTTTAAGAGGACCTATCGGCAGAAATGGAATATAATATCTATAAGTACGTTTTCATTAGTGTATAATCACCTGAAAATAAGAATTGTTGTGTTTTCGTTACCTTAGAATAAGACGTTTATATCTACAGAGGGAGCGGGTCCGCTTCCACGGAGGTGGCCATGTTGCACCGCAATGTTTCTACAGTAGCCCAGAACGGACAAACCAAACACCGGCTCTAGATAGGGCCTTTCGCGTTTTTCGCTACTATTGTGGCCACCGTAGTTTCTCCAACACGCTTGGAACAAGAGGGTGAGGTGAGCGGTATTCAAATGGTTGCAAACTGCAATTTCACCACTAGATGCCACTAAATCCTCCACACCGGACCTTTAACTTTAAATCTGATTATACTCCTTGACCTTATTTGGTCTGATGTGGGGTCTTTGAGGACTGAATGTTTTCTGCATATCTTGGTGTGTTACCGCCACCTGTTGAGTGGACTAGAGGAATAGTGAGACACCATTAGTAGGACTGCGTATCGTGTCACCCACAAAAACAAAACGGGGACCCACTTATAGAAAAACAGCTCCATAACACTACTAGAGGTCTGAAACTCCACAGCGAACATTTAAAGATGACATGGAAACTCCCTGCACAAGCTACTTTAATTTACATGAAGCAGAAGCCAATTTAACGTCAATCTAAAACTGCTCTGAATTTTACAAATCAAATCTCAGCAGTCAAAATGTTTCTCTGAGTTTTATCAAAGCCTGTTTCTGTGCAGTGCCATACATGAGCCAATGTTGTCAGTGCCACGGAATAAAAGTGAAATATATTTTCGCTGACAATTTGTTGGACTTGTGCATGTTGTGGTGGGTGGTTTGACTTTCAAACAGCATGGTGAGAAGTATGGTTGTAGAGTTCAGGTTTGATACCTGAAACATTACAAGTTGTACAAATGGGAAATGTTTGGCGTTTTATTTTGCGCTCTTCAAAGATGAATTAATGCAATGTTATCGAGTGAGAAACATGTAAAAATGTAGCGTGAAACTCATGATGCTGCCAGATAATTCTGTCATGGTGCGATCATGTTCTTGTGACACAAACTGGATTTCAGAGTTTATGCTAATTTCACAACATTGTGTGAGATTTGTTCAAAATCTTAGAGCAACCTTGAAATAAAGGAACAGGAGGTCTCAAGAAAAACAGACACTGACCAGTCCAGTCTCTGCTACGTAGGTTGGTAAACCGCTAACCAAGACCCAGTGATCTGCCGGAGGACTCCTGAGGATGAACAGAACATGACAAGCAGAAAATTCAATTATTATAATAACCGTCTTTAGCGACAACACGAAAACAAAATAATCATGTATATTACTTTCCTATTTAGTGTTAATATAAATTTGACTCTGTCAGGGTGAAATAAATGTTATCTAAAATCATTAAAATCAAATAATGCATAAACAACTTTCAATTTTCATAGGTGAGATTATTCTGCGCTGAAATGTTTGGACAGTAGTTATTACTGTTTACAAGAGCAGCAATGCTGGTATATAGAATAAATAATAGAAAAAGAACACAGGATCAGAATGTCACTGACTTGTAAGAAAAATAAAATGACCCTATGCAACACTACGCCTGGCCTCAGAAGTTATCTTTTTTAATCTTTTATTAAATCAATATAAATCATGTTTGCTTTTGTCAGGAGGAAGATATGACATTAGTTTCCTGTTATCTTCTCTCTGATAACCACTCTCCAAACACCTTATATGTGCCCTGTGGAGTTTTTTTGTAAACAAACAAAAGTTGTGTTTACATCCAGTGTTACTCACCAAAACGCATTGTGTGAATCATAAAACATTGGCAAAGCTGATTTTTTATTTTTTTTTAAACCTGCATTGTTTACATCCATGTTTACTTGCCGTCTTCTTCTTCCCTGCCTTTGTTGGTGCATTGCTTTGTTTCTTGGCATGTTACGGCCCCCTGTAGATCAGTGTAATAGTAGTGCATCACCAAATGCATGTCCACATGCACAAGAACAAACAAAACCGGGACTAACACTTTAAAAAAAAAAAAACTTCATAGCGCGACTAATGGTCAAAAACTCCACAGGGTGCCTTTAAACTCTCTGTTGGGACTTACGGTATGACTTTGATGTCCTCTTTGCCATGTAGGATGTAGTCAATCAGTTTGTAGAAGATAATTTCCTTGAGAAGACACACAACATAAAAATTAGACATTACATTGTATGGAGAAGATATTTAAAGTGAAAATCTGTTTGGTCCTTTTAAATGCTCCCAACACGGGGAAGTTAAGAGTAGCACGTCATGTTGCATGACAATATTGACTCTTGATTAAGGGGAGACAAAATTTTAAATAGTAACAGTTGTTTACTGTAAATGTCCCATTGTCCAAGTTCACTATCTAAAAGTATACGGAGACACTCATTTATATAGAATCATGACAAAAAAATCTTAACTCAAGGTCCAGGTTTGCTCAGTTGTGAAATACTGATTGATGTCTGTGAAAACTCCACCCGCTGATAAAAACCATGAGATGCGGTTGAAAGTTCCAAAAAAGCTAGTAAGTGAACTTTGGTGTTAACTATAACTATTTCCAAGGTCAAGAATGAACTTTCACCCTAATCCATACAGAAGTACTTTGTATAAATATAAAGGTAGTCAGTAAATAGATTGATAGAATTATTGTTCTTAAAAGCAAACTCAAGTTGTAGCAGCTTTAGTAATACTAGTATTAGTAGCGATAGAGCCGCATTTTATGAGAAATTTAAAATTTTTATGCAAAGATAAATATCATGTCACTATTGTAAAATTTTTGTGGACTTAACCCTGATAAAACCTTAACCAAACTTTAGCAAAAATAAATGATCTAATCTTAACCAAAATACTTTAAACTTAACTAGTGGCCCCTGGAGACTGCAATGCCCATTACACTCCATAATGTGAAAGTGGCGTACAGAACAAACAACATACTGATGATTTAGCTGATCTTAGAGCTTTGCCAGTAGTAAGGCTGAAGGCGGAACATCTCAAGTTTGTCTTGAGGGTGGCGCTAGAGAAAAGTCATTGGCCCAGTACAACCAAAAGAGTTTCATAGTCCTGGGCGCATGAATTTGCTCAGCAGATGTTACGGGAATTTGGCCACCAGTTTTTTGACATCTTGGAAAATTTGGCCTGATGGTGATGCAAGAACAAAGGTCAGAGAAACACCAAAAAATAGGATTCATCGTCTGTGTACCGAAAGTACTCACTGCACATGTCATGGAAATTCGGGACGTTACAGGGTACTTCTTGGGAATGCTGATAACAATCTTCAATAGGAGTGTTGGATTTAGCAGGAGCAGTAACAGTAGCAGCAATGGCAGTGGCTGTAGTAGCTGTGGTCAATATTTCCTCACCCTGCCATCAGGAGTTTTGGGTCCATCATATGGTGGAACTTCTCCCATCAGAACTGGCCACAGGTCAAAGAACTCCTACACAAAACAGACAGAGAAAAAACACTGATGATTTAGAGTGAGACAACATAGCCGAGATGGCTTCTTCTGTTGTTTCATTATTTAGATGCACTTACTGTATATTAGAAGTACACCAACACCACGATTCTGCCTGTAAAATGCTAATGCCAGCAGCCTCTTAGGAGTGTGGAATATTTTTTGTTCTGTCTTCACAAAGTGTCCAGTTTCCAAAACACGGGCTCAAAGCTGTGCTACTAGTTTTGTTTATTCTGAAGTTCTTTATTCATGAAATCCAGTGTTGTTACCAGACAGCCATCTGTGTAGGCAGAGAACATGTGTTTGTTCTAAGATAGCAGGTGTTAGGAATCAACTGGCAGCTGCTTGTAATTAGGTGACAGCCACAGCTAATAAGTAGTATTTATGACAACATGTTAGTTATCACAAATACATGGGGATTGAACGACTGATCAGAAGATGGTTTTAAGTATTATTTCTTTGATTTAACACAAGGGATTAAAGAAAACTAGATTGAGTCAGAAAAATTGTGCAGATTAGACAAAGAGACCCCAAAGGAGTTCCTGAAAATATCTCTTCCCAGAAGAGGAGGAGAAAAAACAGTAACAGATCTCATCAAAACTCAGCTGGGATATAAATGATAAAAAACAGCAGTGCATAATTAATAAGCAATGGTTGCACTCGGTTTAAAAGCTGCAAAAGTGTATTGTAATATACAGTGGTTCTTTTTTCCCCAGGATGTCAAGGTTCTTTGTGGCTCATGCTAAATATAAAGTTTTAGAATTTTGTGAAACCAAGCACTGTTGCTGCAGTCGAGCTTGTTATTACATTATTGCTCCACAACCTGTTTTTACATTAAGGTTTAAGTAGTTTGACTACTTAAGCTTAAGCTTTATTTAGGTGACCTGTTTCCTAAATGTGGAAATGAGGGTACATTTCAGGCAACATATTCTGATATTTAAGGGACACTGCAGTGTAAATTTGGAACCTGACAATCTAAAACCATGTAGCACAGCACATCTACAAACAGTGGATGACTGTGCTACTTGCTGACCTCTTTATTAATTGTTTTGTTTGTTCTCCAGCTTATCCCTGACTCTGGGTGTGTATCCATGGTAACCCACCTTGGTCTTAGTCATGTCCAGCAGACCCACAGAGTAACGGTCACAGTTGAGGAAAGCTCTGACTGTGTACAAGGCCTTGTGGAACTGCCTCTCTATGTCTGTCAGCTCTTCAAACACCTTGCTGGCCGACCACAGCAGCACCTGGACAACGGAGTAGAATAAAATACAAGACAACAGTTTCAAAGTTCATGCACACCACAGACCGCAATTTTAACTTGGAAATCCTGCTCCTATCTAACTGTCGCTTCTCTTACTCGCCTCAACCATATTTTTGTTACAGTTTATGCTTTTAGAGTCAGGCCAAATTGAGGCATCTTGTCAAATAGACTTTTTTTCCTTTGTACCACATATTTATGTCATCACGAGTGGAAAAAAATGTGGATCCTGCACCTAAAAAGCCTCAGATTGGAGTCGAGAGGAAAAAAGGTCAGACGTGGGACGCTTTCAGCTACAGTGTGAACACAGCCTGAGAATAAGCTCAAGTTAAATCTTAAAGGAACAAGACTAATTCAGATGCCAAAGGAAAGAGTACATGAAGTGCTGCATGCTCTGCAGCCTCACCTGTCCCCTCCTGGTTTCACAATTGTGCAGGTAGCTCAGGTGGAAAACTCTCAGGATCAGGTTGGCAAAGTTGAGATACTTGTTTAGGATCTGGAAGAAAACAGTACACACTTTCAGCTGCTTCGCATAATACTGAGAAATGGATGCGATTGTGGTTTCTCAGCAAAGGCTTCCATTTTATATAATATGTTAGTCACTTTTACCTTTGTGCCATCAGTCAGAGCAGGTAACACATTTGAAACGGCAGATATCTCATTTTGGAGTCAAACATTCCCAATAGTTACATGGTTCAAACTGCCATGTTTCACAAGTAATATTGAACCAAAAGGTAATATCTCCTCTTTCTTGACAATGGTAATGTATAGTTTCTGCGTGGTATTTGGACTGTATGCCACAGAGGGCTTCCAGGTGATGTAACATACCTTCAGGTAGCTACAGTCGAAGTCCACAACTGTTTTGGCAGTGGCTCAGAAAAGCCAATGTGGTCAATGTAATGTAAGGTAAGTGCACACTTGACTTTGTGACAACACATTAGATCACGTTTTTATTGTTTTGGCATTAAGAGATTGCCAGTGATTTTTCTATTTATCTTTCCCTTGTGACTCTTTCATCACAGTGGCCCAGCCCTTTGCACCGACTCTCTCCAAATGTTCTCTGACAGGCGTCTCTTCTGAAAAGTTTTCTCCTTTCAGCTTTCAGAAAGTTAAAGGATTAGAATTGTTAGTTATGATTTGGGAGGCTTTAGATTTGTGTAGCAATATATCAGCTGAGTTTAGGTGACTTGTACAACAGCTGCTACTGCAGGCCAGAGCAGCAGGATGGCTGAGGAAAAAACCCAACACATGGCTGATGGTTTTCTGCAAATACAATGCTAAACTTCAGTCAGATATAAAAATTTGACATTGATGTTGTTTGGGTGTTAAAGTTTATTTGTCAATCTAATTAAATATTTACACAATTCAGGTAGTAGACCATAATAGCATCTGATTTTTTGGTTTTGTCTGTTTATCCATTTATGATTTAGCAGGATGTCTTTCAATGAAATTTTGTGGAAAGTTAGGCCATTGGGTTTTCAATATAGAGAAAGAGCTGATTTTATTGGTGCAAATAGCACCGCATGTATCCATGTGTAAAGCCGATTATAATCCCTGCACAGTGAGGCGCAGAAGCAAAGATCTTTTCTAATTGGATTGCTTGGTTTAAGATGAATCTATCAATATAGCCCATGCCAATTTCTGATTAAACTGTCAGTATTAACTGAATTTGGTCCATGTTTAGATGAGGCCAAAGTAAATGGGATTTCATCTGTATAGGTGGCACTACAGGAACACGATCAATTTAAATTACCATAACTCAGTGGTCAGGAATCTGACTTGAAAATTTTCACAATTTAGCTTACCCCAAAATCTAATATATATATTTTTTTCCTCTTACCTGTAGTGCTCTTCATCCACCTAGATTGTTTTGTTGCCGAGTTTTGGAGATATCGGCCGTAGAGATGTCTGCCTTTTTTTGAATATAATGGAACTATATGGCACTCAGCTTGTGGTGCTCATATATATATATATATATAAATAAAACAATATTTATTAATAATCCACAGATTTGTTGTGAGACTTTCATTTTCATGTAGAGACTATTTTCTTTCTACCAATAGTTCCTACATGAAACTACTCACAACAAGGTCTGTAATATCTCCAAACTAACACTGAACAACAGAAGCTACATCTACATCATATAGTTTTATAGTTTCTTCTATAACAGACCTCATAAACGATTATTGTTTGGCAGACTGAGTTTAATTGTGTTGGATCACTGTCCAGTCAGACAGCCAGTTAGTAACAGAGAAAGTTTGGAGAAGTGACATAAAGCAATGACAAAAGTAAGTAAAGGGAAAATTCATGAAAGGTGAGGGAGATCATATTTTGTTCCTGCACTTGTTTCTTATTTTGAGGCAACTTGAAACTGGTTTAGAAAAGTGCTGTATAAAGCTGAAAACTTCATTTTATCTAAGTGACTGAATCAATGGAGTGTGAGGGTGAACTTCCTGGACAGAGCGTATTAGATGTTACCTCTTCATCCTTTGAGGTGAAGCGCGGACCATCCAACTTGTTGATGGCCATCATGACGGCCACCATGTCTTTACCGTTCATGATGGGGATGGCGAGGACGTTCTTGGTCCGATACTCGGTCAGCTCATCCACAAAGTCGCTGTAATGAGGGCTCTATGTAGAGAAAAGAGAGAGAGAGTATAATTGCCTGCTCTTTGCCTCTGCACCCTTCAAAACTTCCAGACTCAACTTTGATGAACACACCACATCTATCCATAAATGCTGATAGCAAAGGCTTTCCATTATCCACAAACTCAAGGCCCTTTTGCTGCACTCCACCTACTGCTCCTCCTGTGCAGCAGGGGTCATCAATTGTGTTCCTCCAGGGGTGAAACAGAGGAAGAGCAGCTCATTAACTGCCAAGAAGGAATAAAAGCCTGCAGAGAGTGACCCTCAGGGGACCAAAATTGGTGAGTCTTCATTTGGGTAAGGCTAGGTGTGTGTTTTTGTGCTGATCTTATTTCCTGGTTAAAAAAGAAAAAAACACAAGTTAGGTGTAGGTACCTGGGAAGTCTGATTAGTCAGGACAATGGCGCCCAAAAAGATATCCAGCGCAGACTTGGGAAAGCTGGCAGCTTGCGGAATAACCAAATGCAACATGAACAAAGTCACCTCATTCCACAGTGACTGTCTGCAAAAGATCTGCCTTATGTACTGGCCCACTAAGACATTAAATAAGTAACTCTACATAAAGACACGCTGTCAAAGCATGATCTAAGAAATTTAACACCGTCGTCTAAGACGGCTTGGACACATACTATGAATGCCCTCAGAGCGGATCCCCAAAGTGGCTCTCAAATGGACACCAGCAGGAAAAACAAAACGAGACTGCGAAGATCACTCGGCAAAGAACGGTGGAGCCTGAGGCTGAGATGGGTCTCTCATGGGGCGAGGCAAAACTAGCTGCTAAAGACCAGGATAGGTGCAGGAACATTATCTATGCCTTATGCCCCAAAAAGGAATGAAGTGCGTAAGTAAAGTACGTAAGTGCGGGAAAGGAATCAACGAGTCAGTAAAGTTTGCGAGAGGAACATCATTTATACTTTTAGCAGTTCGCATGGCGCAGAGCAGCGCAAATTTACAGAGTAAATTACTATAATCTGACCGATTTATGAGGCCAATACGATAATATTTGAGAGTTTAAAAAAATCTGATAATGATACATTGCTCGATACTTATTTTATTTACACCCATAATGTAAATAATAATTTTTGATAAGGTTCCCTTAAATTTCTTTTAACAATTGCGACCAAGAAATGTACTGAGTGGAACATTTTACAGTTTAAAAATAAACCTGTCACTACTCTCTGGTGGACAAACTATAGAATGTTGAAACTATTTCAAAACATGTCTTGCGCATTGCTGTACTTCATTTGCTTGTCATTTATCGGCCGACATATACGGCGATACCGATACATCTGCAATGAGCTAATATCGGCTGATATCTCGGCCAGGCCGATCAGGCTCTGTGACTTACTGCTGTTCTACTGCTTTATCGGCCCCTTTACCAACCTCACACTCACCCTCAGGAGAAAACACCCCAAAATCAAACATTTGCATCATTAAAATTTCATCCTTCCTGCCTTGTGACATTCGTTTTTATTTTAATTTGTGTATCTGTTTGAGCATCAGTAACGAGATGTGAGCGGTCCTCGTCTTGCACCACAAACTAAATTAATAAATCATCCCTTGTATGTAATAATGTCTAACGTTGTCTTTGTCTCTCTACATAGGGGTCGGCCTTAAGTGTGGCAGTAGTGCAGGAAATGAAGGGGAAAATTCACTATGAGACAAAGCTGATCCTGGATCAGCACCATACAGTAGCTGATTCAACTGCAGCCTTACACACACAACTTCACAGCTTAAAAATGAACCTGTTCCAAAGATCTGGGCAGTTTGACAGCTTATTATTGAATGACATTTGACCCCCTAAAGCTGAGAAGTCTTCATCCTGCTTATTATCAGCTGAAGCTTTGCCTTGACCCTTGCCCAGCAGCTCTACACTTTAGAAGCATAATGTAAGCACAAGTTGTATTTTGATATTAAAAAAAAAACACAAGTTATATATTGATATACACTATTCATGTATGAGGTTATTTATTATTCAACTCTTCCAGCTGGGTTTTGCTGTGTAAAAAGAGAAATGAACAAGTAGGTAGGAAACTCACATATATTGAAAAAGAGAAAATCTACAGGCCCTGGTTAGACCTGTAATATTTGTCACTGTGGGCTGGTGTCAGATATTCCTAAATAACGGTTTGGAGATTCATTTATTTTATATCTCTTGTTAAATAAATATGGTAAATGATCAGTGAGATGAGAAACTTTTTTCTCTCACTTCCATGAAACGCAGAAAAAAAAATATAAATAAATATGTAAATAATTTCATTTAAAGTCTGCACACAGACATCAATACATTAACTTCCTCCGTGGCCAATTTAGCTTCTCGGGTTATGACACATTAAGTGGATTTCAGTGTGTTTCTGCTCCAAAGGAAAAAAAAAAAAAAGACAATTGAGTGTAACCGAATAGATTAAAGGTGTGTTATAGTGCTGAGTCTATGAAAACGGCTCAGGGCCTGTGTGACCTCTGGGAGTAATCTGGGATCGCTCTAATTCAGGACAGATTAAACGGCTTCGTCTGCAACCTCCCCCACTAACACTCTCCACCATCCTCACACGCTCACCCCTCAAGTAACCACACTTCACTTAACAGAGTTATTAGTCTAGAAATTATGTGACAATTAAATTCACTTTGAAGGAGGCAGGGACAGAAAAAGGGGGAGAAATGAGGCCAGTTGTTGTTCGCTACATAATCCCAGTGAAACATAATCCCCCACCTTCCACCTACAACAATCCTGACTGGTTGACCGGCCTGCACTGGATTGGACTGGGATGGAAATAGAGCGCTGAGAGACAGTGATTCACAGTCTCTGCATTACTCTGAAAGGCCTTCCTCAGTGCATTAGCATCATAAAGGCAACCAATTATATGGAAACATTAGCTGTTCCTTCGCTGCGACTGGGAAGACTGAGGGTTGGAGGCTTTGATATCGTTCCAGTTGCCACATTTCCCATCGTGCTTTCATGTGTTTGTGTGAGGCTGCGGAGTGACGGAGGTTTTGAACAGCACGGTGATGTTTGTTCTGTGGTGGCTCACAGTGAAGGCACAACAGGCCGGCCTGGCAGCAGAGCCGATAGATAAAAACCAAACGGGAACAATCAACCCAGGTCTGTTTTGTTCGTACATCAGCAGCTGAGGTTTCTAATCTCCCATGAAAGGAAGTGATTGAACTGATACAGAGGAGGGCTTGTAATCCATCAGTTATGCGGAGTGGGCTGCTGCCTTATTAAGTGTAAATGTCACAAAAACAGTTAATGCAGGATAGGTTAGTGGGCCTGCAGTAGCATGACGAACTTGAAATATACATGGGAATAAGCTTGCCAGCCATTTTCAAATGTCAAAGGTATTGGCTATAATGAGATTGAGCTGGCTTTGGTTGGAGGAAATTGGTGGAAGGGTCATTGTAGTGTCAAGTCGCCATCTGGTGGTCAAACAGAGACAGAGCAAAAGTGGACAAGTTTTCACTCCTTGAAAAACAAACAGGGATTTAAATGTTTACTGAGCAATAAGCAATATTTCAATGTTTTTTTAACAGAGGAGATATTTTACTTTCTGGCCATGGATCTGTGGTGAATCGATTAATGACTAATCAGGTTTAGACTGATTTTGAGAGTCAACAGGTAGAACACGACAAGAACACAGGGTAAAATGGTTTAATTCTCAGTGGGGCCAACCAGATTAAAAACATGTACACCCACTTAAGTTGCACTAGATAAATGTAAACTTTAAAAAGATTTTAAAATATATAATCATATAGGAGTAACTAAGGGAGGAGTTTTTTTGTTTCTTGGCTTTGTTTATCTAGATGTTAATGTATCAACTTCTTCTACTTTATGGAACAGGAAGTAAATGTGAGGGAGAAAACGATTTGGGAGGAAAACATTTGCCACATTTTACTGTTTATATGACAATTAAATGTATGCGAGGGAAGATTTTGAACAGGAATAAATGAACTAGTAACGTGGTTCTGATGCCCATGTCAGTACCACATTACTAGTGAACACACAAAAAACACACACAAACAATAGTCATGTGTATCTACCTCGGACACATCGGGAATGTTGACCATCTTCTTAGAGGACGCCACGTGGCCCACAATGCCCATGTCCAACGGGTACACAATCTCACTCTCAGGCTGCACAAGGCATTCATCAAACAATGCATCTTTATGGACATTAAATAACCTGGAGGTAAAGATAAAAACAAATTATCATGGAGTTGTGCAACTAAAGTGGGTTTTCTTTTATTACATTTTTAACTCAAACAGGTAATCTCAAAGTGTTGCCATTCAGACAAAACTCAGTCACTAAAGAGAGGAAATGCAAATGTCCCTTGATACTCATCAATGCGCCCTTGAGCAATTCATCTACATTCTAAATCACCACTGGAGCTGCCAACAGCAGGAGTCTTGTTTTAGTGGGCATGAAAATGTACATAAAGAGTACAAAAAAGCAGAAATACTCTACTAACATTCCCTTATTTAATTAAGCTGCCAAATGTGAGTGGCTGGAGCTGTCTGAATGTGAAGCAGTGTTCTGGTGAAAAACAACATCTGTATTCATTCAATATGATTCCCTGAAGATGTCTGAAAATGATTTTTGTCCAAAATGTTTAGTTTCCCAAGCTTAACCGTTACTGTTTACTTTTCATGAGAACAACATGTGAAAATGTGTGCAGTCACATACTCCTTTCATGGCAAATAAATATAATCATATTTTTGACAGTAATACATAATCTCTGTTTCAGTGGTCACATTGCTTTTTGTGAGACAGTGTTGTTGAAACAGAAAAGGCTACTTTTTAAACTTTAAAAGAAATTCCCAGTGACCTGGTTGCCAGCTCGGCCACTCCATTCCTCTGCCGGTACATGAAGAGACTCATGCGGTCGGCCCTCATCATGAAGCTGAGGTGTCTCATGAGGTTGAAGACCGACTTCTCCATCTGCAGGTTGTCCTGGATGTCCCGGATCAGGTCAAAGAGAACCTCACTCTCCTCCACCATCGTCAGTTCGTGAAACTTGCTGATGTCCATCACTGCCTTCCGGTTGCTGTCCAGCAGGTCTGAGATGACCTTAGGCCGGAAGTTGATGTCGTAGTACTGCTTGGCGAACTGCGGGTTGGCATCCAGGAACTGCTCTGCTGCTGCTGCGTCCACCATGACTGCTGCTGACAGGGCACAGTTTCAAACAGATGGTAGTAATGCTTGGGGCTGGATGGTTAGCAATTCAAATCCAAAGTGGGAAAAGTCCTGGTTGGGAAAAGTGTATGCAAAACACCTTCTTATATTCATCAATTAGTCATGAACTGCTACTTAGCTAGGCATTTAACCAAAACTGATCCACTAGCAAACACCTTCCACTTTAAGTTGCATTGTTTATGGTCACTTGGGGGCTGAGCAAATCCACACGAAACAAACGAATGTAAGTCCAATACTCACTCTTCTTTTAGCTACGGTTTGGTCTTCTGCAGTTTGATGCTGGACAGGCAGTGTACAGTGGTTTTATCAGTTGTTTGCTGAAAACAGCCGCCTGCTGCTGACAGAAACAGGGTTGATGAGAGCGCTGAGACTGAACCACACAGTAAGTGTGCTGTAAAACCAAAACAATGAGCTGAAAGATGCCAAAAAGCTCAGTGGAGCTGCAGATAATTCTCCGTGGGTTTGTGACTACAAGCGAGACCTTTACCAAAACCGGCAGACATATTATTATGTATGTAGTATGTATTTACTTTAGTATTATTGAACTGTCTACATTAGTGTTTTCAACCTTTTTTGAGCCAAGGTACATTTTTTCATTGAAAAAAAGTCACAAGGCACACCACCAACCGAAAGTTAAAAAATGAAACTCTGTAGCCTATATTAACAATATACAGTCATTCTTATCAAAGTGTCTTGAATAGGAATCAAATAAACACAAAGAAAAAAGTCTTTTATGATCTTTCACTACCTACTCAGTGTGTATAATTAATTAATTTTCAAAAAATGTTTTTTAGACCAATTAGGTGAAATTGAATAATTTTCCACGGCACACCTGACGATCTCTCACGGCACGCGGCACAGTGGTTGAAAAACACTGGTCTACATGAGCCATTGACAAACTATGATTTCATAGTCGATAACGTGTTCATCTTGACAAACTACATAAACAAATTTAACACGCAACTTAAATAAAGGCCCTTTCCTTAGCATAAACTGTATCTTTCATAGCTCTGTGAGCACTTCTCTAATCATACATGAGGATTCTAAACCTATAGAAAAAGTGTTTTGTCTGTCCATTTCTATGTCTTCGACTCTACTCTACTACTGTGGTTTTATTGTTGGCTATAGAAAAATCTATGCTTATTCTATTATTACATAAAGACAAAAAATGTAGATGTGATAAAAGCAAAGTGGGTCATCCCCTTAAATCATCTTAATATCAATGTTAAGGCCAAATTATTCCTGGCAATTCATTTAATCTACTAGTACCTCAAATTGGACAAGGACAAGTTTTAGTTAATTTAGTACTTTCCTGAGATTATCTATCCCTTCTGGCACTTGATACTGTATATTGTCCCTTCCTTGTCCGAGGTACTTCACATAGAAATGTATCAATAAAGTAATGATGATAATAATGTACAACTGACATCTGTGTCCCACGGATCTAATAGATTATTTTAATACAACACAAATGGTCCTACCTGTTAAAGTCCTTGTATTGTCTCCAGCAAAGTGAATAAATAAAGTGTATAATCCCTCTGTCCTGCTAACCAACTCGGCAGGTGTCTGAGAAAAGAAAAGGGATTACCAGGATGGTTTTAAATGGTCATGTGTGGACATAAGCCTGCATCTAATTACAACACTGGGATTACGGTACCTTCCAATGTTTAATGACATAACCTGGGATTCCTTTATCTTTCTCACTATAAGACACACTTAGCACTTATGGGTTCTTGTGCAGTGTGATGAAAACGAGTTGCATATAGCCTATTGAATTTAAACGCGCTGTTCATTAGCCATATACCAACCACTTGTTTGCATGTTTTTTGGCAGATACCTCATACAGGTTGCAAACTTGAAAAGAAGAAAGGTTTAAAAATCAATAGAGTTTAAATGCCAATTACTTCATTTTTCGTAATTCACGACCATGGCATTTCTGAAATTATAGGGTCAACAAGGTTTCATGTGAGACAACTAGCTTACATTACAGTTGTGGCTGGTACTGTGCCAGAAGAAGTGTGATTTGTTGGCTCCGCCCATTGAGGTTTTCAGACTACAAAGATACCAATATGTCTGTGTTCATATTAAGAGGCATTTAAGTGACACTTCACCAAAAGTTTTCAAAGTAAAAAATAAAAATTAAAAAAAAGTATGAAATTGTCCGTAAAAATCTCTCAAACCACTGTTCAGTTCCTTTGCTATCCATACCTATGCAAATGTAAGCAGCTCATCATGAAAGTAACACACAGAAGCAGTGTATACGCTATAGTAATAATATATACTATAAAATTAGTTTGGACCATATGTAAAAAATTCAAATAAAACTGAAATCCTTGTTATTGGGCCCCAACATATTACTAAACAAATACTGCCATCTACTGGTGACCTGTCACAACATATCAAGCCTGTTGCAAGAAATCTTGGTGTCCTGTTTGATAGCAATTTATGTTTTGAGCAACATATCACTAAGCTCGTCCAATCATGTTTTTATCACCTCAGAAATATTGCAAAAATCCGATCTATTTTAAATTTTAGTGATGCAGAAACTGTTGTGCATGCGTATATCTCCTCACACCTTGATTATTGTAACAGCCTGTTCACTTGTCTTAATCAAAAAACTTTGAAACGACTGCAGACTGTTCAGAACTCAGCTGCTCGGCTGTAAACCAGGACCAAGAAGTACGACCACATCACACCTGTTTCAGCCTCTTTACATCGGCTCCCTGTTGGTTTTAGGATTGATTTTAAGATCTTATTGATTACTTTTAAGGCTCTTCATGGCCTGGCTCCAGATTATATTTTAGACCTTGTAATCCCGTATGAACTTTCACATAGTTTGCGATCTTCGGGTAAGGGTCTTTTGTCTGTTCCTGAGCCCAGGATGAAAACTAAGGGGGACGGAGCTTTTGCCATCAGGGCCCTGAGGCTCTGGAACAACTTGCCCAAAGAAATTAGGTTGTCTGAGTCAGTTTTATTTCTTTATATTTCGTCATTCATTGTGGTATTTTATTTCTCTTGTTGTGAAGCACTTTGTACTTTGTTTTGATAAGTGCTATATAAATAAAGTTTTATTATTATATGGAGGACAAGTTGAACACAGATTACAAGTACAATACATGAGTGGCTTTGTTCTTAATTGCCAGTCTATTTTCTCAAGAACTCATAACTTGATCTAGTTGTACATTGGTCTGTTTTTATTATTATGAATTGCTAACCCTATCGGTATTAGTGGTTCAAAGTTAACCATGAAACAAGGCCAGAAGAACATGTAAATGTTCCTTAACAACCGAATACCATTTCTATTGTTTGTTACATCTGCTTTCACTTGTATGATGTCAGTCAACGAGGGTCTGTTGAAATAGTTGCAAAGTCAAAAGAGTGCTCACTATTCCTGGATACCCATCCACCGATACCAACGTGAGTTACATGAGTGATTGGCTTATTAAACTTGAGAAGACAACGGTAGGAGGACAGCTTCCTATTGACTAACTGAATTGACATCACTATATTTCAGATATTTCTACATTGTCTGGTTTTCCACTGTGTTTCTGTTTTCCAGGTGTTGTAATAGTTTATAAGAGTTTAGGGTTTTAGGTTTTGATTCAGTCAGCTGTGGAAATGGAAAAATTCTGATATCTGGCATACTGTTCTGATATCAAGGTAATTGTTAAACTTGTGCAAGAGGGGGCTTCTTTCAGCGACTGGAATCCAATACAGCTAACTAAATCCATAAGCAAGGAAATTGGGGAGGTAAGGAGTGCTACAATGTTGAGAAATGGATCATTGCAGATTATACGTAAAGATGGAAGACAACAAGAGAGCAATCAGAATGAATAAAATAAATGGCAATAAAGTGCAATGTTCTGACTAATGACAGAAAATTGGTCAGTTGTCACAGGGATTCCCGTAAATGTATCAGCAGATGATGTTAAAGGAAATGTAACAAATGCGAGTGAGGTCAAAACGTGACGTGAAAACAAACAGAAATGGGATTAAATGGGATAATCTCTTGGTTTTGATCACATTTGATGAAGAAAGACTCACGGAAAAGATCTTCGTTGTTCCCCCACCACTCAGATGTGTCAGAGATTTGGACATGTGGCGGCGGTGTGCAAGGGAAAGCAAAGGTGTGGTAGATGTGGCAGAGACCATGAGCATGGAAAATTGAAATTGTGGAGGTGAACATAGCTCAGCTTATGGGTGCAAAGTTAGTAAGAGCGGCGGAGGTGCAGCACGTCAATCAGCTATGTAGAGGAAGTAAAGGTTTCAGGAGACACGCTGGTGTCAAGACAAAATGACACTAGGAACAAAGATACAGGAAAATGTGGACGCAATAAGGAGGAGGAAACTCTGATGGTGAGTACGAACAATTTTGTACTCTTTATGGCGGCGATAGTCAACTGTTCGGCACAGACAAAAAGCCGAAATGAAAGGATCAAAATAATTGTCAAATCATCTGAGAAGTACCTTGATGTGAAAGGGCTTCACTGGGAAACAGTTAAAGACACTCAGGCATGGGCTGGATCCTCTTGATGGTGTTAATTCTACTTCAGTGGAATCCAAGAAGCTTGATTTCAAATAGTCAAGAGTTTAAGAAGTATATAAGCAAATCATTTAGGAGAGAAACCTAATGTAATTTGCATACAGGAGACATGGTTGAAACCACAGTTGGATTTTATTATAAAGGGATATACTGCAGAAGAGACAGGGAATCTGGCAAATGTGGAGGAGTTGCAACATTCATACAGAACGGATTGAATTATAAAGGTTGTACTTGTAAGCACAGATCATGAAATGTTGGGAGACTGATTGCAAGACAGTGTAATATGGTGTCGGGATTTCAATTCACATATTTCATTATGGGGGAGCAATAACACAGATGCAAATGCTTTAGTTGTTGAAGAATTTATAGATGATCACTGTTTGGTGTGTATTAATAATGGGGAAGGAACACGATATAATAGCACACGAAACACAGAAGCAGCATTCGATCTGACATTTGTATCTAGTGCAATAGCAGGTGTAAGCACATGGAGTGTGATAAAAGATACTACAGTAAGAGTCACTACTCTTTAGTGACTGAGGTTGGAACAAAGATTTATAAAAGGAAAGAAAATTCCCAGATGGAAATTGGGAAATGCTAACTGGGATGCTTTCCAAGAGATCAGCGCAAACAGATGTTTGAAACTTCAAGTGGAGAACCAGATGAATGTAAACATATTCAACAGTGAACAAGTTAATTAAATAATTCAGTCCGCTGAGGAAACAATCCCTAATACAGGAACTAGACGCACCAAGAAAGTACCCTGGTGGAATAGCAACAACAAAGCCATAAAAGCCAGAAATTAAGCATTTAGGAAACTCAAAAAACTTCATTCTCAGGATGCTTTGATCCAGTATAAAAAGGGCCCAGGCAATAGTTGAGAGAACAATAAGAACAATTTAGAAAAGTTTAGAAAAGTTCACAGTTCATATAATCTCACAGAGGCAGTATAGAAACAGATGGTAAACCCCAAAATATTAGAGAAAAGGGAGATGTCAGGAGATCCGTTAGACCTGCCTTTCAATATGTTTGAGCTGAGAGGAGCAATTACTAGTGCTCGTCAGACCACTCCGGGGAAAGATGGTGTATGTTGTAAAATGTTGGCACACATGACAGATAATACACTGGGCATAGTGTTAAGACTGTTTAACAGAGTTTGGGATACTGGCCAACTTCCTTCAGTGTGATAACAAGCAATAATGCCTGTTCCAATACCAGGAAAATACCCCTCAGATCAAGAAAGCACAGACCAATAAGGAAGTAGTGATAGCGCTCTTCTTTGATGTTGAAAAGGCATATGAAATTCTCTGGAAAGAAGGGCTACTTATTAAGTTGAAGTCATTTTGAATTGGCGGTCGAGTATATAATTGGGTTATGGACTTTTTATTTGACAGGAAAATACAAGCAGGAGTAGGTGCAGAATACTCCAGTGTATATACAGTAGAAAATGGAACTCCGCAAGGTAGTGTATGGAGTCCGTTGTTATTCAACATAATGATCAATGACATCTTCTCTCAGGTTGAACACAGCGTAGGAAAATCTTTGTACGCGGATGAAGGGGCTCTGTAGATAAGAGGCCGCACTGTATCTTATGTCAATAGGAAAATGCAAGCTGCAATAGATGAAGTGGGAAAATGGACAACTAAATGGGGATTCAAACTATCTGAAGCAAAAACACAAGTAATTTGTTACTCAAAACGGCATAAAATCAAACCTAATTCCCTGAAACTATACGAACAACCTCTTGAGCAAGTACAACCCCAAGAAATCTTTTAGATTAGTTAGTTAGTTAGTTAGTTAG
This sequence comes from Siniperca chuatsi, assembly GCF_020085105.1. Taxonomy (NCBI): domain Eukaryota; kingdom Metazoa; phylum Chordata; class Actinopteri; order Centrarchiformes; family Sinipercidae; genus Siniperca; species Siniperca chuatsi. The sequence continues at coordinate 3,929,279 of NC_058049.1, read as the reverse complement.
TTTGATTTGACGAAAAGCTCACATGGAATGTTCATTTAGATAAAGTTAAGAACAAATGTCAAAGGTCATCAGTGTACTTTGTTGTTTGTCTGGACAGGAGTGGGGAACAAGTAGAGCATCTCTACAAATATGTATACTGGACACTCATGAGCTCTGTCTTTGACTATGGTTGTGTAGCTTACATGTCAGCAGCAGAATCAAACCTCAAAACGTTAGATGTATTACAAGCTCAGGTCCTGAGAACCTGTAGTAGATCTTTCAAAACATCTCCAGTATCAGGGATGCAGGTGGAAATGGGAGAAATGCCTTTAAGGATCAGAAGAGTGAAGTTAATGCTGGGCTACTGGGTTAATCTCCGGGGGGCAATGTGATACTCATCCTGTCAAGAGTGTTTTAACAGACTGCTGGGAACATAATGAGACAAATTTCATACGTTTTGGGTGGAATGGTGATGCAGAGGCAGAAAACACAGGATTACGTCAATTACAGCATAGACCCACATTTTCAATTTCTTCAACTCATCCCTGGTTATTCCCCATGCCAAGTGCAGACCTCTACATACAGCAGGAGTTGAAGGATAAGTCAGAGCAACTTCCAGTATGCCGCATAGTCCAGAAGTATTCTGAGCAGCATTGTTCAGACTCAGTGTTTATATTCACACATGGCTCCAAAGATCCTGATACAAGGAGTGCAGGTGCAGCAGTATACATCCCAGTGAGTGAGTCATATATTAAGAAAAGAGTATCAGACCATTTGTCCATACCATTAGTATATATCACAGAGCTATTGGCAATATTATTGGCCCTGCAGTGGATAGACTGCAGGGCCAATAACACCGTAATTGCATCTGACAGCTTTTCAGCACTAACAAGCGTAAGATCTGAGAGACCATCGTTTACAACAGATATTATCAATTAAATAATCCTTCTATTGTACAAGATGGAAATTAAGGGTATATCTACATGCTTCCTTTGGGTTCCTGCTCGTGATGGTGTGCAGGGAATTGAGCAGGTGGTTATTCTGACCAAACCAACACTCACAATTAAGCATGTAGACCTACAAGCTCCATTATGCAAAGCTGAAGCTAAGACTTTCATTAGGACATACAGTATGCACAATCAGTATGGCAGGAGAGCTGGGATGATAACGAAACTGGAAGACATCTATATGAAATACAAAGACATGCTGGTGCTGGGAGGATGGTGGAAACGAAGCAAAGTAAATGTCCTCACTCGTCTGAGAATAGGTCATACAGGTCTCAACCATATATTATTAAAAAAAAAACAGGCAAGCACCCAACTGGGAAATGCTCACAGAATAGCCAACCAGAAACGGTCGAACATATACTACATCACTGTCGAAAATACAATATCAAGTGAAATCACCTTCTTCAGTCGTTAAGGAAGGCAAACCACCATGACTTTTCATTGTCCGGTCTCTGTGGGAAAACAGCAGGCAAGATATACGGTGGCATTATTAGGTTTCTAAAAGAAACTGATTAAGCTCAAACAATCTGGAGTGGGTTTTTTTTTATTATTATTTTTTTTTTAGTATGTTTATTTTTATTTTCCTGCATAATCTCTGGCTCCACACTCCAGTCCAGTTGGTGGCGGTAATGCGCCTCCAAACTGACAATAAACACTAAAAGAGAAGCAGCGGCGGCGGCAGAGGAGAGCAGTGTAAAATGAATTTGAGGCGGAATGACGCTCCAGTGTCTGAACACAACGTAACATTAACTTCGTAAACCGCGAGTGATTCGAGCTCAGGTCAGTTACTTTACACATTAACAACAATGAGTTGTTTGCTTTCCCCGTGGGAAATGTCACGTTAATTTACTTTAGCTGGCTAAAAGTTTCAACCGGTGTCCACGTTGACAACTTGTTTACAATGGTGCCCATTCACAGCTCTGCTAGCGCAACGTTGGCAGCTCCTGGACTGAGTTAGGTTAATGTTAGCTAGTTAGACTGCGTTGGACACATAATTGGGGATTTTCGCAAGTAATTCATTGGGATTTTTAGATCGGGAATGTCAGATATAACTAGCTGTAGTAGATAACTTACTGGCATTTAGTAACGTTGGACTTTTTTTAACGCTACTCCACTTCCCTGTAATAACGATTTTAGCATTTAAATCGCCTGTAGGCATGACGAATAATCGCATTACCACTACTACACATGAGTAGTTTATCTTGGGAAACAAAAACAAGTTAACGTTACTGTAATCCTGTTAACGTTGTCATTTTGAGCATGCTTTAAATACCACATGTGTGCAGAGAAGTAGTCAGATGTAACGTTAAAAGTCAATGTGTTGGGTTGAAAGGCGATACTTTTGTTGTAGACTTAAGTTACTATGTTATAAAGCCACTTCTTTCTCCAGCATTTCAGTTAGTTTCGGTTCAGTTTCAACTCTTTCATATTAAAGTATAGCCATTTTAATGTGTTTAAACAGCAGTCTAGGTCTCCTAATAAAAATTGACTTTTCAACTAAATTAAGCCCAGTTTTAACCTAAACTTCGCAAGCTTACTACATGCATTTGCTTAAAAATAGGAAACAAAAAGACCATAACATATGTTAATTAAAATGACAAAGTGTGATAAATTAACTGTACATTAAGATCCAGTCACTAAGTAGCTCGAGCCTGTTTACATAATGACCTTAATTGGCCAAGGATGTAGAGAGGGAATAACATATCACATTACATAGGTTGTTAGTGTTATTTTCTTTCCTGCTTTGTCCTCGGTTTGGTAGATATCAGTGCTCGTGATAAGGGCTTATTTCTCCGTCTAAAGGTCACTAAAACTATAAACTGAATTGTATGAATAAGGGGAAGTGTCTTATCTGTATTGTGATGTAACATCAAAGAGGAGGAAATATTTCTAGGTCTCAGCAAAATGTCAGAAATATGCAGTTAGGCGCACACCTACTGACCTGTCATTTAATAGTGCTTCTCTGCACCCTCCACCTCACGCCACACTGCTTCTGAAGTGTCATATGCGGTTGTTATTGTAGTGAGCTGCAAATGGTAATGAGATGAGTTAGCATATACATGTTTTTTTTGTTGAAGTCCTTATTATTTTGCCCGTTATAACCAGTTGTTTTTTGAAGTTGGTATGACTACTTGGCTAAACTGAACTCTTCTTCACATCACGACAGATAAGGGCTCGATAATGACTCACGGCGATGACTGCTGCCCAACAGCAGAAGATGGAGCCGAGAGCGACCAGCAGCAGCAGCAGCAGCCTCTCATTCTGGAAAGAGTAGAGAAAGAAACAGTCAAAGACTGGCAATCCGTTGTCTCCCATCGGCTGAAGAAACACTGCTTGTGCACCCCAAAGAAAGCAAAATCCAAAATACTGGGTTTCGCCCCGATTCTGAAATGGCTGCCGCGCTACCAGCTCGGGGAATGGCTGCTGGGCGATATCATGTCAGGACTGATTGTCGGAATCCTATTGGTACCTCAGTCCATAGCCTACTCCTTGTTGGCCAGTCAGGAGCCCATATATGGTCTCTATACATCTTTCTTCTCCTCCATCATCTATGCCGTCTTAGGCACTTCTAAACACATCTCAGTTGGGATTTTTGGGGTGCTCTGCCTGCTTGTTGGTCAGGTCGTGGATAGGGAGTTAGCTTTGGCAGGGTACCTCACAGAAAGCAGCAGCATCAGTAGTAACAACAGTGCCATCCTGCTGGCTGGCCAGGGGAATGACAGCGTTGGGGTGGAATGTGACAGAAGCTGCTATGCAATCACAGTGGGAGCTACACTTACCTTTACTGCTGGAGTTTACCAGGTAAGTGAGCAGGGGCGCACTTATGCATTGGACAGACACAAATTATCACGTTAGTGTAAACAAATGCTTCTATTCTTCTCCATGGCCTCAGGCAAACTAGAGGCATTAATTTGGGTATCAAAGCTGCCTGATGCTTATCTCTTTCTCTCAGGTGCTAATGGGCATTTTCCAGGTAGGCTTCGTCTCTGTCTATCTCTCTGACTCCCTTCTCAGTGGCTTCACTACAGGAGCCTCCCTGACCATCCTCACTTCACAGTTCAAGCACCTTCTGGGCCTGAAGATCCCCAGGCCCCAGGGCTGGTTCACTCTGTTTAAGACCTGGTACAGCTTGCTCGTCAACCTGGGAAACACCAACATTTGTGACCTGGTGACCAGTTTGGTGTGTTTGCTGATACTGATACCTACCAAGGAGCTCAATGATCGCTTCAAAGCCAAGCTAAAGGTAAACAGACAAAGTGCAGATTAAGACGGTGTAGTCCCTCATTCGTCCAGGAGTGTTCTATCGTAGAAAAGGTTTCAGTCGTAGTCATCTGGACACAGTTTTCAGAATCAAGACGTTTCGGCTCCCATCCGGAAGTCATTCTCAATTGTGAAAAAATGTACCGGGAACTCAGAAATTTAAGCTACTCTGTGTTACATAAGCCCCGCCCTCAGGAAGGAGTCTACCTGAGTATCTGTTGATTAGCTAGTTTCACCTGAAACTGACCAGAAAACAACAGGCCTGATTACTGGGCCATCATGGAAACAATTAGGTCAGTTTCAGGTGAAACTAGCTAATCAACAGATACTCAGGTAGACTCCTTCCTGAGGGCAGGATTTATGTAACACAGAGTAGCTTAAATTTCCCGTGCCATTTTTTCACAGTTGAGAATGACTTCCGGATGGGAGCCGAAACGTCTTCTGAAAACAGTGTCCAGATGACTACGACTGAAACCTTTTCTACGATAAAGTGCAGATTAGTTTATTTCAAATATACATTTAAATATAAGTTTTGCATGTTAACAGCTTGTGTGGAAATGCAAGAAAATCAATTGCTCTTTTGTTGCACCCTGGCTGCTCAGTTGCACATACATTCCTAAGTAACTTAGAACCTTTGACATTTAAAAATTGTTGTTGTACACATTGTTGACATTTAGCAGATGCTGTTTTCTGAAATGTTTGCCATGAGTAACAGTAAACAAGCTTAGTCCTCCCTGAACAAGATTATAATCAAAGGTTCCTGTCCCATTCGTCCTAGGGTCACAACTACATACAGTAAAGTGACCAGAGAAGGATAAATAAAATTTGAAGCAGAACTGGTTCTGTGAGAAATTACTAGCCAACCTGGACCATTTTTTTCTGCTTTTGAAATGTCTATTTTTGGCCACATTAGCAGGATGGTGCTGGGGGATAAGGATGTGGTTTGGTCAGTCACTTGTTCATTCTGTACATCCATCACTTTTGTCCAGTGCGAAATAAATTGTGAATTTAATCTAGCATACCAACTGGTCAAATGTTCTACTTGTAATTGGCCCACCAAAGTGGAAAGTTGATAAAAGATAAAATGTGGCTTTAGGTATATTCCTTAAGATAGAAGTTCCAGTACAACCTTGAAACTGCTTATGTTTAGGTTAAGATTAGAGATGTCTGGTGTTAGGTAATTGTTTCATGTGGTTAAGGACGGGGTAAGAATGAGGGTGGGACTTCAATTTCAGCCTCATCAGTCTCATCAACTTTGAGGTTAATGCTAACATTAGCATGTTAAACAAAGCACAGTTGAGAAAAAGCTGTGGGATGTTGATGTAAGCCTGACAAAGTTCAGCTTAGAAAGTTAAGCTAAGTCTGAGCCCACGTTGTCCCCAAAAGGCCACCATACACAGGATAAACTCTTTTGACTTATTTAACATGGTCTTTCCCTGCCACCCTCAGACCAAACTTTACAATTGTTACCTCACTAGTAGTAAGGATGTTAGTGTGATAAAATGCCTCTAACTTTTTAATTAATAATTGTGTGTTGTCTTTTCTATTTTTTCCTTACCCAGGCTCCAATCCCCTTCGAGCTCTTTGTGGTGATAATTGCAACACTGGTTTCTCACTTTGGCCACTTCAACACTGATCATGGGTCAGGCGTGGTTGGGGACATTCCCACGGGCTTCCTCCCTCCCCAGCTGCCCATGTGGACTCTGATCCCCAATGTGGCTGTCGATGCCTTCTCCATTGCCATCGTGGGATTCGCCATCACTGTCTCACTGTCAGAGATGTTTGCCAAGAAGCACGGCTACACAGTGGACGCCAACCAGGAGATGTACGCCATTGGCTTCTGCAACATCCTGCCATCGTTCTTCCGCTGCTTCACCACCAGCGCTGCACTGACTAAGACCCTCGTCAAGGAGTCAACAGGGTGCCAGACTCAGATGTCTGGGCTGGTCAGCGCCCTTGTCCTGCTGCTGGTGCTGCTGGTTATCGCACCACTCTTCTATTCCCTTCAAAAGTAAGCATATCAATTTCTTAATTAATAATCGATTTAAGGGTCTTCCTCGATTATTCCTCTTGCGCGTTAATCTCCTAATTAGTAGGTAATTAGTTCATTCTGATTGCTGGAATGACAACCTGCTCTTATCAATAGAATGATGAACTAAAATAATTTTCTTGATAGTATAAGATTTTCAATTGTAAATGTTGTAATTGAAACCATACTATAACAAGAGATAAAACATGCAATCACCGAAAGGCAGTGATAGAAAAGGAAAAATCAGCTGTGCGTAAAAAGCAGATAAGCAATAAGTGCAGGAGATGCACATTTAGTAAGTATAGAGTAACTGAGAAAAGAGAAGATGAGAGATGACATGTCATCTGTTTCATTCATTAAATTAGTTTTTTTTTTCTGTTTAAAAAATGTCAGTATAGGAATATTAAAATGCAAGTATATTTTTGTATAGTGCTCAATAAGAAACAGTGTAGATCACATACATACACATTACATTGTAATACATAGTTACAACATTCAAGCCGACACGCTTAGATATAGCTTTAACACATCAGTATGGCAGTCAAATTTTATTTGAAGTAAAACCTATCAAGTTCAAGCTTAACATAAGTTTCACACTTCCAATGTTCCTGTTTTATGATTCAAGTTTTTTCTTTCTAGTTTATCGGAGTACTTAAACATTTGCTGGCAGTTCGTATCTTGTTTACCATGAAAAGAGGTTTCAAAGGTAGACTTGGACAGATACAGATAACCTATGGTTAAAGTTCAGGGCTAATGCTGACTCTGCTAGCTGTCGCTCTGCAGAAGCTGTGCTAGTTAAAAATTTTTACGGCAACACATTTCAGTGAAGACAGATGTTTAAAAATACTTTAATTTCCATTCTAATATTACAAGAAATGATTATGGAATTAGAAGGAGAAATATGAATTAATAAAAAATGAGTTAATTGCCAACTAGAGAGTTAAACTTTACTTTTTACCCATTGGGAGATACATTGAGTCTTGTGTGAGCCTTGATCACTGTCTATTGATTGTGATTGCAGCTGATGATTGGTTTTGAATTGCCTCTATGGCTAGTGTGTTATCTACATACCCGCCCATAGACAAATGCTTCCACTGATCATATGGAATGTCTTCATCAATAATGTCACACATCTGCTTAGGCCAGATTATGTTTTGTCTTTCTGTTCCTTATCTCTTTTATTATCCCCCCTCTCTATTTGTGTAGATCATTAAGCTGATTCTGTCTGTTACCCTCAATGTCTCACCCTTTGCCCCTCAGTCTTTGAGCTTTAAAAATCTAAGATGGAAAAACTGTTCGAATGGCAAAAGATTGCATTGGAAATTTAAAACCTTAAGCTGACAAAGTCAAATGCTGTGAGTCAATTTAAAATTTTCATACTGCAAATGTGAAGTAAGGGCGTGTAACCTTGTTTCTTAAACACCTTAAAATAGCTTTCACTCTTCAGAGCACTGATTAATTGCTTTCTTCCATGAATACCACTAAGTGACGCTCCTAACTGTTGCCCTTTCATGCTGGTTTTCTTTCTTCCTTCTCCTGCCCAGATGTGTATTAGCGGTCATCATAGTGGTTAACCTCCGCGGAGCTTTACGAAAGTTCACAGACATTCCCCGCATGTGGTGTGTCAACCGTGTCGATACCTCCATCTGGGTGATCACCATGGCAACCTCTGCGCTTGTCAACACAGAGCTGGGTCTCCTCGTGGGGGTTTTGGTGTCGGCTTTCTGCGTCCTTGGCCGAACCCAGCAAGCCCAGGTCCTGGAGCTTGGCCGGGCTACAAGCAGGGAGCATTACGAGGACCTGTCGTCTTACCGCGGCCTTCAAACACATTCCGGAGTGACTGTTTTTAGATACGAGGCTCCAATCTATTACGCCAACCAGAGCTTGTTCAAAAAATCTCTCTACAGGTGTGTAGGACTTGATCCTGTAAAGGAGAAAACCCGGCGTATGAAGTTCAAGAAGAAGAACAAACAGGAGGGAGAAGTCGCAGGAGTCCCGAATATGAAGTCAGAGCAGGAGGAGGCTGAAGGTAAAGAGGATGAGGTTGAAGCTGGTGTGACTGTAACCTTGATGCTCAACAAGAAATCTTCCTTACGCAGCTTGGTGATCGACTGCAGTGCCATCTTGTTTCTAGATACTGCTGGAGTGAATGCTCTGAAAGAGGTCCGCAAAGATTATGGAGAACTTGGAATCAAAATTGTCCTGGCCCAGTGTAATGCTTCAGTACTGGATGATCTGGAAAGAGGGGGATACTACCCCGATAAAAAAGGATGTGATGGAGGAGAGAACAAAATCATGTTCTTCACCATCGCAGACGCCGTCCGCTACGTCCAGAGCCTCTCAACTCCTAACGGATATTATGACAACAAATCCTAAAAGATAATCAATCTATCTGTCCAAATATCTATGTTTTCCATATAAAGTATGCAGTTTACATCTCAGTTAATACAAAAAGTCCATTCTTGCTTATGTGCCTTGTAATGCTACAGTGATTGCTGAAGTCCTTCCTGAGTGTTGAATGCTAAAAAAAGTCTTCCTTATAGAAATGGAGTAGAAGTACATAGTACAAAGTGAAACTCCACAGTGGCTACATCTGTACTTCACTTTGAGCAACATTTTCTCTTTTTCTTTTTTGCACACAGACATGTTCATGAAACAGTCACCCTATACAACATAGACAGGATGTGACTCTAAATAACCCTAACTCAATTTGAAATTGTGACCCTGAAAGTGAAAATGTGCATCTAATGTAGAGGTACAATAGTAGCACAGTTCAATCTACTGTACAACACAGTACATTTTTGATAATCGTGTCACTTTTTGATTCAGTCATTAATGAGTTCTATTATTGAGTGACATGTAGAGTGGCTTTAAGCTTTTATTTCTCAGTGGGGACCAAAGTTAACTGAAATTAAATATTTTATAAATTCTGTGATGCAGCCCTTGTCCATAAATTGCAATCCTGACAATATTTTGGAATTCTAGGGTTAACTGTGTTTGGGCAGATAATGTCATGTCTGGTGTTGGTTAGGATGTGTGCGGACAAGTGTAAACGTTCGTCATTGAGAAATGCTGCTTTGAGGGGACTTCAGAATTCATTTAAGTTTCAGTTTAGTTAGTGGCTTCGCAAGTAATCAATTCAAAAGGTCTTCCTCTTAAATGAAATTTTACAGTTTTTCTACGACAAAAATCAGATGAAAATCTCACATGCTATATTTCAAATATTTATTTTGTGCGAAATAGCCATACTGTGTCTGAACATGAATGTACTGTAACTAATAGTTTTTTTCTAATACCAGTGATAGCACTGATCGAAGGGGGAAAAAAAAAAAAAAGGAGACAGGTAAGAATGCTTGGCTTTCTGCTTACTTTCGATTTTGCAGCCTTCGTGTATCCGAACTGCAGTGCCTTTAGCAATGCCTATACTGTACAAATGTATATACTGTGAATATTTTCAGGTCCTTTGACATTTGAATGCCAGTCACCTTCTACTGTTACAACTGGACAACTTAAGTGTTTTTTTTCTTCCAGAGAGCACAATTAGCTTATTTTTGTTTTCAAAGTAGAGGTTTTCATTTGGGAACCAATCTCCTCCGCTCTGGTTTTGAGGCACTGGTGGTTTTTTTGCAACCCAGCAGGCCTGTACAGGATGTGTCACTTTGATGAAGTACTTTATAAAGTTTTTCCTCAATCGTTTGCTGAGGGTGACAACATTACTGACGTAGCTTTAGCCTCTTTTACTATAGCTTGGTAAATACACAGTTGTCAGCTGGGTGATGAATGGGGGGCAAAGTTCGAGTTAAAGAAAAACGGTTTTCTGCAGTGAATGTTGTGGATTTACATCAACAGCCTTGGAGTTTGTTTTGTTGAATTTAATGTTGAATTGTGCCAGTCAAATCTCAGACTAGCTAAATAAGAGAATGGGTCATCAAGCCAGTTTTTAAAATTATTATTATTATTATTAATAAATTAATAATAATAATATAGAGGGGCCAGACGAAGAGGGAACACTGAAACTTTATTTTCAGGACTTGGTGACGTTTATTGCCTTCCTGAGCTGTCTGACACCTGCAGATTTCTTGCACATTTTCTGCTTTGAAACTCAGTCCCTTTATTTTAAACCAAGTACACTTTAATTTCCCAAACAGATATGAAGAACTTTGTCTGTGCACTGTATATGATTCATGCTGATTTAGTATAAACTTTCAATTAGAAGAACAGATGTCAACAGCTGGGGTGTGAATTGTTTGTCTTGTGCATATACACGAGGACACGTGTGTGGTGACGCAATACGTATCCCTGCCAATGGTTTCACACTATTCTACTGATCTACATGTGCTGGTAATGTGCCATAAAGTGCAGCAATACACCAGCAAAAAGAAGGTAAGAAGACTGCAGGCTAGGAAACATGGATGTAAACTGCGTGTTTCAAAATGTACTCCAGGATACACAAAACGCATTTTGTTAAGTAACACCGAATGTAAACTATTTTGTTTGTTTACAAGAAAACTCTTTTAAACAACGTCCTACACATTGCAGCAGCAAAGGCAGGCTTCTCGAATAGTATTTGCCTTTGCTGGAGGGTGTATGAGATTTGGGAGGAGCAGTGGACTGCTGCTGGGCAAATACTGTCACAGGGGGATTGAAGCAGGTCATCTGAGTCAAGGGCAGTCCAGAGTTATTACACAGTCCCTACTAAAGCCTTTCATGAGAACTTATTTTAAAAGTCAGTGGTATTTAGATGTGGGCCCCTGACTGTGGACTTCAGAAAACAAATACTATGTTTGAAAAAACAAGAGAAAAGTCTGACGTTAAGTTCGAACTTGAGTTTTCCCTTTCACACAAAAACAAAGGGAGAATGATACCTGGATACTGACATGTTGTCTACATTTGTGTTTGTAGCTGTTTCTGTAACCAAACATGGCACATTAAACAACCTAAGAACATTCCTGTAGCACTTAAACAGTTCCAAAGTTAACATTAATTGCATTCTTTCATAAAGTAGTGACATGTGACACTACTGTATGAAAATAAAACAATTATAAACGTGTAGCCTTTTGCAGCATACAGTAGGTGTAACCATCCACAACCGCATCGCACACTACAGATAAATACTTGATGGTTGGAGCATTCCGTGGGTTAAAAATATAATATATTTACATATATCAAGCATATATGCAAAATATTTCAGTAGTGTTTTTTTTTTTGTTCTACTGTTCAAATGTATTTCTTACATTTAGAATATGTTGAACATATGTTTTAATATGTGCTTCAATATATATCGTATTATTTTTAGTAAATAAAATATGGACATGGATATGAGCCTACATAGCCCACATTAAAATGTTTTTTGTGTGTGTGGTTTGTCCTGGTATTTGTGATTGAACAGCTATTGTATATTTGGATTCTTTTAGTCAAGGAAATCCAGCAAAGCCTGCAAAAGTCTGTTTTACTGAATTTGTGTTTAGAATTTATTATAATGTTATTAATAGATTATTAAAAGCCCTATTGTCAGCCCCAAGGCACCAGGTCTATGCATGGATATCATGTATGTAACTGCACAAATACAAATAAGGTTTATTGTCACCAACTGAATGCAGCTCTGTGTATTTACACAACACTTCTGACAAACTGGTATGCAGGAATGTTGTTCTGTGTAACAAATGTTAGGACGTGCACTGTCTATACAACCATTAAACTCCACCTTCTTAAATAACCGCCTTTACAATCCAGCTGAAAGGGCTTTTTGAACTTCTCTAGTAGTCATCTCAAACTGTGGTATCGTTGCGGGGCTGTGATATTATTTTGCGGACTAATTTCCTCTTCCTGTTGGCCAATCCCAATAAATCTGTCCATTTAAGGAAAAGGGAGGCATAGTCTGTATTCCTCTTTCCAGGTTTAATCAGTGCATGATAAATATATAAAAATACTATGGGAAAACCCAAACCAATTTAAACAAATGGGTTAAGCTATAATGCTTTTGTTTTGCCCTGTATTTACAGTCTGAATGACAACTGCTTCTGAAATTTAAACCTTAATAATTAGTTGATCAAACTATCAGGATTTGAAGGATGAAAGAATAGATTGTGTCTTTTATTGAAATGTGTCTTATTATATTAGAAACTTGAAATGTTGAGGGTTGTTTGTCATGCAGAAGTTGGCAATGATTGACTTGGCCTTGAGACACAGTAGAACTTTGGGTTTGCAATGTATAAAGATATGACAAGATGACCTTTTTTCATTGCTTCTTGTTGAAGAAAAACTGGTACTGAAGAGATGTCCTCAAATGAATAACAAAAGGAATAACTCGATGGGCCCCAGTTGTTGTTACATGAATATATGTTTAATAGAAACAAATCTGTCTACAGAGAAGCAATGTGGCAGCGTGTACCCATGGGCACAGCCTACACAGAACATAACTGTCTCCATCCCAAGTTATCAGTATAAAAACAACAGAGACTTCTGGGACACTTCTATCTTATGTTAGGAACATCTAGTGCCCCATAAATAACATAATCACAGGGCCCGAGGCCTCCTTTGTGAAACCATACTTCAGTCAAAGTGTCAGAAATTATGTTACACCCATAAACCCCTTAGTCACCCCAAGTTTTTCTCCAATATTCTTCCTGATATAAAACGGTAGCGGTGTATATTTATAGCTGCTTTTATACAGATCCATAATACAGAGAGCATATACAAAGGAATTACGGCTTTGTTTTGCTGCAGGAAAAACATTGTATAGCCTATCCTGCAGTTGTAGAAGTGTTCAGTCAAGTATTTAAGCAATTGTTCTTGAAAATGTTCCATATTTTGTTGTTGGTGTGTTTTGTTTATAAGGTTCAATATTAGTTTGGAACAAATCTACCTTTGTAGCTGCCTGCAGAACATTAATGAGTAAGTTATTGCCTGAAATGAAGAAATAGGGCTTCATTTATGACAGAATTTGTAGAGTTTATGTACCTCTTGCTCTTGATTTTGTAAAATGCTCCAAAATAGATTGCATCAGTTTATTTTTCCTCAAGGATTGTCTTATCAAATAGCCATTCTCAAACAACACTGTAACAAAACATTAAATCTTTAGTGTTGCAGCTGCTTATCTGAGTGCATTGACGTGCTTTGAGGGGGAAAAAAAATCCTCTGTCCTTTATCTTAATGCTGAGAAAATGTCCAATAAACTGAAGGTTACACGTCACCTTTTAAATGACCTTTGTTTTCCCAGAACCACAGACTATTCAAGAGGTCTTGCATCACGTGTTATTACCCAAATTAACTATCAGTTCCTCACTAACTTACTGCAATGTTTATTGGAAATTCTGCTGTTCTGTCCCTGTTTTGGGGGATGTTTGATTAACCATTTCTATCACATACATGTATGTGATACATAGATAAATTTAAAGTTTGACTGCCAGCATGGCTAACAGCAAAAAAGCTGTGCTGTTCTGTAATATTTAATAGGTCATATATTTGGGGATTTAGCATGGACTCACATTCGAATAAACTGAGTAAAATTTTGTTGTACAGTTTTTACATTTCAAAATAAAAAACTATAAATAGTATTGATATGTACCTACAGTAAGTTAAGGACTGTAGTTAGTCTTCCCTGCCTCTAAAGCACAGTGACATGACTAACCTTCTCCTAGATGAGCAACAATAAGCTTGAGGACTTCATTTAAACCACATTGTACTCTTGTTCCAACCCTTTGCCTCTCATTAAGACTTTCCCCTGATGACAAATTACAAAGGCCAATAGAAACACAGGCTCCAGATAAAAGTCAATTTAGGTTTCAAGGTAAAGGAGAATCCTTGAGGGTTCAGTCAATAGTTTAGTCTGTCTCTCTGAAATTCCAATTAAAACATTATCAAGACAAAGACTTCTTTGTTTGAATTTCCCAGGGGGTAACATTACCTATGTCAACTGTCCTGCCTCCAATGCAATGTCAACTTACTCACGAGAACTGCAATATCCAGAGGGATTTATTCACACTAGTTCAACTATTTTTATACCTTTCATCCTCTTCTCCTTATAGCACCTTTCCCTGATGATAATAGACTGCACGGGTCATTATAACATACTGCCATTTAATTAACACTAATGAGAGTTCTTAAAGTGAAGTTGAGTCTTGCCCTTTATAAAGACGTAGTTTAACAAACAAACCAAACCATTATCAGGTCAAGCCACACCACTCCAATGTCAGAATTTGCATTTTTTTTTCTTGTTATATCATAAACAGACTCTTCTTTAAGTTTTTAACTTTTGTTCAGACAAAATAATTAGAATACAACTACTACAACTAACTAACAAGAATATGTGCTCTGATAACTGGAGTGCTGCTGAGAACAGACCTCATGGGGCACTCTTGAGTTTCAAGGTGAACAAGATTCACGAAAAACCCACCTGTCACCCAAGGCAAAATCCTTAATATGATTTTTATTTTAAAAGACCAAACGGGCAGTTATCACAAGTGATCACAGACTTAACTACTATGATTTTACTTCTGCTTTGTTCCACAAAAAGAGCTCTAATAACTTTACAACTCATTTAAACTGTACTTTTTATCCTGGTATTCTTGTATCGTCTTCATCACTTTACTCAGATGATAGTGGACTCTGCCTGGCAAAAGAAAATACAAAATATTGATGAGCATTTCAAGGTGAATAAGGATGCTTAGATGCCTCACTTAGATCTCCATTCTGGTGCTTTAGTCAATAACCAGTCTGGCTCTTTATAAACTTGTGGAGGAGATAAGAGTTTATAGATTATACATTTTGGGCCTGCCTTTATCTCCTGCTCTCATTCTTCCTCCCTTTCATTCTCCTCATCCTCATCTACCACTTTCACTGAGGGTGCATTTCAGTGTTCATTTTCCCCTAGTTGTCCACAATTACCCACACAATTAATTGCCAAATAGATGAATCATTGAGCATTTACGACACCTTGCAAATGATAGAAGCTCAATTTAGTCTTTATCTTGTGTGTACAAAGAGTGTTCATGTGTTTCTAACTGTCCACATAATCAATAGGTTTTTATTGTATCATGAAGAGCCAGTATTGTAGTGAGATCTCAACTGTCAAGAAGGAATGTTTGAAATACTTTGCTGATAACAAGTAAGTAGTTATCATGTAATGTAAGTAGTAGTTCTATTACTCAGTAGTAAGTTAACTTTATTTATACAGCGCTTTTCGAAACATTAGTAACGTGATTTAACAGAAAGGATGAAAGAAAGAAGAACATTACATAAATAAATATGTCAGAAAATGAAAGACTTTTTTGTTTTACTGGTTTGGGTTGGTGTTAACATACTCTGCACTGTGCACCACCAAAGGCAGTGACTTTATTTTGCCACCAGGGGGCAGCACTGACTAGGAAACTGGGGAGAATTTGGTGACTAATAAAATGACATTGTGGAACTGGGGAGAAGTGTGATTTCTATTTAGATAAATTCTTCATTCTGATAATGCTTTCAATATTAAATGCGTGTCTGTGAAAAATAATATTTCTATGCATTTCACTCCTCACAGGGAAAACCATGTCCAGAGCAACACTAGAGGGGAAAAGAGGTTCTCGTATAAAATCCCACTTGATTTTAGATACATGCACTGCTTTTAAACCTTTAAACTGTCATTAGTTCTGATCTCTTGTCTTGTTACAATGTTTATCTTGTTGAAATGAAATACTATTTCATTCAGAAAAACTGCAACTTCTGGAGTCACCTCTGTACGTCAGCTGACAGTCCTCTGTATGCATGCAACCTACAAGCTTAATCAGGTAAAAGAGATCCAGTTGTCTGCAGAGAGGTGAAGAAATCAGAGGTGATTATAGTCTCTTTCACGGCTTGTTGCCTCTCGCAAATTACATTTACTGGGGAATGGCACCTGCGTTGATTGGTACATGATGGAAATCTCCCATACAGGGCGAAGGGAGCACATTTACACTCCATCTCACTTCCAGTCTGCATATTTTTTACTATCCCCAAAACCCAAACTGACTTTCTTAAATCGAGCCAGGGAAAACACTTGCCCTTACTGAAAATAGAGAAGAGAACAAGTGTTGCCTTAATGATGTAGAAATTCTTCTAATGTGTTCCAAAGTTCATCTACACCAACTTCAACTTGAGGCTTAAGAATGTCTATGCCACCTTTTCCAGTTAGTTACCATAAGCACTCTTCCTTCATGTTTAGGTATCAATCCATGTATATTCTGAAACAAATTCACTAACACTGATCATTGCTGTAAGTCAAGTAACTACCAAATACAGCTTACTTTTCACATGTTCTGATATGCTAACATGAAAAATAAACTACAGTACTTTATATGTATTGAACAGTGTGCTTTTGTGGCACTGGTATACAGACTTAACATCATGTTCCATCATCACCTCGAACTCACAAGATTCTTGTGAAACTTCAGCACAACTTCAAAAGATCTTAATTCAGAAAGGTCTTATTTATGCTGCATACTGTGGTGTTTTGTCATGTTATTTGGGATAGGATTAGATTATGTGCAGAAAATATTGTTTGGACTTAATGTTTTAATTTGATCACTTAAAAATGTTTTAATCGTGTTTATATTGTATTATTGAAGTTGATAAACAAACTGTATGACAAAAATGTAGCTATTATGTGTAAAATGTAGCTTGGACTATTTTTCCAAGATGGAGAGTAGTTTGACATTGTTATAGCACCGCAAAGCTAGGGAGTATTTTTAGGAATTTTATGCTTGTATTTGAAAGATGACAGGAAATGGGGAGAGCAACAAAAAGGTCCCTGGCTGGACAAACTGTCGATCTTTAACAGCCGAGACCGAGATTTGCAACCCATCTTCCACCAATATTCAATGTTGGATACCTTAAACTTTGAATACAATCTTCCGGAACCATAGAAGAGGAGGATCAGAAAACACATGTTTTTGTTATGGTGATATGGGTCATTTTGAGAGGCACTAAATGACCTATTTTATCATTTAGGTATGAGGACTAGTTGATTTTCCTTACTCTATGCTGTTGTTGTGCATTATGTATCAGGGAGATTTTTGTTAAGTTTCTTCTCCAAATCATATTTTCCTAGGTCACTAACCAGGTTAATATGATTGAATAAGGCCACAGGAAGGTCAAGTGTTACCAACAACAAATTCCATTTTCAGATAATGGAGGCAGGAGTCTGGACAATGACATGCTTCAGTGGGAGCACAGTGGATTTCAAACAACCTCTGACTACATTTCAGCAGTGTGTGGCCCTGCTCATCTCTATATTTTCAATATGTTGTTATTTGCACTGTGGACAAAAGCTGCTTCATCCCATAAATACCACGACTTCACAGTGCCTCCATTTCTTTGTGTTCTTTTCCAGAGACAGACAGAGAGGGAGGGAGGACGCAGGAAAGAAAGGCTCATGGATAAAGCACTTGTCATCCAGAGGGATATTGTTTCAAGTTGTCAAAATCCCAATGTTCTGTGAAGGGACATTTCTATATTTCACTGAGGTTTCGACAGAGGAAGCCAACAGGCATTTTACGTTTGCTGTCAAAAACAGTTTTATCACCATTCTCTTGCATCAGCTCGACTTTCTTTCTTCCTCAGATCAATTTTTTTTTTCCTCAGATACAGCTGACAGATCTGAAATGTCTATATTTCTGCAAAGGAAGGAGCTGTTCAGTGACATAATGATGAATAACACCACACCATTATTTTTCATGGCATTGCTTGAGTTACTATTTAGCAGTGGAAAACAACAAAGTTCAGTTATGTTCTCACATAACAGCTATATGCAAATAATTGTTACTGTCTGGCCTGACCTGACCAGATGGGTACGTTTGGTTTCACAGCTTCAGCACAATTCACATGGTGTCAGACAGTGTAAGAAAAGTTGTCAGTCACAGAGGTGTACACTGACGTGCCTTTCAGTAACCTTGCTCTACCTCTGTTAATATTCTGGCAAACATTGAGTTGTCCTAACTGGGCCGAACTCCAAAAAGTTGGCTTGTTAAAAGATCAGTTTACCCAAATCCCAAAATAACATTTCCCGATCCGAGTCCTTTAATATTGGGTGTCTGCCAATACCAAGTCCGAGGCGATACTTAAAATGTAATGTAAATGATTAAATATGTATCTGACACACTGAAATAACACCTGTAGGCTACTTAATCTGACACACCTTATTTTTCATGAGCTACTTGATACTGGTCCTGGTTCAAAAATATCATATTTATAACCTTAAATTATTGATATATGAATGAACGTTTAACTGGGAGAATGCAACTCCTGAAACTGACGTGACGCGATCAGCTGAAGAGAAAGCAAATATGTGCATTTTTCCAACCTCAGTGTCTGAACTCAAGAGTCACTCGCCGGTGCGCCCAAATAATTGTTCACATTCACACAGTCGCTTATGGAGCGAAATGCTCGCAGCGTAGAGACCGGCTGTCATTAAGGAGAGCATCGGCTGTATTTTAGCCTCGACTTGCTGAGCCACAGTCGCCCAGCATTTATTTTCCCTTACATTGCCTGAATGATCCTACATCCACACAAAGTAATTCTGTCTGTGCCCGTTGTTTGAGCATCCCTCTGACCTCTATGTGCAAACAGAACTTGACCACTTCATGCAGTGAGCCATCATAAGTGAAGACAATCTCCCAGCAATTAACAGCAAACTAAGAAGTGTCCATTCTGCACAACATTAATTCTGAACCATGATTGGACTCGCTAAAGTGGCCTACAGGGAGCTGGAAGGGACACTCTGTACTGCAGCGAGCAGATGGCGTGGAGGAGGCCGAGGGCAGCAACACACACTGACAAACTAACACTCATACATGCACAAGTGACACAGAAGCATGCACACACTCTCTCACACGCATGATGACCCCTCTGAGCTCCCACCACGACAAACGATCAAACATCCTGCTTCATCCAAAATGAATGGATCAGTGGATCAACTGGGGATCACAGACCCACACGCTATCAGCCGACCACCAGAGGCTCTGACCACATATCAGCCAAAGAATGACTGTCAGATGGGCAGTGTGAGTTGGCTTGGCTCTCTGTTGGTGCCTGTGGGACGACATTAAGAGGCAGTAAGAGGGCTCAACTTCATTCGCTGCATACACAAGATCAGCGGCCAGAGAACATGTTGTGTTGGTTCATTAAGTGACACTTAACTCCTACAGGTATCCATGGAGATGGGACTCATTTGGTTTTACATTAAAAAACAGAAAGTCATATTTGCCTTGATAGTAAGATGCCCAACTTTGTTCTCCTGTGAGTAAAGCATCACCACTGGGTCTTTCACTGCTGTTTCATCCCTATCATCTCCAGTACTGCAGATGCTACTACGTGCAGCACTCTTAAATATTTATTGGTTTAATTGCGATCAACAAATTGAAACCATGGTCAGGGTCATCTTGTACAGTCCCATAAATGCTGTTGCATTTATGAAGACACAAAGAGACTCTTTGCTTATCAAGGGTTGTGTGTCTCGGTCTTAGTGACCGCTTTAAAAACCCTTTACCCCTTCCACCCTCTGCCCAAACTCAGAGAGTTTACAGAGTCTATCACATTGACGTTGAGGTAAAATCACTTCCACCATTGCAATAAATTAATCGTAATGGGAGGCTATGATGTCATTTATTTTCCTCTTCAATACTTGATTAAAGAGATATCTGTTGACCAAAACAAAGACATTATTCATTTATTTTTAATGGGCATAAAAATATTTAGCTGGCTGATTAGCCCCTCAGAATCTAATAACTGATAATATGTTGAAAGCTTATAGCTACCAAAGATCTGTGAATATTAGAATTTCAATAAAATAACAATATAGTGTTCGATATGTGTAACATCTGTTCCTGTTAGCGAAGACGTGGCAAACTGGGTAGCCACTATATTAGTTACATCTTGTCTTTAAGGAACACCAGTTACCCCCGGATTTCTGTCAAATGTTTTGTGCATTCAGGTTGCCTGTGTTGGCAACCAATTCAGATTTTTTGTATAATAGCAATACTGTGTATCCCTCTTTTTTATTCTCTGTGCAAAATGTTCCACCTGCGAGAAAGAAAATGATGCTGTCATGTTGATTTATTTCACTGAATATTGCAAAATAAGTAAAATTGAGCGTGGGATAAAAAAAAAAAAAGGACAACACATCAGCACCACAGAATTACCCACAAGACAATGAAAAGAAACAAACATGATCAAAACCTGGAGGCAAAAAAAGGCTGGAAAGATGGTAGCTTATAGGTAATACACTAATGTCTCAAAACAAACATGGCAATGATTTATTCATTTATTTACTATTTCATATGAAAATGCTATATGTAGCCCATTTAAAGCAAAGCTTCATGGAGCTGGTTGTAATCCACCCATGATCTATATACTGAAATAGGCAAAAAGAACTGCTAATAATGTCAGTGTTAGTACAATACTATGATCCTCACAAGGCACACTGGCATCTTGCATTAAAGCCTGTATAATGAACAAAGACTCCTCATAAATGTCCAGCCTCTCTCTTCCAATAAAAGAGATGGGTGATGTGAAACACAGGAGTCCATCTCCTCTCTGTCCAACATCAGCCTGCTCTTTAGTCATCCTTGTTTCCATTTGCAAGAGACAAGGCTTTTTGTTATCGAGTTCTTATGATGGATTCCAATATGTTCCTCTGTGTTTTGCTGGGTCAACCTTAATGCGATTAAGGATGCTAATGGAATCTGCACATTTACTTTAATTACAGCTGACACTTAATGTGTTTCTTTCCTTTTTACGTCCATCTTCCTTTGAATTTGTTAGGACTAGTGCGATACAAAGAAGTTGTTTTTCAGTTTCTTGATAGATATTTTATTGTTATTAAGCACCCAGCAGCTTTGGAAGTGGCCCCTGCTGGGTGCTTGCCATCTGCCTGCCTACTCTGAGATTACGTCAACTGCAATTTCAGTATACAATTTTGAAAAGGCAGTGTTTTCCCACGACTGCTCATTTCTGACAAAGGGTTTTGTCGATCTGAAGTAGTCTATGAGTCTAAGTTGCTCACCTGCTCCGAGAGCATAGACTGTGACACCACAGACTAGGGTTCATGCGCCTTCTTATACCACACTCTTTCCCTAACATGCACCATTAAGTAAATTTAAAAATAAATTAAAACATGTTAAGTGAATTTTTGATTTGTTCAATAAGAACACTGGGGGAGTGGGAGGGAGGGTTGTTTAACCTCCAGGATCATTACTGAGGAATGGTGCCATGGATTAGATTGGACAGAATAGTGAAATTCCTGTTTTCCATGAGACAGATGAGCAAAATTCCAAAAAAAAAAATAAAAAAAAAAATCACTGATTACCATGGTAATGGCCTCCTGGTAATGTTAATCCTGTGCAAACAGGGCATTATAGTAGATACGTTATATTCAGTGTGCTGTATATTGCCTTTCTTGTGCACTGTTAAGGTTAATCTATTTACCATAATAATAAAGCAGCGCTTGAATAGAATCGACAGCCATTATACCTAAATGGTGGAGGGAAACGCAGAAAGAGGAAGATAAAGTTAATGAGAGAGGAGCTGTCTCATTAGCTTCTCTTCACTTTAGGTGAAGACAGAAAGTGAATCACTGCTGTAGAAATATGTATGTGGGTGAAAGAAAAACTACAAACAAGGCAAAGACAAAGAAGAAAGGTCCTGAGCCTGAGCAGGTTGAGAACCAATAGCGATGACAATGGACGAAGAAGAGATGCAACCTGTCTGAAAATAAGGAAAAGCAAAGTTGCCAGACTGTTTACCAAGAAAAAGACTCAACACTCTTATTAAAACACAAAAAAACTCAGTCCACAAATATAATACATAATGGTGTTTCTTCCATCTTTGATAACGTGTAAATAGTACAGACATTAGCATACAAAAAGTATCACCGCCAAAAGGCAGCCAGGAGTTTCATTTTACATTTTAGTAAACGTATGGACATGTATTTGTTACATTTGCCAACAGTTAATTAAAATTGCACTCTTGAAAATTGTGGTTTTGATTTAAAATGATTAATCTGAATGACAAAAGAAGAAACGTGGAGATGACAGACCAGTGACCCATCAGGTCCTTCCATATTTTACCAGAAGCTAAGTGAAATGACTCAATTTTCAGTGTCTTTCAGTCTATCCCTCCCTTTATTGGATCTTCTGCTTTCTCAGCTCAGCAGGGAACATTTACCAGACGTCTCATTTCATATTTATATATACAAAAAAGAAAAAATAGGTTTTACAAGGGGAGCGGCAAGATTCCAAACTTCTGAGCGCATCAGATTATGTCTGGCCAAGGTTGTGAAAGCTCATCCAGTTTGGGCAGCTTTTCAGTTATAGAGGATGCCTGGAGGGTGACTTAAGTGTTTTGCATTTTTTTTTACTCCCTATCTGCAGTCTGAATCAATGACTACCAGCCACATCCGACAGCAAAAGCTCTCTCTTCCATCATTATGTTAGAGTTGGTGTATGACACCTGTTAAAAATTTTAAATACGTTTAACGTAAAACTTAACTAGCTTATTCTGCTAGAACGGAAAAAGAAAAGAAAGAGCAGCTGATGAACCTGTTATCACCAAGAGCATGAAATTCTATGATGTGTTTTGTTCGGCCATTGTCACAAATGACTTTAACAGGTGCTGAGTAGAAGACCCTTCAGCCCAGGAACATCACTTTCAATAATATCTTAAACGCACAACAAAATTGCTTCTTTCCACTTGGGGTGTTAAAATAGTCAATATTCTTAAAAATTGCATGATCCAGTCTGAGGAAGGCATTTTTGTTAATCACGAACTTGCCTACTGCAACACCTTAAAAAGACAGTTCACCCCAAAATCCAAAACACATTGTTTTCCCTCTCATCTGTAGTGCTATTTATCCATCTAGACTGTTGTGGTGCGAGTTGCTGAGTTTTGGAGAAAATGGAGAAATGGAGAAAAGAGACACAGGGTTCATTTAACAATCAATGAAATTCAGTATTCCCAGTGAACTCTTGTAATGTTGTGCGTTCTTGTTAAAGATTGCTGTTTAATAAATGGATAGACTCAGTTGTTTAGAGTTCTTTGTGTGTATTTCAGGCTAAATCAAATAGGTGAAATGTGGTGCTTGCTTGTCAGTAAACATGCACGTCAATACAAGGTCAACCTGCGAAAGGGATTTCCACCATTCAACTCTGCCCCACACTGTATATACACACTGTATATATTAGCCAAAGTAGATGGAGCAATTACAAATGATAGGCAATCATACTAGGTTGACTAGTTGTCATTACAGAGCTGCTGAGCTACATTATCAAATCATTATTTAATGCTCACGACATTGTCGGACAAAAACAAAAATGCAGTTAATGACAGCAGCTGTGCTGTGAGATGTGTGTGGCTATACTGGCATTTAAAATGAGTGATGACACAGGAGGTTTAAAGCAACAAAAAAGGCTGTCAAATTCCAGTACAGCCCCAAAAATGTTTCCGGTGGACACTGAAACCACAACGGAGCCGCGACTGAGCCGGAGCGCAGACGAACACGACGCAGCCAGATCCTGTGTACATTCGGCGTAAGATGCAAGAGACTTATTTTTTAACCAATTGTTTTTGTTGATAATAAACACTGACACAGGGCAAAAGTAGGTTATAAATGCCTTAACTGACTTGAAGTGTTAACTTTGTGGAGGTGTCCTTGTTCTCCATCAGAATCAGGTTCTTCACTTGCAAGTAATCCATCCCAGAAAGGATTATATTCCCACTTTGATCAAAAGTAATAAAACATGCAAGTCAATCTGTCTAGTTGAATACCGTATAGGATTTATACAGTAGGACTTGAACAAAACTATTAATAAGATGATGGTACTGTGGATAATTATCTGAATCACTAACAAATACCTTGGGAGGTAAATGCAGAGATAATTCCCTGACGTGTCACACATAATCATGTCATTTCACGCACGCATCACTGAGGTAATAATACCTAGCATCTCACATATATGCAGATATATATCAAGATCAATTTTAACCATACTCACAACACAAAGCATTTAATTACTGCAGAGGATAGGGAGGTGCACTGTTTTTGTTTTAGCAAGGCTCACTGGCCCACAGTGGAAGACCGGGCAGCACTAAACAGTTCTAACATGAGACAGGACAGGGATGAAAAAGTATTTATGCACAAAAATAATAAATAATAATAATTACGTATCATGTAAAATGTATGGAAGGGGCCACGAAACACGCACAAATGCACATTTTATGTTTAAATTGAAAGTATGGCACTTGTGAATTTCACATATATTTTTCATATCTGTGCCAATTTAGCCGAGTCCAAATTATCTTAATTAGCCTGAAATCAACATGATTTCTTACAATCAAATAGCATGCTCTGTGCACAAAGTGAGAGAAAGTCATTCCCAGGCAGGAAATAATTATTTGGAGAAGACTAGTAGTTTGGCATTGAAATTGCACAGGGAAAAGAAAAGCTGGAGGATGGGGTGGGTGGGTTTAAGTCAACTCTGAAAAACTGGGTTTCATCCATAAATCATGATCACATTCCTTGTATACGAGTCATATTTTCATTTGCTTTTCATAGCTTTTGGCATGTCAAAGTCAGGTTGTTGTCTCATCTCTATGTGGCAGAGGAACATAAACTTTAAAACTGTTTGTGTCATCCATCTATAATTTACATTTCAGAGTTTGTGCTTACTTGAAAAGTTTTGAGAGACTATGCTGGAATTAGACATTACTGTTGCAGTCCAGGTCTACGTGGCAGCATTTAGAAAAGATTAGACTATTTATCTAATGCTACTTTGCAGCACTTGAGTAACATTAGGCAATTTATATTCAGTTCCCCTATGCAGCCTTTCAGTATGTTAAGGAAGCCAGCTAGATGATGATACATGAAGGCAATATTCTCTGTGTATATGATGCAGTGGCGGGGTCTCTAAGATGGCAATCACAAAGACGTATGTATCACTCATGTGAATCACCGTTACATATTCTGCACCCAAGATGAAACTAGATGCGTAATGCCTTGAGTCTCATTTTATTTTCTCAAATTATACATTTTCTTCATAAGCTAAGCCTCCACATACACCAGCACCAATCTTCACACACATGCACACAAAAACACAAGAAGTAGTATCAGAAGTCACACTAAGTATAAAGCAGCAGCGAGGCACAATCTTTTTTTGGCACAAAGTCATTTAATGATACCCTAACTCCCTTACAAATACAGGTGAACACGCACATTTATGGACACACTGCTGCACACACACTTCCAATCAGGCACACAGACAAAGTCAAGCACACGCGCACATTTCTCTACACGGAGGGAGGCAGCAATGTCTTCTCTTGTCAACAGGAATGACAAGGCAGCCGGCTGTCAGGATGAAAACAATGACAGCTGCACTCTGCAATTACCTGGAACATCAACAAGGACCCATTTACCAAGACATCCCAGCGGGATGCCCCATTATTCCCCCTGTCAAGATATATGCCACTGGGACTCCCCATTATTCCCATCTGCCACTACGGTCCAAGATGAAAGCCGAAGATCATATACACCCTGTCGTCAGAGTATACAGTATGTGATATCATCTGAAAAAAAAAAACACATACACACCAACAGTCTGGTGTCAAGAAATGTTGTAAAGTGACTGTCAGATAACCTCATCTGTGCACTGAAAGAGAGAGAAATACTTTTCCTGTCACGAAACAAAGATGACAAGAAAGAGTCAGAGTCAGTCAAAGAGTCAGAATTCAGTATTGAGATTATATTCTCGGATGAAGAGTGTTAAAAAAAAAATAAAAATAAAAATACTGATGTATCACAATGCTATCTGCATTCATTTGAAAAATCAGGATCATTTTAAAATCAAGTAATTCAAGTGTTTCTATTCATTTCAAAAACTGAAGGAACAGATTCTTTTTTACACTACACGTGAGTACCATAGCTGGTCGGATCCAGTGTAGACAATGAAGAGGACTGCTGCTGTTGAAGTCTTGCTTTCACTATGCAGCCAGCACAGACGGGGAGAACTTTGCATGTCAAGCAAGCCTTGAAAGACTGCAAGCTAATATTGGTCGGGGTTCAACATTAAGTCTGACATGTCTCTTGGTGAAGTCATGGCAGGAAAAGAATCACTTTATATGACATAGTAACCATCTGGAAAGTCAGAATTGTTGTGTAGTCACATCCTAGCCTGGTTCCAGACCTCTGAATTGCTGAACAAATCTGAGATGTGGGTGTCAATTCAAATAGGTCTGGTGTTGTGCCCAATGATGCCCGATTAAGAGTGGGAACATTATCTTCCTACATAGCTAGCTACTGTGCATTAATTCAAAATAGCTTAAGAAAAATGGCAACAAAAGTGGAAGAGATCAACAGGTTGTTGTGAGTCAACTAACAAGAATACAGTAACAACTCTTACATCATATTTCTTTGATCAAGAAAAACTTTTTTTCTTTTAAGTTAACTGCTCCTAGCAACTGCCACATGACACACATGAACACAGTTTCAGCTGAAAGAATGAAGTGAAACGAAATGTTAATTCAGGCAAATCTGATCCCAGCATTCCGCCAAACTTCACCTAATCCAAATTCAAACTCGGACCCAAATCTTACGGCTAAATCACCATTTAACCGGATCTGTCAGAATGTATTCAGTCTGTAATCTAAACCCACTCACATCCTATTCAAACACTGGACTGACATGAAATGAAGTCTGTGTCTGATCTCATCTAATGGTCCTTCAACCAGCATGTAGCTGTCAGTGTCATGTACTAGTACAGGCAGTGAGTCATGCACTTGAATTATACGGTATGTCTGTGTTTGTGGTTTAAGCTGTAGGCCTATATGTGTGCCTTTTGCCTTTTCACATCAGGGATGGCCAGCTCGTCATGAACTGACATCCCGAATGGGAGTGTGTGCTTGACCAGTGCCCTGCATGTCACACCTGAGCTCAAACTGGTACTTCTCAGCATGGGAGGATAAGAGGAGAGACAGAGGGGATGAAGAGTTGACATCGATCTAGTTTCTGTTGTCAACATTCTGCTCACTTTTCTTGGTCTATACATACACAGAGATAAACACACATACAGTACACACACACTTAGGGAAGCTTATTCACATTAGTTGTTTTCTCATGCCACCCTATAAAAAAAACGCCAGAGGCAGAAATGATTAACCAAAGGAAAAAGAAAACGTTTTGTTGAGACTCTTTTTGGACATTTTTCAGTGGCAAATCAAATGAGCAGAGACTACATACATATCCAACCAGTTATCAATCTCCCAGAAGGGATTCAAGAAGGCAAATACACAGGTCCATAAGAGCAAAAAACGTTCTAAAGGGAATAAATCCTGAGTCATTTTTAAATCAGCTTTTTCAGTTTTCTGTTGCTGTTTTGACTGATTATTTGCAGTTCAGAATGCAAGAGAGTGCGCTTGCTAACAATTTATAGTTCAACAGAAATATGCCTATTTCAACAGAATCTGGCTGTTTGGGTCACAGCTGTTTTCACAGTAAGGGACATTTAGATAAATAAAAACTGCTTAAGGATCACAATGGAAAGTGTAGCAGGACGGCACTTCACTTCCAAATTGAGTTTGCTGTGCTCTCAGTTTGAGTTTCTCCTTCAAGGAACATGATCTGCCAAAACACAGTATACAACTTGGATGCCAGCAAGCAAAGGAAGCCCTACTGCTCACTTAGTCGTAACATACTTCATCTTTCAAACTCAAAACAGTCATTACATACTCAGCTTCTTCTGTGCTTACAAATCTTGCAGATTGCTACCACTAAAATTTTACTTTCTACTCACCCAGCATGGTTGTTGTTACTAAGCTTCCCTAACAAAAACACCTAAACATAGTGTATGTAATGTATTATCTTCTTAAGTGCAGTGCAGAAAACAAGCTACAATGCTAGGGTTTATATTGTTCAGATACTGACATCTGATGGCCAGAAGTTCCTGTACTGATGATTTTTTTGTGTTTTAGCTCTAGGGCTCAAACAATTCCTCGAGTAACTCGATTACTAAAAATCATCACTACAAATTATTTGTGTCGAAGCTTCATTTAATCCACATGATTATATACAGCGCACTGTGTTTGACGATTATTACTGTTGCACAACGTGCTTCCGCTGTGTGTGATCAGCGACGGTTCAGAGAGTTTTTGGTGTGAATTGACAGCGCGGATTACAAAGAGGAGGAAGAGAGAGAAAATAGCGAGGGGCGCAGAGAAGAGACAGGCCAGAGAAAGCGACAAAGTGTCCATGAAAACTCTGTACAGTGCATCTATTATAAAATTGAACTAGCCCACCACAATAGCACGACATCTGTGCTTCAGCATCTCAGCAGAAAGCATGACGTTACAGTCTCTGTGTCCATATATGAAGGTATATGAAGGCTAGTAAAGAATGTAGACTACGTTAATTATGGCTGTATGTAATGGCTAGTTATGACGTCCCTAAGTTAGCTAGGTTTTGCTCAAGAAAATAACCACAGAAAATAAAATGCTGCAGTCAATTTGTGATAGCCTGAGCTTCATTCATGTTATTTAATATTATGATAGTCACAGTTCCTGTCCACTAATTTTTGCCTCCAAAAATGCCACAAAGAAGACAGTGAAAGCTGACGTTATGCCTGAGTTGCAGTTAGGTTGAAACTTGTAGTTCTGAAAGTTAAGTATATAAAGGTGTTTGTTTTTGCATTTCAGAACATGTTTTCTTTAACCAGAATGTAATATGGCACTTAAATGCACTAAATTGGTTTAGTTTTGACATATATTGTATGCAATTTAAGCAATAAAAATGTCGAAACCAATTAGTTGTTCATTTTAAGCGACCAGTCTTCTTTTCTCTTTTGCATAATTACTATTGCTCTATAATAAAGCAAAAGTATTTCTTATCCGATTAATCGATGGAATAATTGGTAGAATTCTCAATTACTAAAATAATCGATAGCTGCAGCCCTAGTTAGCTCATATGAACACCACAGAAAAAGATGGAAGTCTAATATTCTCAACTAAAGACACAGAGACAGGAAACACAATTTGTTTAGACTCCCCACCACTGCCAAAACCTCTAACCTGGCATGATGGTAGGTAACCAAAACTCCACACAATAAACAAGCTACTTAAAGAGTCCATGTTAATTGTGTTTACAAGGCCCGGGTTGTTTGTAATTAGCCAATTTGAACTATAACAAACCAAAAACATGCAACAAAGTAAACTTTTCCATTGTGGTTTGGGAGTGATTGCATGCTGAGTCTCAAAATAATCTATGATGAGAACAATGACTAGTTCAATATCTAATATGGGGTGAAATGCTTCGCTTCTCCTTGTTCGTCATCAGATTTAATTTAGCCGAGATGGCCGCTATCTCAGTCTGACATCCAACCCTCACCCCTTTCTGTCTTTCATTGTATCTTTGTACATTCATCTTCCCTCCCTCTGATTCTTCTCCTATTTGCTGCCTTCTGTTTCTGGCCTTTTACATCTTTCAAATTTCTTCCTCCCCTCTAAGTCACCTCTCCTCTTCTCTCTCAGACTATATCTGTCTTCAGAAAAATATAAAGCTGAGGATTCTCTACTGTATACACGGCAGCACGCCCACATGTACGTGCTTTCATCAAATGTAGCATTGCCTCAATAAACAGCCATTAGATACTAAGTCAGTGCTGTTGAGAAAGAAGTGTCTACCGATTATTTGTGAGTTTACCAACATGAAGCTGAAACTCCATTTCAGCATCTTCTCCAGAGGGCCTGAAATGTAGCCTATATGTGAATGGTACATGGATCAAATGGTTAATGGAAGACACATAAGGCCTGAAAGACACAAAACAATCTACTTACCATGCTGCTTGCTCATGCTAATGCTAGTTTAGCTGCTTCTTTCTGGTAAAACTGTTAGATTTGGGCAATGTTGGCGTTCTGGTATGGAAAACGTAATGGAAGTAAGTTTGCATTGCTACTTAAGGAGAAGCTTAAATATTTCTTTTTGCTGTATTTCTAACTGGTTTAATATACCTTTACTGTTTATTTGATAAGGCTTATGGAGCGTATGTGTTATAGAGACCAGTTCTTGGGAAAGCAATCTGTATATCTAGTAATTAGTTATGTAGGCTATATCTGGTTACTTGCATTCTTATATTTTGGCATCTTGTATTTCTTCTTGTTATAGACCACACATCTGTCAACTCCACACCTGTAAGCCTCAGTGGTTGCCATACTGCGCTGCTGTGTGAAGAGAAAGTCAGGAAAGAAGACTTAACCGTATCTTGTGTGTTCTTACTGACACCACAAGGCGAACATAACTGTTGTCAACTAACACCTGAACAGTCCTAAGTGAATATCTATGCCAAAGTGTCCCTCGCCTCCTGGTCTGTAGGAGTAGTGTGTGGAGACACTATCTTAAATCAACAATACACTATGTGTGCATATCATAAGTTGTTGTTAGCTACACAGCTTATTTTCATTATTAAAAACCCAATGCAGTTTCCTTTGGAAATCTGCCATTTGACTGGAGCTATCTTCCAGCTTGGTTTCCAACAAGGCATCATTGCTGGACTCCAAGTTTTAAATTTTTTCTCGGGCTGTTGAACAACTAAAAAAACATAGTGTCTCTTTAAGTGATAGTGAAGGGGGTTGTGAATTTTCTGTGCATACACCCTTATGTCAGAACAGCTGGATGCACCCAGTGTGTATTGATCGCTTACCCGACACTGTGATAATTTATTGTCAACGTTGAGTTCCACTTCATGGTTTTATTGATTGTATAAATGCTTATCTAGCGCTTACATTGCTGTTTAGAGGAGCAGTGGTCAAGTTGTAACTTTGTTTCTACACACGTGCAGATACACACAAGTGCATGGTAGCACACATAATGTACATGTACGTGTACTCACATAAATGCTAAGGGGCAGATGCAAACCTATACATGAACGTGCCTATAAGCTTATACAGTACACACATACACGCATGCAAAGACAGATTCATATTGGTAAACAAAGCAACAGCAGGGGTTGACAGAGGTGTCTCTTTTTATGGTCACTGAGTGCAAAATATATGGTCATTATTTGGCCAGCATATTGTTGAATCATCTTTGTGTCAGATTCATATTGTTCAGCTCTCAGCAAAAGCGTTTGATTTCATTTAGCAGGAATAAACTGCCCTCTTTCCTAATCTAGCGAGTTGCTGTCTTCTCTTCTGTAATTACAAAATTAAACAGTGAAAACATACCAGAAATTTCTGCAATCTCTGCAAGGCAGGCCATTCATGAGCATTTTGCAGAGTGGCGGAAACCATCCATGGACTTGTTGGCATTCCTCTTTGGACTTGCAGTCATCACACATAATCCATTTATTTTTATCAATTCCTGTGGCAAGAAAGGATTTATCTTTTAGTCAAATGGGACACATCATCACCAAAAAATACTATGCCTTGTTAAATTTATAATATTCAACCTAGCCTTGCATTGCTCAAATGTGACACCTTTGTGAATGCACCCTTGCCTAATCCTGTTAGCCTCAATAAGAGGTGTGGACTACATCTACAAGAATAGAGTTGCAAAGGGTTGGTAAAGTTCCAAAAAATTCCCAGACATTTTCCAAGGGAAGTTAAGCTCGGGAATTTTACACAATTTCAATCAAATCATACCTTTTAATAGTACTATATGAACTATAAATACACATAAAAATGTTTGGTTGGTTTTGGTATGCTCATTTAATTGCACTGTAACCATGTCATGTACAGATAATTTGCCAGCATCCCATTACAGTAAATAGGAATTCAGTAAAATTACAACCATCTGCATGCACAGTGCACTCTCCCGCACACCACATATGCGGACCACAGAAGCTTGGATCGTGAAGATGAGGCATCAAGAGTCTGACGAGGAAGTCGAGGAAGTCCATGGAGAGGATATGGAGGCCTGAGAGGAAAATGATTTTGTTGGAGGGTGGTCATTGGGAATGTTTTTTGTTGTTCAATGAAAGTCCAATACAACGTTAAATGAGTCAACTAATTTAATTAAAGTTCAACTCAACTAAATTGTAGATTTTTTCAACCTGAGCAAATAACCCCTATATTTCCATTTTATTCCCATTAATTCCCATGGAAAGTTTCCATCTTGAATATTCCCAGGATTTTGCAACCCTTGTCATTAATCTGATGACTTGGCTTGACAAAATAATCAAAGAAGAGAAGCAACTTCACTTCAGTTTTAACATCACTTGGATTGACTTGGGAATTACTTAGATAATATCCTCCCCAAGCCCAAAGATTAAAAGTTATGTTATAGAAAAGTTCAACTCCTCATTTTCCTCACAATGGATATACTTTGAATCAATCCAGCAGTAGCCAGTCACTTTGCCAGAGTAGGAAGGAAAGATGCATTTAGAAGTGCACACCAGCAGAAAGACAACAGATGATACCTCGGATTATCACATCAGAATGTCAAGACTTAATGTAATGTAAATCCGATGGCAACATGCTAAACATTCAGCACAGATATTACAAATGATTCTAATAGACCTTTCACAGTTTGGCATGTCATAGCTGGAAAAGCACAGGTGTAATTAATAACATTACTAACGACAAATGGAACTGACCCATCGTTAGATATATATATTTTTCCTGCTATAAGTCAAAATATCTGCTGTGAAAAGGTCTATTATGTCACATTCCAACGCACACCTGACCATTTTGATATAGCTTTTGAAAGTAATCATTTCAACTAAAAAAAAAAAACATTAATTATTTCTGTAAATTTACTATACTAAATAGTTAATAATGTAAATAACATTAACTAACACTGATTTGCACTTGACTTGAGACTTACTTTTGACTTGCAAAACAATTACTTTGTCCCACTTAATGGGATAAATTAGTTTAGTTAATTAGTTAACTGTTTGGAGTTGGGTTAACTATCTTAGAACTAACGTTTTGAAACTAATGTAAGCTTAACTAATATTTGTCCCTCCGCACGTTGGTGGTAAGCTAGCTATAATGCTTTTTATGCTACTCTGTGGGTAAATGGTTTGTTTTTAGGCTAACGTTTTATGACTATCATCAAAACATGAATGAAACATTCATTTAGCTAAATTATGAGTCAAACTTTCTCACCGTGAACTTGGCACACCACAAAAGACTAACGTGCGCTGCGTGAGTGAGTGATGGAGCCACTCCATATTGGTGGTTTGAATTGATTCTTCTTCTTCTTTGATTTAAACCAACGTTAAAGGTGCATGCCGCCACCTACTGTATCGGAGTGTGTAACATCATGACTTTAACCAAAACTAACAAACGACAAAAAAACCACTTTATAGATTTTATATTATAGATATGAAACCAGTTTCTTTTAAATATTTGATTCTTCTTTTAAACTGTTTCTCCCCTGTCTCTAACAGACCTTTGAGGCTCCACTCCCTGCCTCCCTACCACTCTGCCCTTTAGTCTTTCTCTTTCTACACTGAACCTCCTACATCCCATCAGCACGTGTTCAGCAGATTCATACAGTTACAAGTGTCACATTTATCTGACACTGACTTTTTCATGGTATACAAGGTAGCACTGAGCCCTGTGTGTCCTAGTCTTAGCCTAGAAAAGATAACATCTTCTTTCCTACATTTACCTGATTATTTCTGACTCTGACTTGGGTTTTATAGTATTCTCTACCCTTGCTGTCATTATTCCATGTTTCCTGCCATGATGTAATTATTCCATGATGAGTTAGTGATTTTGCTTCTGATCTCCCAAAACAAATTTCTAAAATGTCATTATCATTTTTGTTTAGTGCATTTTTAGCAAGTTTATCTGCAGTCTCATTTCCCTCTATTCCAATGTGTGCTGGTCTCCAGCAGAAATGAACATCTATTCCTAGTTGCTGCAGATTTAGTAGGCTCATATAAACCTCAATTAAAAGATCCTCTCGGACTGTTTCTCCTGACTGTATGCTTTGTATTGCAGCAGCAGAATCTGAACATACCACCACTATCATCGGTTTAACCTCCTCTACCCACTGAAGACTGATGATTGTTGCTGTCATTTCTGCTGTGTACACTGAGAACCTGTTTGAGAATCTCTTTGTCAAATTCTGGGATGTACATACCCGCCCCTACATGTTCGTTATTTGAGTGTTTTGATCCATCTGTAAAAATATTAAGATAATTATAGTAACTTTTCTTCAAATGATCTTGAACCATGCACCCAGTGCTATTATTCCTCTCTGCCCACTCTCTCCTCTTTTCTAATATTTGCAGATTTACTTTGAGCTGTGGAAATATCCATGGAGTAATGCTGCTATGGATAACTGCTGGACTGTGTTGTATAGTATCTCATTTGTACTGTTTCACCTTCTTGTTAATGTCCCAGCCAAAACTTTTACCAGAAAATGTTGTGTATCCCCAACAATTCTGCAGAACAGTGGATGCTAAATTTCCATCTCCTCCTCTCTGGATTCTTATCCAGTATGTTAGAGATAACTTAGTTCTCCTCAGAGGCAGTTCACTGGATTCAGCGAGCAATGCATTAATGGCCGTGGTTTTGACTGCTCCTAAACTAAGTCTTAGTGCTCTGTGTTGAATCTGTGTTTTGCTGCTGCTTGCTACACCATGCAGCCATAATCCAAAGCAGCGCTCATGAAAGCCCTGTATATGTGTAATAATGCTTCTTTGTCAGCTCCCCATTCAGTTCCGACCACACACCTCATTAAATTGAATACCTTTTTACATTTGGTCTCAATATTTTCAATATGATTCTTCCATGTGTATTTTTCATCAATCCATAGACCAAGATATTTAAACACTCTGACTCGTTCCAAGGGCTTGCTATATAGTGTTAACCCCTGCTCGTTACCTATCTTCTTTTTAGTGACCAGCATATAGCATGATTTTGCTACTGACATTTTGAATCCCCAATCATAAGACCATCTCTCTACACTGACTATTGCTTTCTGTATACTTTTCAACACATGTGAGCAATTTTTTCCCCTTTTCCAGACTGCTCCATCGACTGCGTACAAAGTTAACTTTCCATTTTTCTTTTTCTTCCTTTTGAACGCCACTTTCTGTCACTCCATACCTCCATGGTCCCAACCTTCATCCTCACTCCCAAAGTTCATGATTATTACATTCACGACACAGTTGTTTGTATTTACCCGCTACTCAATTCCGACTCCTGCTCCTTGACCGACTCTAGCCTAATTCCACTGTCCTGCCTTTGAATTGATTGGTTAGCCATGCTGCAGATAGTATTCTGGGTCAGGCCATTGGTCCGGGCTCGTCCAGTCAGATTCCTTGTTGTCATCCTCCACACCTGTCTGTTAGAACCATAGACTGAATAAAACAGGTTAGAAGCATGGTTAGGAAG
Source organism: Siniperca chuatsi (assembly GCF_020085105.1). NCBI lineage: Eukaryota > Metazoa > Chordata > Actinopteri > Centrarchiformes > Sinipercidae > Siniperca > Siniperca chuatsi. The sequence continues at coordinate 3,893,663 of NC_058049.1, read as the reverse complement.
TAATGGGTTGATATCTGGCGTCTTTGGGGGAAAATCAGCAGCAGGAAATGATAAGCTCAGTCTACGGTCCTAACAAAAAAATAGCCCTCCCTTCATACTTCAGTGAGAGCTGAATTAAGTAGCAATTAGTTTTTGTTTGTTAGTTTTTTGTTTTTGTCCTGTTCGGGAAGTAGCATTAGTCACCGCCATGCTTAATGTTGACTCAGTGAAAGCAATAAGCAACATTATATTACATCCTACCATTAGATTAATTACTTACAAATTAAAAACATTACCCGCAAATCATATCCCTTCGGAGCCCATAAAGTCCTAAAAGATCATTTTTTTTAATCTTCTGCTAACAAGATATTATTTGCACACAGGATAATAACTTGCGCTCACGAGGACTTTTAGGACTTCACAGGTGCTTTTAGGACTTCAGGGGCTCCACATATCCTAGCCTACACTGGGCAAGAGGCAGGTACACTTAAACACTCATACAGAAAACATCAAGATATGTAGGAGAGAGATAGCAATAGGAAACAAAATTATGAGCGAGTGGGCTGCAGAGAAAAAAATTACAGCTGTATAATGAAAGGATACAAAACGAAAAAGAAAGACAAATAAGTGTTTTAAAAGGTGATTTAAAAGTGAACTCATTACCTGGAAAAGATAAGGAGAACCTTTTATTATTCAGGTTGAAAGAGTACAAGAAGATACAGAGATGTATCTTAAGTCCAAACATCACCACAGTGTCAAAAAACAGTGTCTCACAAATACATTTTTTTTAACGTTCTCTGTGTCTGCTTTTGCTTTCTGGACATGCAACAGGAGACACCTAGTGAAGTGCAGGCATCAGCTGGCTTCCACAAACACAATGGTATCTAAGACATCTGGTTTGTGAGGGGGCTACAAACATCTGACAACTGTTGTGCTTGAGAAAAGAGCCACTGAAAGATTCAAAACACAAACAGGCCCAGTTTTACAGAGTTTTTGAGAAAATGAAAAATGGACATGACCTGAATACCCAGTGGGAAATGAAAGGTGAGGATGTAGTGGAACTGGAGAGCTGCAGAGGCAACTCCACGCTGAAGTCAATCGGAAAGGAAACTGACTGAGAGTCAGAATCAAATTGATTTATTTTTTCACTTTATTTTCAGGGAGGTATGGAAGAAAATAAACTCACATTGAGTTTGCCAAGAATGAGAGGACAGAGACAGAAGGAAGAAGAAGGAAATCAATGCCTTCATCTTGGAAAATACATAAATTCAAAATTTTATTGTAACTAATTTTTCTCAAACGTGTCTTCAGGTGAGGAAATAATTGCATTGACAAAACTGATGTCTGGTTGACTGTAATTCAGTAGGATTTCTATGCTGCCGTTATAGCTTTGACTTAGCTGAAGGAATTAGTTGGAGATCAATAGTTTGTGTTTTCAGATCTGTGGTCCTTAAACTTGATGTGAACAAGTTGCAGAGACCTTTACACACTCCACAATATTCTTCTGCTCTGTGAGCACGGAGGAAATGTCACTATCAGACATCAGAGTGCGTGACTTCCTCTATTTTTTTAATATATTTTCTATTAGCACATCACAAGGCACTTTGTGCCTTTGTTTTCCTCATCTGCCAGTTGCAAGGATCAAGGATCAATGGTGTGATTATCTTTTTCTTCTCCTTAATATTCAATATTATTTTTTCCCTGCCTCAAACCAGAACAATTACGGAGGGGGCTGCAAATGGACATTGTGAGTGAAAATCCATTTAACATGTTGGGCTGGGAATGAAAAGACTTCATGTAGATGAAGGAATAATGGCCCCCTGTCAGTCTGTCTGATGGATTAGCAGAGAATATAAACCAAAGAATGAAGATTGCTTCTGCTTTTAGCTCATGTGAAACTGTGGGGACCAATTCACATGAGATGTTTTATTAAAGGGGATAAAACCGTGTCTCAAAGGATATTTAGATCTCCTTGAAAAGCACTGGTCTGGTTGGCTCTTTCACCACTTTATACTTTCAGATTTCATTCAAATCCATAGGCAGAGAACAGGAAGAGGTATCTGCATGCATCTCTGTCTCTTTGCTCTCTACAACAGTTCAAGCTTGGTGAACCTTGACCAGCACATTTGTACAAACTAAACACCATAAGGATCAAATGAGGAGCTCACTGGCATCATGACCACTCAGTTTTAAGTCAAACAGGAAGGATCAGTGGTCTCGCCAGGTGTATTGTACGTAATATGAGTCACTTTTAAGGTACAGACCAATATAGAGGCTTTCTGTGTCACAATAAACCAGGGATCAAGTAGTGATTAAGTGAGGCCTAATGTTAAGTGCATTTATTGCACTTGGATGATAAAGCAGTCTTTACTTGGTCAAGTGGCAAGCAACTGGGGTTGCGATCAGTACAAACAAGCAACAGCACCAAGGGACTGAGGCGGGCCAGAGGTCAATCTATTCATAACTATTTGTGATTGTCCATACTGTAATTTTGTTATGTTGTGAATCTATTCTGTACACACGACATGTAGTGCATGTCTGTCCATCCTGGGAGAGGGTCCCTCCTCTCTTGCTCTTCCTGAGGTTTCTTACATTTTTTCCTGTTAAAAGGTTTTTTGGGGGAGTTTTTCCTTATCCGAATTGAGGGTCTAAGGATAAAGGGTGTTGTATGCTGTGCTGATTGTGAAGCCCCAGGAGGCAAATTGATGTGATTTGTGATATTGGGCTATATTAATAAAATAAACTTGACTTTATTTCAGTTGAAGCAGTGGTAAAGTTACAGCAACTTTCATTTAAGGTGACTTACAAGTGGAACAGTATAGCACCAGCCTGTAAGACCTGGAAAGCCCCAACCGTTGAACAACATTGGACGTTAATTAACATGTATTTTATGGACATTTTTTAACAAAGACGGACTAAGAAGTATTGAGACCATTTACCAACTCTGACCAGCACAGATTTCCCCTAAGGCCTGTTGTGTTTACAGACACATATGGATTGGACTGCTGCCATGTGTCATTGACACTATGCTCCCTTGCTAGTAGGAGTCTCTGTATGAATAGCGGATAATAAATACAGGATCTATGGGAGGTAGAGACCCAGAGAGTCTGGTGTGCTAAGCTATGAACTCTACCACTGTTAGCTGTGTAGAGTTGGATTTGTAACTCTTACCAACATAACAATCTGTAGAAGAGAAGAAGATGAAAGGATCAAAATGACCCAGCGTGAAGGACTCATAATCAGTTTAGTCTTATTATTAGTCTTACATGCCTAATGCATTTTATATGAGTTAAATACAATATGAAATATTTACCCAAGAAATATAGTATATTATTATGTTGTTAAAAAATGTAATAACTCCCTTTTGAAAAAAATAAATACATAACACCTACATGATCGTTGTAATAAAGGAAAACCCAGTTTTGAATAATGTTGCTATTGACCTTTGAAACAGTACTTGACAAAATAATCACAGGGTCCATTTAGAAGCTGTTCTGGAATCATTTGATCATATCACATGATCATCAGCAGATGCAGTTCGACCTGATGCCATAGTGTTTTCTGAGAACTTCAAGGACTTCTGTTATCTTAAAAGATTAGAGATTTAAAGTTCATCATTGACCTTCTCCTTGACCGGGGCAAACTCTATCTGCTGATGAAGATCATGTGATATGATCGAAATCTCCAGAACAGCTGCTGAATGGGGCTCAAATATTACTATTAGTTATCTTCCTTTCTTCCATTGCAAATCCAACATTTCTGAAGGTGCAGTGGCAACTTTTTCACCAGATTCAAAGATTTTATTAATTTAACTTTTTTAAGTGTACTGTGAAGGACACTTCTCATTTAAGATCTGTTGTTCAGGTTTATCCAATGAAAACAATCTAAATGTGGTTGTCTCAATAGTACAGAAGCCAAGCAGAAAATCAGGCTCAGTCCAAACAGCAGTTCAACTAGAAAATGCCCCACCACCCACTACCATCCAGCTAAGAAGGAAAACGGAAATCAATAGTAATCTAGGCTATGACTCCACCACTCAATCTGACAGGTACCTCTCATCCATCTCAGCACTCATAGTTCAACATTATAAATTTGCTTGTAGCCATAATCTAATCAGACAAATCTTCTGCAGTTTAATGAATCCCCACAGGTTGGACTCCTGCTCCATTGTCTGTCTGCCTGTGCATGATTCCAATATAATAGATTGGCAATCGAATACCAAGTCTTCACATGTGTAATTGATTTCATCATCTACAAACCTGTTGTGAATAAGCCCAGACGGAGATGATAATCATTTCCAAAACAAATTTTCTCCAGTTTATACTGGTAGACCAATCTGTCTCTGTCTGTCTTAATCTGTGTCTCATTGTGTGATGTCTCGCTGTCTCTCCCTCTTCTCTGTAAGGTTGAGGATACAGTACTCACAATATACACTAAAACTTTAACATCATGGACTTTATTACTCTAAATAACAGCTTTCTTTCTTTCTTTCTTTCTTTCTTTCTTTCTTTCTTTCTTTCTTTCTTTCTTTCTTTCTTTCTTTCTTTCTTTCTTTCTTTCTTTCTGTCTTTTCTTTTTTCATTATTTCTATCTTTCTTTAGAGACATTCACACTTAAAAATGGACTTAAGATGCACATATGTAGGATTTGTTGGGTGTGGGAAGAACATCTGACCTGTCAATCAAGCAAATGCTCAAAGCCATAATATGCACTTGCTGACACAATGTTTTTTTTAAATGGCCAACACAAAATACATTAGACCAGTGCTGCTATTTCACTTTACCCTCCTATTTATCTTAAAATTGACTACAGTTTGAGTTTTGTCTCAGCCAGCAGTTAGCAATAATAAGTAACAAATCATGACATAACATATACACACACAATACATATAATGACACAAATATGGGTGGTGGGGTATAATTTGTATCCTTCTTCCTAAATCAAATCATGTATTCTATATGTCCATTAACATAGCTCTTTCTCCTTCATGATTATAAGTGTCCTTATATGTGTCCACAATTGACTTAGTCGAGTATGATTTTGTTGGTGGGCATAAGCTGCATGCTCCATTGCTAATAAGTCCTTACATTCTTTGAGACAATTACTAATGATTTAACTTTCACCTGTGATTCGCACTCTGCTACTTATGCCCCACCTCATACTTTGTGCACGCGCTCTTAATGAACAAAGCGCCCCTAAGTACTTTTTTGCCAGTTCACAAGGACATTCTGAAAAGTCCCCATGTCAGTGACCTGGTTGACCGCTTTAATTATCCATGCTCTTCAACTTTAGATAGAGTTGCTCCCCTCAAAAATAGAATTAAAGCAAATTATAAATTGCAACCTTGGATAAATGAATGCACTCGTAGCTGTAAAAGAGAGTGCAGGAGGGCTGAGTGGAGGTGGAATACTGGTCCTCAGGTCTACTATGTGGCTATGACGGAGCTTCTACTTAATACATACCAACATAATGGTGAAAGACGCAAGAACATGCTACTTCTCAAATCTCATATCAGAAAATCAGCATAATCCCAGGGCTTTATTCAAGACTATTGATCAACTAGTAAATCCAGACCCTCCAAATGTTCCTGTAGAATGTGATGCATGTGAACATTTTTTAACTTACTTTACAGAGAAGGTGGAGTCTGTCAGGGTCAATATAATGCCTTGTACGACTTTCACTGATGTTGATTCCCCAGAACAAGACACCCTGAGCCACTTCATCCCGGTTGTCCTTACTGAAACTTTTACTATAGTATGTCACATGAAGATGTCCTCTTGTCCATTGGATATGATGTCAACAAAGCTTTTAATTAATGCAATTGAAACAACTGGGCCCTGGTTGCTTTCAATGTTCAACAGCTCTCTATCCCTGGGCTGCGTCCCAGACTACTTCAAAACTGCTAGTGTTCAGTCACTCCTAAAAAGCCAAGCCTGGGCTTGACCATATGGTTCTTGAAAATGACCAACCTATTTCAAAATGAGCTTTTATCTCCAGAATACTTGAAATATTGTGGCAAAGCAAGTGACTAATAACCTTTTAATGACCAATGATGCTGACATGTGTTCCATTCTTGTGCTGCTTGATTTGAGTGCTGCTTTTGACATCATCGATCATAGCATTTTATTAGGCAGACTGAGGAAATGGATGGACATCTGGTACTGTACTGAGTTGGATCAAATGCCATCTTTCAGACAGACAATTCTGTTTGTCCATTAACAACCACATATCTTCATTTGCTACTGTCAAGTATGGGGTACCTCAAGGGTCAGTTTTGGGACCAATTTTATTCTCTTTTTATATGCTCCCATTATATTATATTATATTGTATATAATATTATTAGCAGACATGGTGTTTCCTTTCACTGTACACAGCTGTACGTCCCCTGTTAAACCCACTGACCTCAGTATGCTGAATTCTTTACAGGAGTGCCTAGTAGATCTAAGAATCTGGATGTCAAACAATTTTCTTCAGTTGAACTCAATAAAACAGAAATTCTTGTTATTGGCTCCAGCATCACAAACATTCAAATACTGCCATCTACTGGGTACCTGTCTGAAAATATGCAGCACATTACAAAACTTGTCCAAACATGCTTTTATTAACTAAGGAACACTGCCAGAATTCGACCTATGTTAAGTTTTAAAGATACAGAAACTATTTTACATGCTTTTATCTCATCATGCCTGGATTACTGTAACAGCCTTTTTATGTGCCTAAATGGAAAAAAACTGTAGACCTCCTACAGACAGTACCAAACTCAGCTGCCAGGCTTTTAACCACTCCGGTTTTAGCCTCTTTACACTGGCTTCCAGTATGTTTTAGAATTAATTTTAAGGTTCTTTTAATTACTTACAAGACACTAAGTGGTCAAGCTCAGCCTCAGTATATCTCATATCTTTTATCCCCGTACGACCCTGCTTGCACTTTAAGATCCTCTGACAGGGGCCTTTTATCTGTTCCAGACTCTCAGCTGAAGACTAAGGGACAGAGCTTTTGAAATAAGATATTATTACAGTTATTTCATATTACAGTATGACCGTCCGTTTTCTGTTCTCCAGTCCATAATTTGACAAAAACACAGTTAACTATGACATTATAGTAAGATGGGGAAAGGAAAATTAACAAATTTAAATTTCTGGTATACCGATGTCACCAAGTTAAACACAAATTTACTTTTTTGTTCTAAGCAGGTTTGTTTTAACTGTCTGTCTTTCCTCTCTCCTTTTTCTCCTCCACTCTCTTTCCCTTGAAATTGTCTTAAATGTTGCACTGGGCCTTCTCCACAACTCAAAGTTAAAGGTCAAAAGACTCCCTGTGGAAACAATAGAGACTAGAAGACATCAGCTTGTTGAGGTGGAACATGACCTGAGGGAGAAATGAGAAGGGGGAGAGAAAAGATGGTGAACGCTCTGTACACACATATGGCAGTACAGACTGGGTGTACTATGTACATGTGTACTCAGCTACTGAGCTCCTGGTGTTCAAAAACAAGACATTAAGGCTGTTGCCATGGATGCTTGCCATGGATGCTTGTGGTACAATCGACCCAAAGTTTAGAAAGATACTCAAGAGTGAAAACAAACCTGCAGCAATGACTCCTGCTCCTAAACAGTTTGACAAATTGAACTAATGTCAAGTTTTTGGACCAAGTCTAAAAAACCCTACAACACATCCCATGGTGCACAACTTTCATAAACGTTTACCTTGTATGCATCTTAGACTTGTGCACATAGCAAGGTGTCATGAATGATGCAGCCTCTGAGAAGAACATTTCCGGGTCTGTACATGGTCAGTATTAGTTATTGATTTTAATTGTTTGTTCCAGATGGACTCAAACAGGTGAAGATGGGTTAAATCATTTTTTTAAACCTTGCAACCTTGCTGAATTTGCCACCAGGTCAGATTTGGAGGGAAATCTGCTGAATGCTTTACGGCACTTAAGAGGTGGATTCTGTTGTTGGCAGATTTTGTACAGAAATTATTCCAAATATAACAACTGATAATGACAAATGTAAGTTTTAAAATCCCACATATAGGATCTTTCCATCAGCGTAAATGATATATTCTGTGGCTTAACTTTAAGCTTGGTGTCTGCTCTCTTGATGGTTAGACGCTTCCACAGACAAGGATCACTCAATCTGTAACCACATTAAACTGTCGTCAGGAAGGATTTTCTTTTCCTAATTGAATTGACTCCATGAGTGGGCTGGCTGCTTCATTAACTTCACTATCTCTGTCTGCCCGGCTTGTCTTTAAGGCTCTGTTTCTTTTCTGTTTATCTTACTTTTGTTGGTTATGTCACTGTATCTTCCCTTTTTAATTTGGAAGTGCTTTATTGCTGTGGAATGCAGAAATACTTTCTGCCAAAAGGAAAAAACAACACATAGAACAAGATTCAGTTAGCAAAAACAGCAATTTGATATCAATAAAAAACAAAGTGGCAGTATCAAATCAATTATTAGATCTACTAATACATAATCTTAAAAGTGCATATAATTTACATTACTGCCAACCATTTTCAACATTGAATTCCAAGTCATTTTATTTAGCTAAAAATCTACTTGGAAAGACTTAAAACATGTTAGCGATACTGTACGAAATTCAACACAGTGAACATTTTCCTGCTTTTGATCCATTATCAAACTTACTTTACTTTGTCATAGTGTGGGAAAGTACTGCACTACCACGGCATCAGAGATTTCCAAAAGGGCTGCGCATCATCCTTCTTACAGCATCCATGTTGCTGCTTCAGCCAACTCTTAAACCTTCAAGTCATCTTTTTAGGTTATTTGTCTGATGTTGTGCAGTTTAAAGTTGCAACTTAAATCTGTTACATTAATCAGTTAAAAGACCACAGAATGGTCAAATGCAGCAATCTCAAGTGATCAGCTGATCTCCCGCGGCGTTACAGTGTGCGGCCAAGTTGGCTTATGCGTAGGAATACTGGAGTTCTACCGTTGAGAAAATGTAGTTCCAAAGGAAATGGCTGTCTGACAGCAAGGTAAAGCTGAAAATATTCAAAATGTAGCTTACACATGAACTGATGTACACTTGGGCCTTCTTTTAAGTGGCTAAAATACGTTTTGCTGCTGACCCTGTCTGCAATAGTACATTGCTTAACTTCCATGCCGGTACAACTCTCTGCTTCTCTGCCAACCGCCAGCTACTGCAGGTAATACACTGACAATGTATAAGTACCTCATACAGCCCCACTTCAGAAAACCCAGACCATCCCTTTAATGACAGAAGCCAATCAAGCCCAAGTCCAGGTGTGATTTTGACTCAATGACTTAATTTCATATAACACAGCAGAGAAAATGGGTTAAAATGTTTGGCTTCTAATCTTTCAGTCAGTAATGTGTAGATCAATCAACAGCTGAGCTGTGTACTGAAAATAATAAGCCAGTTACAGCTGGGTGACCACTGATACCACACATTACAAGTGAAAAAACAAACAAAAAGGAAGTAGAACCCAGATTCACTGTCGAGCAAAATCCATGATGATCTTTATTTCTTAAGGGTTAAAAATCTTCAAACATGCATGTATAGCAATAAGAGAAGCTTCACATTTGTCAGCACATCTCTGGGAACCACAGCACAATACCTCTTTATGCTTTGAAGAAAGTGCTGCCCTGGATGATGTGTGTTTCTCTGTGGATATTTATCCTCCAGGTTTGACCGGCTCTATCGATGAATAGAGTCTGACTGCGCTGAATCCTAAACATGCTGCCAAAGCAAAGTGAAGCTGAACGACGGCAAAAGTTGAATCACTACCAGTCGAATGATGAGGACTATATATGTGTGTATATGTTCATCTCATATTCATTATTTTAGTGTGTTTTATTATTCATGATAGTCTGTGTTTACATGAATATTTATCAGTGTATGTGTGCACATATGCTTGTATATGAATCCCTATGTGAATGTGAATGTATATGTTTGAATATGCTGGTCTGCATGTATTTGTGGGTCCCAGCGTTGCTCCCTGCACTGAGCCATATAGCTTTTAATTTTTCAGTTTCTGGCTCTGCTGCGCTGCTGCGTCCCTGCTGGCCTGCAGATTACAGCTTGACATCGACTGTAATAAAAAACAGAAAAACAGGAAGAAATCCAACCAAATTAATTTCACAGAGCTGCTGGTTCTCTGTTTGCTGTAGCTCCTAGATAATGACACATTTTGACATGAGTTACATCAGTGACATTAGAAGGTTTTTGGTAAGCCTGCATTCACACAAATGTGTCCAAAATCCAAAAACCAACAGAGATAATTAATAATGTTAGTGTTGTTTTGTCTATTTTCTTTGCCCACATAAGCTATTGCGTCCAAGAATATAGTTAATGTGTCAATAAAACCCAGCAGTCCAAGGTCTTTGTTTAAACATTTTACTGAGACGTAGAAATTACAGCTTTCAAAATAAAAACTTGAAAAATGGTAAAACGGAGCAAACACGATATAGTAAAAAAAAAAAGTGTGTTCCTGAGGCTCAGGAACTTGATCTAATTAATTAACAAGCAAAGACATAACTTACTTGTTCTAAATGTCATATTAAACACTATATGCAAAAACAGAGATTATCTCTCTCAGCCAATATCAGAAAATGAAATAAGCAAAATATCAGCTATTTACAAATATTCCTGCTTTGTATCAATAATATTTTCAAAATTAAAAACATAAGTACATTTAGACAACGTAGTACTAGTTTCGATTTTTTCCTGTGTTGTTGCTGCAGGGTTCTCACACTAACTTGGACATCAAATTCAAAGAATTTTCAGTCTTGCAAAGTGAAATGATGAACCTGAAAGTAGCTAAATACATTTTTTCAAGTACTGTACTTAAGTTGAGGTACTTACTTACCAACTACATTAATGCAATATTATCCAATAATATAACATATATAATATCCATGACAAGTACTTTTACTCTATGACTCCATGACTTTTTTCTACTTTAAGTAGAATTTTGTATGCATGACTTTTACTTGTAACAGAGCATTTATACACTGTGGTATTAATACTTTTATTTAAGTAAAAGAACCGAGTACACAGTGATGTACTCATAACTGGCATGTGGTGGGATGTGACATCAGTGAAAATTAGGTCTCACAGAGGCCTCATACCTGGTTTTGTCAAGAATTCTTGGTGAGGTCTTTTCCTTTAAACCTGCAAATCTCATCAGAGTGTTCCTCAAGATTAATAGTCACACAATGAAAGACGAGATTATTATTATTTTTTTCACTTTGAAGGCCTTTATTCATTTTATTCGAATCAACATACTGTCAGGGACTTTTCTCGGATACCAATTTATCAGCGGAGACAGTGAAGGATTACACAACTATCATTTATCACTTCACACAAATAATCATGACCAGGTTTCACCAGGGAAAAGCAACAAAAAGGCCCATTAATTTATTTTACCCAAATATCTAAAACCAGACAGCATTCCTTGAGTCTCCCATGCAAAATCTCCAGCTAATGGGGAAACAGATTAAAAAAACCAACATATTTACACAGCAGTCCATGGGATTTTTAGCGTCTCAATGAGTTACACAGGGAGGGGAACTGCTTACCCCCGCAGTTTGGACAGTGTCTAATGTGCCACAGCCAGAGTTGATGTAAATGCAAATGAGGACTACAGTATCTAAAGCTAATTTACATACCACAGAAGTTACAGCCTGGTCTGCTCTTATCTTTTTCTTTCTTTACATGACTGGAGACTAAACTGAATGCAGAATTGGGAAAATGAACATTTGCATATTTTAACACTCAGAAGATAATGTTGCTTTTCTATTTTATTGGTGTCAGAATGAATGTTAAAACAGTTGTACAATTTTAATAGCAACTCTTTAATCATTAAACGTTTTGGAAATGATATATCATGATACTTTAACCATCCAGTCTTGGATCTGTTATCATCTGTTCCATTTTAACCCATGCAACTGTCTAGACCAGCCGTGTAACAGCTCACTCTTCAGCTCTGATTTTTGTGCAAAGTCTTTTTTGTTTCCACTTACCAATGGCAATGTTCCATCTAAAACTGCAGTACATGGAACTTCCCTACTTTAACACAAGCATTTTTAAACCAAATAATTCACCCTAATAATTCACTCTATGATTATTACCCAATGGCTAGTGGGAGGTAGAAACATTTCTCCTGTGTGCACTTCTAGAATAAAAAAGAGTTGGGTGGCATCCGGGTGGCCTAAGGGTTTAAGATACTGACCATATAATCACAACGTCCCTTGTTCGAGTCCAGGACCAGGGGAGCCTGGGACCTTAGATCTGACTGAACCTCACACCTCTGCAACATATGCAGTGCTTGTCACTTGAAAATTAATCAATAACCAGTTTGATAACTGATTAATCATCAACGTAAAAAAAAGGTTTCAGCACAATGGACCACAACAGGAATAAGCCTTAGGGCTTTTTGTGTTAACCTGACTTTTCCTTGTATGTCAGCAATCCCCGACCCCAATCACCAATCCCTGCGTTTTTGTTTTTATGAAATTGTCAAATAAAATCAATCGGCAAAAAAATGGCAAACATTTACTTGTTTCTTCTCAAATGTTGCTGTTTTTCTATATTTTATAAAACTGTAAATTGAATATCTTTTAAACAATTAATCGATCAAAATCTATTGAATGAAACTAATGAAAAAAATACTGGTTGCAGCCCTACACATGAGCTAAACAAGCTCATATCACTTCATATCATATCGCATCATAGATTGTGCAGAGTGTGACATTTCACCCCGACAAAGCTGAGATGGTGTGTAATGCTCCTTCCATTCATCACAGGATCTCTGCTAAGAAGAAGTCCTCTGTGTGCTTTATCTTTATGAGTTTTTCTTTCTGAACTGACTTAATCCTCCTGAGTGCCTCCAAGTCGTCAATGTTTCACTTACAAAAGAGGAAACAGAGAGAAAGAGAGCTTAGTTTAGCTTGGCGAGGAAAGAGGGATCCTTTGAGCGAAGCGAGCACTTTAATGACGTTTTAATCAGCAGGCTAACCGACGCACTCTGTTATCAAAGCCACAAAGAAAGTCAACAACAGGATTATCAACATTTCTTTAATCTTTATAGCCTTTATCGGAACTGTCACATAGCAACAGAAAAAAAGTCATACACATTTCAGCTCCCTGAAAGAGAAGCCTGTTATGTTCTTTTAATACATGAAAATACCCATTTTGTTCTGTCAAAATAAATACTGAAGAGTTTTATAAAAGTATTTTTTTTTTGTCTCCTTAGGACAGTTTGTGGGAAGTTTTCTTTTATATACACATTCATGCTGTAAGCTGCAAACATAAATGAATAAATTAAAAAAAGAGAGGGAATGGATACAGAGAAGGAGTGACACGGAATACAACTCAGGAAGTTGCACAAATGGAAGCCATTGTCGAAATCCTGCTTTTTGCACCACATTTATATCGGTATAATTCTTTCTTTAATGATCAAGGTCCAAGCTAGTCCTGTATCCTATAAATCCAAGCAATATCCTCTCAATGAGAGAGGAAATCATTTAGCAAAATTATTTCTCAGCACTTTTCTGCAAAAAGTGTTACAAAGTAAGACTTAGACAGTGGCTGCATCTGAGAAATTCTGCATTTGAAACTTAAGAAGGCAGGTAAGATGTTATAAATATGTCCAAGGGATATTTTCACTTCGCAAATAAAAAAGGCAAAGAGGCTGTTTGAGAACTTCAGTACCAGATATTACATGTGAGGTTACATAAAGTATATAATCCAGCATTTGAAAAAAAGTCATACCTATATGTGCAAAAATGAATGAAATCAAAACTTGGTGATCTTGCTTACTGGAGTTTCTGTATTTGAAGAAATATTGAACCATCAACAACCGGAATAGTGTCATTTCCAAAAAAACAAAGGCTATTTTGGAAATGAATTCGACATACAAATGCTACAGATTCTGCTTAAGGTAAAGAGGAAAAGAATGGATACTTAATGGAATTAAATACCTTAATTATCTTCCATCCTCCTGATTAATCCAACAATGCATTCCTCACCAATGGTCATGCTGAAGGAACTCAGTTCTGCAGGGTTGTACGAAGTTAGTCGAGGACTTACAGACTGCATTTAGTTGGTCTGTGTTAGTGGCAGTGCTGATTTCTGGCTCTAAACCATACAGAGGTTTTGTTTTACATCGGACAGGCCTCCCAAAGTCCCCTTAGTATTCTAATAAAACATCCTTTCATGTATGTTTTCAAATTTCTTCTGTTTTGTATAAATTCCTATTCTGTCTGAATTTTTGCAAAGTAGTGGATGGATTTGTTGCAATCTGTACTGCTTTATGAGCAAATCAGGCAAACTGTCAACTAAAAGATAAAATAAGACAATGTCAGAACAATGATCATCAATTTTGTATTTCAATCTTTGGATGGTCCCAAAGATTGTCGTTTCAAACTTGAATCCCTGTTTGAATAGTTTAAAATGACAAATGTTCAGTGTCGATTAGTTATATCTCTTTCTTTGTCTGTAAAGAACTTTGAGACGTGCCAAAGGAATATTTCACTAAAAATGCAGTCGAGGACAACCGTCGACACATTCACTCAACCCACCTTCTCTAGTTCTACTTTAGTTGGTGATTTATACATGTCCAAAAATGACTTTCAACAACCTCCAGAGAAAGGTTGATTTCAGTCAAGGTGGGTGTTTGGACATTCAGTTACTTTATTAGTAATAGTAATTAGTAGTGTGTCTTTGGTTGCAGTCATGCACCTTACTATAGACCCAACAAGTCCTGAGGCTGCATTGCATTCTTGTCTTTGAAAAGTCCTGTAGGCACCGACATTGACCTCTGTATATCTTTTACAGTACAAAATGCCAGCTTTAGAAAGAAACTGTTCCCTTTGATTCGAAGGGACTGACATCAAAACAAAATACCCTTTTTAACTTCCTTAAATTGAACAATGGTAAAGCATTTTTTGGTGTGAAAACTACAATTTAGTAAGATTTTGATGCCAAAGATGACTTTGGAAAGCCAACCAGGCGTCAGCGAAGACAGTTTGCGTTGGTCTTTATCTCTCTAAGGAACAATGGCAAAGAATTCAGCAAACTCTTTTGGTGGACCACAGCTCACCTCCAGCAGTCTGAGCTCACTCTGCCTCTTATAAGTTTTTAACGCTAACTTTGTGTATTGAAACCCACTGATGATCACATGGAAACATCAGGCTCAAATACCACGAACGAACCAGGGACTTTGAGGACTGGCGATGGATTTTTACAAAACTTGAAACCAAATTCCTTCATAGGTGGATTCTGTTTCTTTGAAGTAGTGAAAAGAAAAATATAGATTTCTAACTCCATTTAGGGCAGCAGGGTTTTCTTCTTCCTTCTCCTCAGGCTCATTCTACCCGAAATAGCTGCATGACCCCTTGAATATCTCAGATGGTTCCCAACTGGAGCGTGCTCAGATTAATTTTTTTGTATCTTGTGATGTGGTGCATCTCCAAAAATGGTCTTCCTTACACTTTTTGGCTCATTAAATTTCATGAAGGTAGGCAAGCTTGAATTCCCTAATTTTAGACTGTTGAGGATCTTCCCACGCAGCACACACACACACACACACACACACACACACACACACACACACACACACACACAAAACATCTCCACACAAAAATGGACATGCTTTGAGCTTCCACAGATGTCATGGAAACTACAGCCGTGGAAGTGGGCGGCTATTGAACAGCCAAGTAAAGAAAAAATAGGCAGAATACAGAAAAACAAAAAATGCCTGCCACAAATTCTGTCTCCTTTCATACTCATAGAAACAAACAGATGTTTGTTTGAAAAGAAAATTGTGGGTTTAAGGATTCTGAAAACATGAATGTGATTGCTTATAAAAAAGGCTGAATTTGCAACCTCTTAGGACTGAAAATCATTTAGTTTATATTCTGCAGTCTTTGTTCTCAGCCTTTTGTGACCTCACTCTGCAGGCAGAGGTCATGATAGTGAAGGACAGAGTGAGGACACAAGGGACGCTTTTCCAGTAAACTACACCATTATTATGTACAGTTAATATGTACAGTTAATGGTACTACATTTCAAAACTCCAAAGAAAAGCTGACAATCGGAGTTTAATTGTTCTAACTTGAAAAGTTAAAAAAGGCCCTGTGGTGCATTTGTTGAGAAAAAACAACAACAAAAAAAACATGAAAAAACATTCTGAATCATAAATAATTAATGATTCTGATTCTCATTACTAACCGTCACTGATTTTCAGCTCCATTTATATAACGTTGGAAATCCAAAATCATCAGGAAGTTAAGGCCAATTTAAGAGCAAAAAATTAGGACTAGGATTAGGACACTTATCAGGCAAACGTCATTCATATCCTATTTAAAGGTGGGGTATGCGATTCCAATCCAGTCTTTTTGTCAAATTCAGCGAATATCTCCTCACGGTCCGGTGTTTGTACACAGCCCTGGCTCTGTGAATGGGAAATTAAGTGGCTCGGATCAGGCCACACAACACTATTCCAGCCATTCAAGCCATGATTTCTGTGTCAGGTAACGTTAAATGACTTGCCCACGGGCATTCAGCTTACTTTCTAGTTTGCCAAGATATGCTGTTGTTGTGATGTTAGCTACAGCAGCAGGAGAGTTGTGAGTATCGCTGTCTGGAGCTGCTGTGCTGGCTCTGGGAAACCGCCTCGTCCTCTCTGGCTGTTAGCTTCGCAGCAGCAACTGTAGCGACAGTTTGCTAACCCACAACCTAGCTAACGTTAGTTACATTACTTACTTTGTCGTTGTTCGCTCTCTATCATGGTAATTGTCACGGTAATGGATTCTCCAGAGTCGCATACCCCACCTTTAACCAATGAGAAATTACTATTTCTTTCATTTTTTTTGTTCATCTCTAATTTTGAATGTCATAATCTACACATTTCACAGTTTACTGATAAAAATATACACAATTTTGAGCTTCTTTAATTTAATATCAAAAATCATTATTTGTATTTTTTAAGAAAAAAGAAATGCCATTAAAGATTTAGTTTTACAATCTTCACTCTTACTTTTTCATCACCTGCTATAAAACTTTCTCTCCGTCACTGGAAAAGTTTAAAAATAAGCACTGACAAATTGACAGGATTTGCAAAGGGGGAACACATGGCAACTGGTCCTAATGCATAATTTGCACAATCAGAGTTTAAAAATAAAATAGGTCATCTAGATCTAAATGATCTCAATTATTATTAAGAACATTGGACATATATTGGAAAATAAATAATATTCAAATGCAAAAACCAAGCTTTAGCTCTCTTCCAAGAGCACTGAGGTGAAGAACATCATCTGAACCAACTACAGGAAATGACCTGAAATTGCAAGGGATTATGGGTAGATGGGGAAAAATTTTGACATCTGATAGCTCACCATTTTTCATGCTTGGAAAGTTGAGTGTAACACCATGGATTTAGGACTAACTACTGTCTGGGATCAAGCAGCTATTTCCGTGTGTCTTTTTATTAACTGGTGTAAAAACCAAATGAACAACACTTTATTTGAATACATTTGTTTTGACTCCCCCTTTCAAACACTGTAGACCCAAACTTGGTGGGATGTCAGGCTACCAGAACTCTGTCCACTAGACAAAATGCTTTTGTGAGGGCATTTGTCCTTTGTTTACAGGTCCAATTTTAAGCCACCACTATGGCACCATTCACCATGCTGAGGTGTCCTTGACTAAAACACTGAATGCCTATGAGCTTTAAAGGGATTCGCCATCCCAAATATTCAAACATACCACTAGTGTGCTTTAAAAGCAGTCCAATTCCAATTCCAATTGTGACCAATTTCCATAGCAGGAAAATGTATCAAAACGTCCAAACCACTCCAGCAGCATATTCCACTTTTCTGTCGTTGATCCGTATCTAAGTATGTTTCAGTTGCAAACATTGGGTAAATATACTGCTCCGGTGTCACTATCACCATATTTTGGGGGGAAAAAAAGACACTTTGGAACATACTGAGAATACAGATGGACAGCGGAGAACTGGATTCTGCTGGAGGAATGGTTTGAGAAATTTCTGTGGACATTTTGATACTTTGAGTCCAGTGTGAAACACCATTCTAGCCGAAACAATAACAAACTACAAACTTCTTACTGCAGTTCAAGCCTACAGAAGGTGAATGAAACTCAAAAGATAGATTTTAGATAAAGTATTTCTTAAAAACTCATGTATATTCATGTCTTGAACAAGGGCACTTCAGCATGATAAACAGTTGCCTGCAGATGGAAACGATCTCTAAGTTAATGCTGGTACAATACATAAACTGGCATTGGCAACATTTATGTTGAATATTGTTCATGGTCCTTTAAAAAAAAAAAATCATAACATAGATTTAAATGGCATGATGGTAAAGAATTGAAGTGAACTGAAGTGGACCGAACTATAGTAAAGTGTACATCATGTCTGATGGTCTGACTGAACCAGCTCATGCTCCCCTCACTCTCTCATATTTATGTATCTGGAGTAACGTGAGAGATGGTGTCATTTACGAAGTTTCAACTTGGATTGGATATTTCCTCTGAACCGTGACTTGCTAAACTGGGTCAATGGGCCTGTCTCTGCAGGGATTTGTAATTACCTCGCCTGCCCAGTGATTCCAGTCAAGAGCTTTTAGGCATTTCTTTGTGCCCGTGAATCAGTGCTCAACTGTGTTTTCATCTGATTAACTGATTTGAGAGGGCTGTGTTTGTTCCTATGCAACCATTTTTAGAAGGTTCACTTCAGTTTCTGTGTCTGCTTTGACTCTGGAAGACATGATGTTCACTGTTTGTATTTTATACCTGTCCTCTGAAAACTGTGTTTCCAAAATGTCAACTTTAATAATACATTGTTGGTCTACAAACTGACACTCACTAAATTTGGAGATGCATTGCTGTCAACGGACAGCAAAAAATGTCGCAGAATCATGCGTATGATCCATAGAAAGTTGGTCAGCGGTTGGTTTTTAACATGAGAAACACCAAACCATAAACCAAAAGGAGTAAATGGTAATCTGGGGTCTATCTGACAACAAGCAAGCCTGGCAATCAGTAGCGTGCACATCCAGCAGACACAGAGCAACATTATCATCGCATTGAAATTGTATTTCTCGCCACCTGATGAATGTAAGTCCAATATTCACTCTCTTTTTAGATCTGGTTTGGTCTCCACCAACTCCTGAGAAAATGATCTGGCTCTAGATGTTCCACTTTTTTTGCCAGCTAGTTGCTAACTTTATCTGCTGTTTGGTGCTGGGCAGGTAGTGTACAGTGGGTTTAATAGAGCTTATTTGGTGACTAATGACTAACTGTGGGGACCAGTGAGTGGCCTTTTGAATAAAGATTTATGCTGTAAGCCACAACTGGAGGACTGGAAGACACAGAGAGAGGACAGTCTGCATGGGAATGAGAGGGAATTAACTATATTTTACTTATAATAACTATAACTATAAAAAAGGACACGTTTGCATTATGGATACAGGTAAAAAGTTGGCTTTAGTGTTCTCTGTTTCCATTAATATAAACAAATGGAAACATTTCTGGTACATTCTTTAATACGGCCTCCAAGGCGAGCAGAGACGGAGGGAATAAATGGCGTGTTGAGATAGAGCGGGGGCAACACAGCGTGGGATGATGGGAAAAGGGCGTTTCATATATATATACTAACAGCACACATTGTACATACACACTCAGAAGCACACTTATAAGAAATCATGCATCACCATGGAAATACACATTCAGACGCATACAGACTGCAAAAACCTGCAAATGTAATCACACACACACACCATAACCATGCACATCATCACAATGCATGTTGAATCATTCATGAGCAGCTTTTATGCGTTGTACTCCTCTAACGTCTTATTGCATGGAAAACAAGGATTCAGATGGAGCGTGGAGTGATGAACATAGGGTGTGAGCTAGCAGCCTTTATAATAATGCACTTCGACAGTTTAGGTCAAGGATTTAACGCAGCCTTGCAACCACATTTTCCTTTCAGCTTAGTGAGGATTTAGCAAAGCTGGAAAGCTTCGACTTGGGAGACATACAGGTTCCTCGGCTTTGTGTCTGTCACATGATGTTTAACATGTGATGTTTAGCAAAAGAAATATTGTTCTCAGCTCTGCCTCTTTTTGTGAATAACACTTGTTTTAAGAGCTCATTTTGCCAACATATTATGTTCTTTTTACAAGGAACAACCTGCTAAAATCCATTGTCAATCTTTCTGATTTTGTACTGGAAAACAACAGGGAGCATCATATAATAATCAGAAATAGGTCCTCTGTATGAAATATCAAATAGCTTTGGCAACATAATTCACTTCCATGACTCCCAGTGATTAATCACATCTCGTGCTATGAAATTCTCCTACACATTCCACCGAAGCTGCCGGTTCTCCACAAGACAAGCTGGACTTCACAGATTGCTACCAGCAGGTCTGCTGATGGGATCGTAGTTGCAGTCTGGCTCTGATTCAGTTCGACTTGGACAGCTCAGTCTCTGTGGGCCTGCAGACGGGAGAACCAGCATGACAGAAACATCACAAAGATAGAGAACTGATTTTGTTCCAGTCCACTAGGATCCCTTTCACCTTTAAAGACCACAGGTTGAGTTTTGGCAGAACTCTGAAACAAGGTGAACCCCTTGCAATGTCACATTCCTCGTCTGGATCTCTAAAGTCCCATCAGGGTTCTGGTTGTTGGAGCCCTGCTGGATTTGTAGCATCTGCGTTAGATTTCAGCTCCGGATGTGTGGAGGCTGTAGTGTGTTTCCATCGACTCTGTGGTGACAGTGTGAGTGCGAGGTTGTTGAAGATGTGACTGAGGAGTCGTTGTTGGTCACAAGCAGGACTCGTGGGACTCTGTGTCGGTGTGCAGAGACTTCTTCTCCTGCTCTGTGTGGTTCCCGTTGTGAAGGACAGAATACCTGAGAGAAAACAGAGGGAGGGGTAGGGAGAGAGAGATTAATTGTTTAAGTCATTTGTCAAGCAAAAATGCTCTTCTCCATTCTATATCATTAATAAATTGAAAATCTTTGGATTTTGGACTGTTGATCAGTCAAAACAAGCAAATTGAAGAGGTCAACTTGGGCTCTGAGAAATTGTGCTGGGCATTTTTCACTATTTTATGACGTTATAAAAACCAAGTAATTCTTAGTTGGAGCCCTAATGACATATTTTTTAAAAATATTTATATGAATACTGACGGCTGTGGCTTAGTGGTAGAGCAGGTCGGCGGTTCGATCCCGGTTTACCCCAGCCCACATGTCGAAGTGTCCTTGGGCAAGACACTGAACCCCAAATTGTTCCTGAGGGCTGTGCCATCGGTGTGTGAATGACTAGTTAGTTACTTTGGGCTGTTGAGCAGTTAGCGTCTGCCATCAGTGTTTGAATGCGTGTGAATGGGGTGAATGTGATATGTAGTGCGAAGCGCTTTGAGTGGTCAGAAGACTAGAACGATTGCCGCACTGTTGCACAGCAAGACAGACAACCAGTTACGGTCTCACCAGAAACACACAGCGACAAGCACCAAAAGTTTGACATGGTCAAACTGCAGTGGCAGCAAATAAAAAGTTCTGAGCTTTGTCCCCCAGTCCTCTGCTGCTACTGGGCAAAGCCACCACCAGGCTCTTGTCAAAACAAAAAGAGGTGGCAAGTTGCTGCAGTTGCTCCTGTCTGAAAGGGCTTTGAGGGATGCAGCAACAGTGCAACAGCAGTTTGGCAGAAAAGTACTTGTCCAACAGATTCATCTAGATCTTAAAAAGCCAATGATCTTCCAAACCACATGAGCTGGAGCAGACATTTGCCACAGTTATACAGACTGAACTGCGACTTAGAATAAGTTTATTTTCCCAGATTACCAACGTCACAATCAGTATCAGAGCTGGTGCCCTCCTCTAGTCTAGTTGTAAAGGGATAATACACTTAGTTAAAGCCTCATAACATTCTCCTGATGGAAAGTGAGTCATTTCTCAACATAGTCCGATCCTTGCTTACTGGAAAAGTGATCACACAGCCTGGGTAACAGGAGGGTGATTGAGAGAAGTTGTCAAAGCTGACCGCAGGTTGACTTTGTTAGAACACATTAGTGGTACTGGAAGGAGTGATAGTAAAAACCTGACAGAGGCAGAGATGGTAACCTGAATATCTGAAAGGACACCATGGCTGGATCCACGGCCACTTAATGTGTTCAAAATCAAAATACAAGCTGAGTAGAAATATACCTTCTCCAAACTGATCTTTTCTTGAATTGTGATCTAGCTGTGTGTGTGTCAAATGAATGTTTTCATTTTATGGTTATTGAAATGGTTTGGAGTGACGTATTTGAGTATAACAGTAAAATAAGTTTAATCACCAAAATAAGCAAATAGAAATAAGCAAAGGAGACAGGGATCACAGCATCCCAATAATGTGAGCATAAAATGATCATTATATTGTTATTTTATGACAGCATATTAGAGTAATTTTAAGTAGGAAGATGTGTAAGAGGAAAAGTAATTCAGTGATGTTACATTGATTCAAGAGCAAGAAGCAACTATAAGTCAACTATAACAGAAACTCATTTGGCAGCCATAATGGGTCTCATCTGTATACAGTCTATAGGCTTC
Source organism: Siniperca chuatsi (assembly GCF_020085105.1). Lineage (NCBI taxonomy): Eukaryota > Metazoa > Chordata > Actinopteri > Centrarchiformes > Sinipercidae > Siniperca > Siniperca chuatsi. The sequence continues at coordinate 3,871,069 of NC_058049.1, read as the reverse complement.
ACTGCATTTGAATGAGAAGAATGAATATCTGTGGTACACATGCAAGTATTCACGTATAAGTGTCTGTATGGGGATATGTACAGTGAATGATCATGTACATATGTGTAGACATATCAGTGTCTATGGACAAATGTATGTGTGTGTGCACCACAGAGGCCATTACGAGCTGTTTACACAAACACCCCGACCAAAGACACTTCCTGCTGCCAAACTGGCCGTGAAATTTACCTTCCCGACAGCCTTGAACATTTACGGCTTTTCAAAAGGAAACAGGCTACACATTCTCGCCAGAGCGGAACCCAAAATTGTTGCCACATTGCGGCGTCAAACCCTCAGCTCGTCTCACTGTGGTTCTTCAGAGTGTGACGGGTTTGCTGCTTATGCTCTTTGGTGGAAACAAAGATGTTGGAGAGACAAGGAGAGCTGGGGAAAGTTATTGACGACTTTTTTGTTGATATTTCATTTAGTAAAGCCCAGTAACGCGTTTTCAGTCATGTAAGTCTGTATCGAGTATAAGCTTATTAAACATTAATTTGACTATGTGCAGATGAGTTACGGTCTTTGCAGCTCACTTATTCACTTTTGGTGCTTTGCTGCTTAATCTTCATCATCTAAAAACTCTACTTTCATGCCTGTGTGCTTTGTGCTTTACAACACTGTAATGAGTCCAAATCTGTGAAGTGATGTGACAGCACATCAAATGGTGTTTTTAGGATAAAAAACACAGCAACAAACAAATCTCAGCAACCCCTTCAAAAAGCAACTTTGATGTTGCAATCAGCTTATTATCGCCATGTGATTTTTAGATAAACTGAAGGGTTGAGTGCTCTTTTGTGGATTAGAGAAAATGTGCTATGTCTTCAGCAAAAAACACCCCTAAAGACAGTTGACATGGTTTTCACTGTACAGTGACAATATTTGTTTCAGCATTACGTCTTCGACAGAAGGCTGTTTGCAACAGAGACATCATGTCAAAATGCATCCGCTTGAATCAGACGGAAAACTGTTGTTTTTCACTTTTTATGGTTTTTGTTCATATGTGCTTTCATTTCGTTTATATGTTTATCGCCAGCTTCAGCAGAGGTGTTATCTGTAAATAGCTTTTTAAATCCTTGTTTTGCAATGAAATATCAATATTAAAACAATAAAACAACACTGAACTTTAAGTTGGTATGTTAGTATGAGCTGCGTCGATATTTAGTGTGTTAAAAAAATTCCTAATAGCCATGAAAAAATAAAATTATGTACACATGGAAAAAGTCACATTTATAGATCTACGTCATCAACTTAATTTCCTATGAACTTGGGTAAGTACATTAGAATAAACATGAAATGATGATAAAAATTTATGAAAATGCAACAATTTTTTTTGTAGAAAGTAAGACTGGGCCGACGTGTAACCAGGCTGTATCATTTTATATACACATTAATATAAATTATATGCAATATAAAGTAAACCAGATGGAAGTTTAAAGCTCTAATTTCCAGCCATGATAATTCATAAATGAGAGGGGAAAGGATGAAACTCCAACATGTTACAGAAAACCTCTCATCTAAAGTCTCATTAAAAAGCCTGAAACTCTTAACATGAAAGCAAAATCTTACGGAAAAGAAATAAAGAACACGGTTAAAAACTGAAAGAATCACTGATGTATGCACGAGCAATGTTAATATATAGAAATATGTATAGTCATGTACAGAAAACTGAAAACTGTTAGTGTGTTCATTTAAAGCATTTTTTCATTTTTATATTTGGATCAAATAAAAATTTGGAGCGGGACATGTGGCTTCATCCAGTCTGTGTTTATTTGTGGTTTTGTTTGTACACAACTGAGCCACCAGGCCAACTGGCAGAGTGGGAGACAGGATGGAGATTTGTTTAATGAGGCCAGGGCATGGAGAGACAGAAGGCCCGGATTACAAGCAGACTAAACATCTCGACATATTTTGGGCAGCAATGTGGCGAACATTCATCTTGATAAAATGCCCTTTAGCAAGATTTTGAACGTGCTGTATAGCCAACCCTGGTGTCTGACGTTCCTGTGGAGGAGTGGGAACAGAAAACAGAAAATGTCCCAATAAAAATCAATACGGTGCAAGTCCAAATAACATTGAAATATGTATTTTATAATCTGGAATCTAGTCGGCAGAGTACTAACAGTTAAGTATCTCACACTTGCAGTGATAAATGTATTTATTTTATATTTTATGTTTGGTTGCTGTTTGCCGTCTGGGTTTGATTTTTCAAGAAACTGAATGCATCGCTGTTTTGCAGTTAAGTTTGAAATGTTGGACTCTCCCACCAGAACACGAACACAGGCTAATAGTTAAGGATAAAAATCACTAATTCTTGAATTGTTGCATCAGCGTGGTCTGTTACTTTAAGAATTCTTGCTAACATTAAATAACAGTTGACTGAAAACAAAATCTAATTTCAAACGACAATAAAGTTGTTTTCTGTCATATGTAATAACCTCCTGTGGCAAAGTTTTAAGACTGCTGACATCAAACGTGAACTGCACCAGGAGAAATGGATTCACCTAAGTTTGTCTACAATTTTAAAATCAGTGGAGAACATTGACATTGGTGTAAAATGATACGATGAAAAAGATAAAAACACGAGGAAGGTAGTGATTGTTTCTGTGGAATTAATGAGGAATTGATTAAAAACTTTCTTTCACTTATTGTTTGAGATTAAAAGCCACAAACCAACCTGGATATTCTATGCACCACCTTGATGACACCAGTGAGTGTTATTATAAACTGTCTCAAGTTTAAGTTAATTCATTTCACTCTTAAGCTTCATTAGCGCTGAGGATGAAAACTGACTTTAATGCTCTTACTCCACTACATTAACCTGAGAATTAACCTCTGCAAATAAACACTGTTACGCAGCGTAGAACTTCTGCTTGCTTTGTTTGTTGAGTGTTTGAAGATTTCCATTGAGTACAAACAAAATAAGACAGTGCTCTTACAAAAGCTTTACAAAAAGGTTAATTTACAGGTTAATACAGTGGACAGAGAATACCGGGAGATAAAGTTTTAGGAAATTATGGAATCCTGCAGTGTGTCTAGACATATACCGCACAAGGAAAGTCAGCTCTTTAAAGGGTGAATAGAAATAAAAAGATGAAATAGATTTTCATTTCTAAAAGTGTCAAAGAAGATAACATTTTCAAGTATATTGGCCTTATTTTTGTTCTGACCATGATGCATTTTTTACTTCATCCAAAGGACTTTGAAAATGTTTCGAGGGCCTAACAGGGCCTAATTTTCTAAACCCAAAGAGAAGATAGAAATCACTAGTCTTGTTCTTGTTGAACTTAACTTTTGGCCAACAGTTTTTTCGTATTTTCTCAACCTATTTTTGCACATAAACAACTATTCCTCTTTGATGTGCATGTTTCTGTACTTTTTATGATTATTTAGATAGTAAAAAGTAGTAGCAGAGTGTTGTAAAACGGACAGTTTCTTCCTTCTCTCCAACACATGTAAGTAACTCATTAAGGGTAAAGAATACGGTCATAAATGTCCTCCTGGCTGGCTTTCTTCACGATTTTACCAGCCATTCTTTTACACAGAGACATAAACAGCCTATACAGCAATATACAGCCTAATTACATTTGGCAGTCATTGTTTCCCTGCCCACAGCACGAATGAGGACTTCTAAAGTTGTCTCATAATGTAATGTTTTACCTTGATTCACCCTTTTTTGAGCACCAAGTATTCCCTGTATTCGTAAAAACTAATTCATTTCATGTTCACTACTGGAGCAGCAGCTTGTTTAGTGACTTGCTTGAGGGCACCTAAGCAGTAGTCATTGGAAAAGACTTAAGTATTTGGGTTGGGTGATATGAAGATATCACTTTAACATCTCTGCTTGTATGTGGCCATTTGGCCAGTGATGCGAATCATTGAGTGGGACTGCTTCGTGACAACATTGGATTTACAGGATTTTTCTATAAATGTGATCAAGTACCTTGATTTATCAAGTATTTTAATCACGAATACTCATAGCTCATTTATTGACTTTATTAAAAAGACGTGTAGACCCATGACCACATACTCATGTGTACTTTCAATGTGGGCTGTTTTTTCTGCTTTGGGACCTTTTGTTCCAATGAAGGAAAATCTATATTTTAGACAATAGGATGCTTCCAACTGTCTGGCAACAGTTACAGGATGGCCTTTCCCATCCATAAAGAAATAGTTTTCCCAGTTTAAGAACTTGACAGGCCTGCACAGAGTCTTGCCTCAAGTGTAGTGTAATTATTAAAACAATGTAAAATTACCAAGACAATGATAGAAGATTTTACCCCCCCCCACTGTAAAGTCACTTTTGAGTTCAGTCGAACAAATCAGCTTTACAATTCTATTGAAACAGGATATAATGTCACATTTTAAAGCATGTATTCAGAAAATATTGGGCAGGGCACAGTCATGATATCTTTGAAGAAAAATACATGACTTTTTCTGCCTCACGTTACTGAAAGCCAGGCTGCTTGGGGTTTATGATACATTGCTGGAATCAATGCCTTATCAGTCTTTTGTGATAGAAAAAGACCTATTCTACCATAAAAGCCATCTTCTGAAGGCCAGATTCAGTGATTTGTAGGCAAAATTCCTGAATTAGTGCTTTGCATGAATGACAGTAGCGATGTATATTTGCAGCAGTTGGTGAAAATGTGACTGCATCTTTTTTCGCACCCAGTTTGTCCACAAGTGATCCAATCTTCCACTTTTATAGTCTATGGGCTACCAACACCGCCCCCCTCACTCTCTCTTGATGATGAACACTACATCTCTCGCCCTCTCTCGACTCCCACTAATAACATGCTCAGCCGCTCTCTCTCTCTCTGTCTCCACTTCTTCTGATGATTCCACTTTCTGTCTGAAGTAAAATATTTGATCATCACAATCAGGAAGCCTTTTCCTCCTCTTTCTTTCTTTTTCTCTGTGCTTTGTAAGGGGTTTGTTTGTGTCCAGGCCACATGTCACTCAGGACCCGACTGAGAAACGAGAGCTCACAACCCACTGTGATGCTGATGAAAGGAGAGGAAGGAGGGGACGGAAGGAGGATAGAGGAGGTCGGGGGGGGAGGGGGGGGGTAATGCAATAGATAGATAGATGCAGATAGATGCAATGCAATAGACCGGAATTTGAGTAGAAAAGAGATTACACAGCATTGACCTAACTAGAATGAAAGGAAGAAGAGCATTTTATGCAAAAATTATTCAAAGTTTACACCCACAAGGACAGTCTGCTTGTACAGTAGCTCAACAACAAAAATGAAAAATATGCATGTTGGCAACAGCAGCATGACTTTCTAAGACGTTCCAAAAGAGAAATAAATATAAATTATACATAAGAACCTCAATGTTTGCAGTCTTCTGACCTTGAAGGAAGATTTGTTTGCAACACGAAGATCTAAAAATGTGCAGGTAAGCAAAAGCATCATGGGTCTTCACTGTAAAACGAATTCCAGTACGTAAGTGTCATCACCTCAATTACAGTGACATTGAGTAATGTTTTCTGTTACCGGGTGGTTGGGACAAGGAAAGGAGAGAGGGCAAAAAAGAGGAGAGTTGAGGGAGACAGAAAATAATTGAATACAAAGGCAGTTCAACAAGATTTAATGTTTGCAATCTTTTGACCTTAGAGAAAAGTTCATAGTGCGAGAAAAGTCGTGACGTCCATTTGCACAACTTTCCAGAATAAAATAAAAGTAGTTAAAATAAAATTCAGGCAGAAGATCCAAACAAATATGACTGAATGAGGGTAAAATGTTGATCGGGAGTCCAAAAAGTCAAAACAATCAACCTAAAGTTTACAGCCGGTTAGTGCTTAAGTAAAATTGCTGACACCAGGTCTACTGAAGGAATCAGAAAGTTGGCCTTTCATGGGATTAAATCTTTAGTTTTCTTCCTCTCCTGCTTGATGAGGCTGGTCTGAAGACACATCAGAAAGCATTAAGGAGAGCTGAGAGAGTTTTAGCCGGAGCCAAAGAAAACCCAATCTGCACCAGACAAACAGAAACAGAAGTGAAATTCTGAAGGAGTGTGGCTGCACAGGTCCGTGTTGTTTCCACAGTGATGGAGCACCAGGAACATTTCATATATGGTCAGAGGAATGGAGGCGTGAGGTTAATGAGTAACTGGTGTGAAGTCGACAATGATAGGTTTTGTAACTTTTCTCAAAACGTTGCACACAGGTCATTGAAGCAGACTTGTGAGCGAAAGCTAGCAGTTTCAAACTCCCACCTCATTAAAAACTGAAATGCATGACTTTCTGCATCACTTCGTAAAGCAGCATGAATCAATATTTCTTATACAGTTAATACTGAACAGAATGACTACTTGTAATGTCAAACGGTTTGCTAGTAGTGATGAACCCACAGAGAATTACAGCCCTGCAGCCCTGCAAGGACTTCTAGCCTATTTTAGCTCATTGTTTTGTTTTTTCTTCAGATTTACTGTATGGTTCAGTTTCAGCCCTCTCACCAACCTCAATTCCAGCAGCAGGCAGCAAACTCTAATAAACCCACTGTACCCAAACAACAGACAGACAAAGTTAGCCACTACGAGTTTGTGGAAATCAAATCAGGAGAGTTAAATTAATAACAGAAACAGAAACATGGCTCCAGTGAGATATAAATGTTGCTCTGTGGGTAAGTAGGCTATTGTTTGCTAACATGCTAGCAGATTTGACTTTATAAGAAGACAGTATGTCTTTGAACTTTGTGTCTTTCTGCTTATTATGGAGCTCTTCTGGGACCGTAGTGGCCAAGAATCAATGACAGAGTTTAATAAGGCAGTTTGAAGTATTTGCTTGCAGTCCTACAGTGCAGTGCAGAGATGCATCATTGTCCACTCTTGTCAGTTCAGAAAGAATGACGCTGCCTATACAAGTTAGCTAGAGAGACATCTGACTAGCAAGCGCTATAGCGAGTCAGCAAGCTAACTAGCTAGCAGTTTTCAGTGCTTTCTTTTCACAGGGTATGTGTTGTTTGTGACATCCGCAAAGTGTGGCAGTATAGCGTACACCATGACTTTTATAGAGAGCGCATGACAGTTGGGTCATGGTCAAGTATCGTCTTTTGATGAGACTGAAGGAAGATTTTGTGCAGAAGATGTTCCAGCGTTGCTCCCCATTGCAGTGCAACAAATTGAGACATTAAAGTATCACAAAGATGAAAAGAGCAATGAGGAATAATTATTTTTGTTTAGTCAATGCTCCCTGAATAGGTACTTTAATGTACTTCATTAACAAACAGAATATGACATGTTTTGTCCTGCAGTGCACTAAAAACATAGAACAAAGCTAGGTGAGAATTTGGAGCAGAGAGTCTAATACGCTGAGAGTGCAACTCCTCTAAGCCTGACTTGCATATCACAACTCCAGCTGCTCTGCTAATCAGCATATAAAACACCACAGTCTTCCCCTTCCCTATCAACTTCCCTTGTTAGGATCTAATGACAGTCAGCTCCTCCGCCAGGCCGCGTGGGAGTAGATGGCACAGCAGAGCTCGCTTTGCGAAGCGTCACTCACTGCAAACAAAAACTTCCTTCCCTTTTCTGTCGCAGCGATACCATCTGCAATTTCAAGCTTAGGTTCAGAGACAGAGATGGGGGAGGGAGGGTGTCCATCATAACTCTGGCGAGGCCTCTCTGGGTTCGTACCAGGGCACTGCATCAGAGCGCAGAGGTATCAAGATGGACGCTTTGATTCAGCCTGATATTTTATGATTTTTTTCTTTTCTTTCTCCTTGATAAGAGGTGTTAAGCCCGTGGGCCCGTGGGGCTCAATCAGAGTGGAGTCCTCAAGTGCAGCAAGGGTAATGGACCTGAGCTATATCTGTGAGAAAACAGTTTAATCGGAAATGGACCTTTTACTGATAACGGGGACGCTACACAGTCAACATAATTGGCACAAAGGAAAGGCATGTTTTTATATATGAGGACTGGTGGCACTCTGTTCTCTAATACACATATATAATTTTTCTGACTGACTGACTTCTTTTCGCTGCAGCTTTCCACTTTCTGTTTTCTCTACACCAGTGGTCTTTAAAAGAACACTGAAAATCTCTATTTTGAATATCAAACACTCACTCCATGTAGGCTTGAAAGGTGGCTCTGAAAAGTTTGTAGCTTGTTCCTTTGTGGAGGAGAGCGGCTTGGATTAACAACAAGCAATTAACAACGGATGGCAAAAAATGGTGCATTCAGTATATTCCAACTACTATGGTGATATTGCGTCTTAATTTTTTAAAATGCTCACTTAAGCTATACAGTCAAAGCATATCATTGACAACTTAAAACTCTGTGTTTCAACTGCTTCACTGAAAAACTTTCTCCTTCAACAAACACACAATGAAACATGGTAGCAACACAATACACACATTTAACACATTAAGCAGACTAGACTAGTGGGTAAATTATAGCTCCATCTAAATTGACAGCCACGGATGACTTGATCTATATTAACTAATAAAAAGCATGTCTGAGGTTATCGGTCCTTATTAAATGTTCTACAATGGAAATATAGACCTAGTAATATATAGCTTTTATACAAAACGCTTTACTTTATTTTTGCCTCTCATTCACACACAAGTGCTGGCCAGGAGTAATTTGGGGTTCAGTGTCTTGCCCAAGGACACTTTGACGGGAGGAGGTGGGGATTGAACCGTCAACCCTGTGATCAGTGGACGACCCGCTCTCCCTCCTGACATAACCCCAAATTGCTACAGATGACAATGCTATAGGACCTTGCATGGCAGCTCCACTATCACTGGTGTGTGACTGTGTGGATGAGAGTCAAATTGTAAAGGTCATTTGGTAAAAGTGCTAATATATAATGATGTTTGGAACAAAAGATTTTCAGTATTCGAGTATTCCTTTAACCATTTTCGTATCAAAGACTGCAAGGTTGCATTGTGCCAATACTAGGTAGCTCTTCTACTCATCTCTTTTTACACTGTTAGTGTATTAGCTTGGCATACCACCATAATTATACAGGACCTGCTAAAACAGAGGAGCAAACAACACATATGGCAGATATCCTCTGAGATAGAGGTAACAGAGGATTGTGGATATTTTGCCAAATTACACCTTTTCCCCTCTTGGATCTGTACTCTCAAAGTTTTTCTCTTTGCAGCGGGTCAGGTAACCTAAAGAACCTTTTTCTGGAAACTATAGTGAACATTTTTTTGTTGAGACTGTACTCTTAGACGGCTGAAGGTGTACTGAGCTGACCTGCAGCACTGAGCTGAGCAGCACTGAGGCTGAAAACACTGAACCTCCTGCTCTGTTTGTCTCAACATTAAAACAAGGCTTTAGCCTGGACACGAGCACTGAGGCATGAGGGTGAAGTACGCAGGCAGGCCTGTGGGGAAGTAAACACAACACACATGCATGCGCGTGTCTACAGTATGTGTGTGGGCATACTGTACAGCATGTGGGCACACGCACTCATCAGAACACGAGTATGGGAGCTGAATCATTAAGCAAGCAGGATTCTTCGTCAAGATGATGCTGCACAAAAAATACACATGTAGAGTAGCCCAAGATTCGAGGTAAAGGTCCATGGTTTGTGTGCATGCGTGTGTGTGTGTGCGTCTCTTGTGTTTTAGGAATGAGTGTGCTGCCGGCTCTCAGTAGATCAGAGGTTTGATTATTTCTGGATGACTGACGCCTGCAACGCTCCATTCCTCAACTAATTGCTTACATGAATGGAATAAGGAGAAATCACCACTGCATGTGTGTTTGTGCATGTGTGCGACTGCAAGGGAACATTGCTTGTGCCATACCTGCATGTAAGTTATGTATATTAAGAACTGGACTACGTTTGTGTGTGAGAATTCAGGCTTCTTTCAAGGTGTTTGAAAGATCTGCGTGAGTTCTGTAAAGGTATAGAGTCCATTATCGGGTATAAATGAGCAGCAGCCAGAGGTTGGTGGTTCACTGACTTGCTCACAGGCACGTTGACAGCAGTTGTTGGGAGGCTTAAGTACAATTACCATGCACTTCTCAAACCCAGATTTTGGTTTGTGAGATAAATTGTTACTGATCTAATCAAGGTGAACACTGTAACCAAAATATTTGTGATTGCCTGACTTTTTGGTTGATTGATTAATTGATTGAACATGTTTTTTGGTTCTTTGGTTACTTGAATTTAAATACATAAAACAATATAATTAATCTTTATAATATTATTTACAGAGACCCAACAAATCCCACCATGAGCAAGCACTTGGCGACAGTGGCAAGAAAAAAACTTCAGAAACCTCAAGCAGAACCAGACTCAGGGTGGGCGGCCATCTGCCTCGACCACTTGGGTTGAGAGAGAGAGACAGATAGAGAGAGAGCAGGAGGAAAGAGAATTTTCCAAACAGTATGCTACTAACACATAACAACGTTTTCTCCTCAAAATGGAAATGTACCTTTTTGGAATGAAAACTTTATTTTCACATCGCTGCATTTGATGTTCATTATTTCTTGTTGGCTAACCAGTCAGTTTGGTCGTTTGGGCAAATGAGATCCTCCTACACTGACAAAAGAGGTTTTCCTGTCTTTATCTTGTGGGAGAACATTCACATTGACACTCTATTAGCTACACCGCCCACAAGACGATTGCACAGAAGATTGCACAGACTGCAAGCAATAGGCCGTGGGCATCAGCACGACTCCGGCTAGCCTGAAGAGCTAACCAGGTCAAGGTTCAGGCAGGGCCAGGAGCTGTTCTGTGTGCATATAAATGCTGCAGTCACTTCAACTGTTCAAGATACTTCTTTTCCTACTGCATTTATAATTAATTGGCAGTTAATTTGCAGTAACATATATCCATTTTGTGCAAATTTTCTAAGTTCTATTAGAGGGAAATATTCTATATTTACTCCACTATGTGCATAGTTGCTTGTTACTTTGAAACAGGGCCTGTTTACTTGTAGTGAAGTACTGTGGTATTTTTACTTTACTCAAGTATCCATCTAATATCATCCTCATAATCCTCAAATATGTTTTTGCACTCATTTTCAGTAGTTTGTTTTGAGCTTTTTTCTAAGTGACTGTGGATTAAAAACCGTCATTAAAAACCTCAAAATGTGCCATGAGTTAATTTGAGTGCATTAACACCAAATTACACTTACAAACTCAAATAAAAGAGATTAGATAAAAATGCCATAAAGCAACAAAGAGCTGCCTTAAACTGTCATGACGGTGGCAGTGCAACGTTTTGTCAAAGTCCTGGGATATCCTCATATTGTCAACACCATCATCTTCAGTGGTCTCAGAGAAACATATCAAGCATTTGTCATTCACTAAAACATTGAAAACTGCTGGGTGTTTAATTTCAAATCACACATCTTTAGCACACTACATCATACCATGAGAAAACAACATGTCCTCATACCTAAACGACAGAATAGGTCGATTGCCAATGACTCCCAGAATGACATATATATGTGACCTTTCTCCAAAACAGCGACAGGCGTGACGTTAACCACGTGGTTAACGTTGTGAAACAGTTGCAGTTTGGTTCGGTTTAGGCAAAAAACTATTTGGTTAGGTTTAGGAAAAGATATTTTAACCCAAACCATGGGATGGTTTGCCCAAACTTTAGCAAACCATCTCTGCTTTTGGTTTCACACAGGACCCAAACCCTGGGCTCCTGGGTTTGAGTCCTGTGTTTGTTTGACCCATCCATCACCCACCCATCACCCACCCCAACCACCTCCATACGCAAATTCCTCTAGTCATAATTAATACGGCCACTAGAGGACGCCGCCTAACAATAAACGCAAATATGGGTCGTAATAAGCTGCTAGCGGTCAGCAGCAGAAATGTCACAATTAATATCATCTGTTTAGGCTTTGACAGAAACAACTTAATTTTGAATAATAATAATAAATGCCTAGTAAAAATGTACTCAGTGTTTCATGAAAGAGCTTCTCAATGCTTCAAAAACTGATGTTATTTCACTGTAAACACTTTGAAATGCGCCTGTAATGGTCCCATGAGTTTAAAACCAATGTTTGTCCTTTTTTTCTGCATGACTGGGGACAAACTCAACCATCAAGTTATCAGTAAAATCTTAAAACGTACTTTATGAAAGAGCTTGTCAGCATCAGGATAAAGAAGCTATGTTATGTGACTGTAAATACTTGTTTTGACATGTTGTAAATATCTCATGTTTGCCACGGTCCTCTGGGTTTTTAAAACCGATGTTTGTTGTTTTTTCTGCGTGACTGGGGACAAAATCAGCTATCAGTTCCTCTGTCAAACTTCAGAACAGACACATGAAGAGACTATTTTAATAATGAAAGATGCTCATTGACAGTACTGTCCCCTGATGACACGATTTGCCAGGAGAGGAGCACTAGTGGACATGCACACAAATGCACAAAAAGACACACATTTAGACCTATATTCTTTTCCACATGTAAAATACACCCACAACACATCAGGCAGCCACACATAGCGAGAAAAGGCACGACTACCACCACACATGTACACGCACACTGAGAGAGGCAGCTGGTGTGTACATCCCCACCTCACCCACAGAAGACTCACTGAACATTTATGTTTTGTCAAAGTTTGGATAGATAAGAGCTGAGCTGATGCCATGTGTGAACCAAACTACAATTATTACTGCTGTTTGTCTGTGTATACTGTAGTTCATGTAATCTCTTCTGTACATGAAAAATAAGCTTTTACAATGACTGAAAGCAGGAGCATCTGAGCTCACAACTGTACTGTACAGGTGTACCCTGCTGTTCGGATGAAACTACCGACTTGCTGGGAGTGTTAAATCTGATCCCTGACTTGTTGTTCTGTTGGTGACTAGGCTTGAGGACAGTGTTGTCAGTCAGTCAGTCTCTTGGTCGGTCAGTCCATCTGTTTCCAACTCTGGAGCCAGATATGCTCACAGCTACAAGCCAGACTGCCATTAGTAAAGTTGGTATTTATATTAATGGTGCCTATAGGATGTTTAATTATGACTCAGAAGACAGTAAGCTATGAATATAATCTACAATGCAATGCCGATAAAAGTTTAATTATGCAATTTTTTACTGTTCTGCGTATTTATCATGTGTAGATTACCTGTTTTATAAGCATAAGCGTTAATCCTGTAGCAGTTTGGCAAAACAACCTCAACTCAAGGTCCACTTACTAGCATTTTCTGGGGCTTTTAATGGAGACACACGCTCGTAATCAGCAGACGGAATTTGCTCAGTTGTCATGGAGATGATCATCAAATAAACAGAAAAGTAGGTGCATCTCCTTGACAACTGAGCAAACTCCATCCACTGAGGAAGACCATGTGACAGGGACGAAAGCTAGTCGTCCCTGAGCTGGGACTATATTGTCAAACAATGTTGCAGAAGACTTGTTTTTTTTTTTTAACATTATTTACATTCTTTTTAGTGTATATGTTTATTTATGTTTATACTAATACATTTCTGCTTGGGGTTAATGTAGTTCAATCAATCAAACAAGTCAGTCAATAATATTATATAATCTATTTCATAATGCATATATGTGCAAAGCAAATCTAAAAGATACCCAGGTGAGCATGAAACGCCTGACACACAAAACACACACAAAAACCTGCAGCCTTTTTGAAAACATAAGCGTGTTTTAATGCTGCCTAACCCTGAACCTAATAAACCTTACCCAAGATCTATATCGCCACAAAAGTCTCATTAATTGATCCATTAAGCTGAAGGCCATGTGACCTTCACATTTCAACCAAATCTATTTGGAACTTCGTGATATATTTCCTATTCTATTTTTAAAAACATTTTATTTTCTGACAAGCGACCACTTGTGGTTTTGCCAATAATGACTGTCCTCGCTCTGAGGCAGAGAGGGACCTACCCTGAGGTTGTTACACTTCCACAAAATCTCTGAGGGACGAGGTCGGGTGGATGGTTCAGCGTTCTTTTTGAACCAGTCACATAGGTAAATTCAAGGCACTGACCTATTTTGTAATTTAGGTATGAGGACTTGTTGGCATAATCTTCACTGGCAGATGTAAGACAAATACCCTTACAATCCACATTTCTACATAGCTCTCTCTTTTCCTCTCTGCATATTTCACCGACTTTAGCTCTCTGCATGAGACGCTGTGTCCGCAAGGAGGGGGAAGTATGGAACATTTCCTGCCAAGCAGAGCTTTCTACCTGGAAGGAAGGGAAAATTACACTTCTGCAGTGTGGAGTCCCGTGAGACGAAGGGAAATATCTTCATATTTATATGACGCTCAGAGAGAAGAAAATAAACAGACCTCCATCAACAGACGGGAGGTAATCATGAATGAAACCTCAGAGAGACAGCGTATGTATGTGGGTGCAGATTTGTGTTGGATGTCTGTGTCAGCTTGTGTGTCACAGAAAGTGATAAGAGTGTGTGTGTGTGGAGGCTGTTCTCATTCACTTTTGGTAATTATATCTACAAAAAGTAAGGCACTATAATTCATATATAATCCATGTAATAGGGAGCCACAAGACAGCTACATTTATCATTAGGCAGCGACCTCTTGTGGCATCAGTAATTATGACGGGATCAAAGGAGGAAGTCAGATGAGGAAGTATAGAGAGCGTCAAAGTGGATGGATGGGTCAACGCCGGTACGTCTGTTGCTGGTTGCTGGACATTCGTAGGATTGTGCACAAAAATAAGTGCATTACTTTTAGTAAGATATCTACGAACCGTTGTATGAAGATACGGTGATGTGTGTCTGCTTGAGGATGAAAAAAGAAGAAAAAGAGGGAAACAAACAGATTCTCTTTTTTCCATCTCACATCGTGCCGCCCAGAGAAAACGTCATATACATCGGTGCCTACACGTGACCTGAAGTGAAGCTGCTTCATACCTGCTGCTTTATTTCCAATCACAGAGTGGTGCCACCCACGATGGCAGCAGTGTAACCCATAGCAACACACCGCTCAATTCTGCCACCAAAACGCCTTGATGAAAAGTTCAAATCATTTCTAACTTTAAACACGTTGACCTTTCAAACTCGCAACAACCGACGCTGTTGCTATGGCTGATGTATGCAGGTGCTGTCAGGAGGAACTCTTCTTCGTGTTTCTGAGTATCTCAATAATGTGAGATACTCAATAACGTGCAACAACTTAAGTCATCAGAGTGTACTGTAAATGTTCACGATGACGCATCAAGCTGCCAATTATTGTATCATGAGAAAAGTACAGTGTACACTGATCGCATGTAGAAAGTTTGTGCAGAGGTTTAGGAGAATCTTTGTGCACACTATGAGCAGCTTACAGGATCTGTAAAACTAAATGTGTGAAGTCAGAGCTCTGCATCATCAGGCTTAAAAATATCTGGAGGAATTTAATCATAAAATTTGTTTAAAGAGGGCCTAAACAGTGGAATTACAATTTAAACCATAAAAATGACTCCATTTTCTAACTTGCAAACAATCAAATGTCTTGCTTTAAGATTTCCATTGGTCTTGTAACCCCAAACCTCAGTTTTGGATGGATGTCTCAGTACATCCATCGGTCTAAGTAAAAACCCTTCATTTTGAGTGCTGCTCAGTAAAATGAAAATGAAAAATGTTTTACAGGAGAGAAAGGTCAGTTGACTGAATTAAAGACTTTGAAAGTTTGGCTTTGTGAAATCTGCAAATACTCGTGAAAATAAGTGTGAAAATATTTTGTGAAAATATTACCAAAAATAGTGTTAAGAAAATAGGTCTTTATGTGTGATAATTTCTTTATACCTACACGTTATTTACATATGCTGTTATTGTATTGGAAAAACAGATGCATGTTTGGACCAAAGTGATGGATGACTCGGAAACTTGACTAATAGGCCTGTACAGACACATGTAGCAGCTGTGAACCGCATATGGGTTGTTTATGTTGAATTTATATTGTGTGTGTGTGTGTGTGTGTGTGTATGCAGATGTGAGCCAGATGCATCCATATTGTTTATGGTAATTGCAGTCTTTCATCTTGGCAGAGTTCACAGATTTCTGTGTCTTTAAGAGAGGAGAGAGGAGACAGACAGAGGAACAAACAGAAAAGAGAGGCAGAGTTGTGCAGACAGAGATGGTGAAGTTAGCGAGGCAGCAACCCACATAGCAAGTCAATTCAATTAGGAAGTGAAAGTCCTTCCTGACCAGTTTAATGTGGTTACTGATTGAGGACAGCTCTCTAGCTGCTCACTTATCCTGCCACCAGTTCTCCTGGAGAAGGCGCCATGCAGATCATACAAGACAATGGAACAGTTGTACTTACAGTATGGTATATTTGTGCTTCTGTGTGACTGAGAAAGAGTCGAAGGCCAGCGCTCTGCTGGAGTTGCAGCTAATGCATAACTCTGCCTTAAAGGAACACAGCTTTTTGGGAGATTGTCCCATTAATCACTGTTACACAGTGTCACAGCCAGTTAATGGAGGTCAACAGTGATGCTCTACCTACGTTTGTATTGGAAAAAACTGCCTGACTTCATGATTGCATTTTTTTTTTACTTGAGTTGTGTGCAGTTTTGATACCTTGCTGCACAGTTATTTGTTGAACTATTTCAGGTGAGGGGAGACATATTGACCCCTGCCGAGTTAGTTTTAGCTGTACACAGTCTCCTATCACCCACTATACAATACAACCCTGTCTCCTAGAAATTCTGTTTATAGACTACAAATTTGTGTTGCTACATATGTTTTGTAGGAAAATGTTACCGCTGCCTGGATTACGTCCCATGGGAACGATTGAGGGAAGCGGTACATTTATGTATTGCACAAAATTCATATAACAGTAGTCAGGGTGGATGATGGACATACAAAGTGGAGGACTTTGACACCAGAGACTGCGGGTTGACTTCCTGAGTCCTGGCTGTGGACAGGTTTAGACATTAAAAAGCACTTTGGTTAAGGTAAGTGAAAGATTATGGTTTCAGTTAAATGTTAAAAAAGTAAAACATCACGTTCACATTTCCTGTAAGACCATGATCTTACCCTAACCCTAACCAAGTGATGCGAGTACCTAAACATAACCACAGAAATGTCTAATAATACTTAAGGTGCTACTAGCGGATACTGTAGGAAAACAAATTAAATACGTTGTCAGTGAATATTTTGTGACTTGCCTGATACTTGCCTGAGGATTTATTGAGCATTTTGAGCGTGAGCCTCGTTTATTAGGACTGAGACTATGTGGTAGCTTTTACTGTTTTTAATGTAACATTTTGTTATATACTTTTATTACGAAATTTCTATGTTTTATGTTTTAGGTTTATATTATATTTTTCATGTACATGTCACCATTCGTCTTACATGAAATAGCTCCTGTACTTTTGTGATGATACTAGTGTCCCATCATTCCCTGTAGCGGATGCTAAAGTTTAGTGTTGTAAACTTACAGTGCACGGGTTGTAATAATCTACAGAGAAAACATGGAAGATCTCTGTGTTCATTTTCTCATCTCACCAAAATCATTGAAAATTTCTTGAATGCAAAAAGTGATAAACTACTAAAGTGTATGTAGCGTACTATTAAGGCATCTTGTCTCTGTATGTCTTTCACTTGTACTAAAGTTGGGGACCAGTTGTCTTTCGTGTACATGTCACTAACTGAGCTGAATCCTTCTCTCGTTTACTGTTATTTCCAAGTGAAATGACTACAATAATGGATTCTCCATACAGATCCCATACCATAGCCATCAGCACAAAATAAAGTCCCTGTATATCTCTTGCCAATAGTCACCCACAGCTATAAAAGCCAGCATGCGTGGCCGGTGAAAAGGAAAAAACACACCACAGTCATTTTGTTTAGCTGTAAAAAAGCCTCTTCAGAACAGCTCCTCCAGGGTTCACTGCACGCCAAACAGCAGCCAGACGGCTGACAGCGGAAAACACACACCAAATAAACACACACACACTTTACCTCAAAGACACAAAAAGGTTACGCATAAAAAGGTTGCTGTCATTATTATTTGAATTAATATTGTTACCGCTGCCATTACTATTACTTTACATCTCTGTCTGTCTGTCTTTCTGTCTCTCTGTGTCTTTCCTCTCTCTCCCGGTCGAGGCTGATGGCCGCCCACCCAGAGTCTGGTTCTGCTCAAGGTTTCTGCCTGTTAAAAGGCAGTTTTTCCTTGTCACTGTCGCCAAGTGCTTGTCATGGTGGGAATTCTTGGGTCTAATAATATTAATAATATTTTCAGTTTTATTTATATAGCACCAAATCACAGCATAAGTTATCTCAGGGCACTTTTCATATAGAGCAGGTCTAATATTATTACCAGAGATAATAATCATACATAATAATATAAAGTGTATGGTCTAGACCTGCTCTTTATGAATGATAACTTCTGTTATGATTTGGCGCTGTATAAATAAAACTGAATTGAATACCGGGAATCCAGTACGCAAATACAAAAGAAAGCTATTGCAAAAACACAGTAATGCTAATGCAAATGTTTACTCGCAAACTTACACGCACGCATGCACGCACACACAGTGCTTCAGTTCTGTCATATACAATAATTACTCTTACATAACTAAAACACAACCAGTAACTTTTAACAGTCTCTCTCTTGAATAACTAAAAAATACAATATTAAATAAAGATTTTATTCTGAAAAAAAGACATCTTGTAAAACCAGAATTTATATTAATGGATGTTTTTTTGACCTGGGCTAAAACCTTGAAGCCTTTCAGCTTTTAAGTTTGCATAGTAACCTAAATGTGGGTTTGCTGTTTGATACTTCTGTGATGAAATCCCATTGACTAAACAAAGCTTTACATTGTCGAACTGCAGTTGATAAAGCCATCATGTTTGGTTTGTCCCCGGCCCAGCATCCTTTCACTGAACTCTGCAGAGAAAGTTGACTAACATAAATAGGCTGAACTATGTGTGATCCCAGATATGTGATAAGAGCTCAGCACTTTTCTTTCAACATAAGATGAAAAAGAAGCCCAGTGTCTAAATAGAATCTCCTGACTGACACATGACCTACTATCTGACAGTTTGAGGGGACCAAAGCCCAATAATATCACTCCCACAGACACCCTCATTCATAAACTGTCAGGACACAGAATATCTACAGCTCAGGCACAGTTTTAAGTGCTAAACTTTTCTATTGGCCACTTAAGAAAAGTTACACCAAAGTCTTAATTCTTGGGATGTCTTTCCTTCAACTATACTACAACAGATGTCTTCGTCACAACCGCAGTGACAAAGACATCGATAGTTGTCATATGTTTGGTATTTACAGCATCCCTGCATCCAGAGATATTACAGTCGTTAAAGTTTGTTTCCTCTGCCATCATAAGGGTGTCCTTACCGACCCTGCTGGTCAGAGTTACTGCCCACCTTCTGATTGAAAAAGAAGAGACATGAGCAGAATCCTTCTTCTCCACAGTTGTGGCGGTGCTGGATTTCAGGTGGCTGGTTAGTTGAGTGCATACGGCAGTACCATTTAAAGAGCTATGACAACTTTCACACTTATAGCTCTGAAAATGGCGCTGCCATCTGCAACAAACAGAGAAGATGGCATCTTAGAGCTGGCTGTTTGTCAAGATGTTCATCATATACACATATATGTATAGTGTCAATACACACACATCTACATTCTTTTTACTGTGATCTCTGACACATGTCAGAAACACACATGTACACCTCTTGGACAGCCAGTGACCACAGTTTAGCATCAGTCAGATGGTACCGTGAGATTACTCTGTTCTGTCCGGAGGTCTGGAATCCATGTCAGGACAGGACAAAATGAAAGTCACAGTGGAAAGAAAAACAACAGCAGAGCAGCGGAAAGTCAGCGACAGGTTTGCAAACATTTAGACACGTTCTTGCATGTCTGCGGAATAAAAAATGCTCTGTTTGTGAAATTTTAAGTGTTAATTCTAACATCCCCCCAACACACACACACACACACACATCCATACCAGCCATTTTACGGTCCAGCCTAAATACCCAGCATCCCTTTCTCAACCACCTATGCACACACGTGCACAGAATATACTGCATAGTGTATATTTAGTGTACGTGTGCACATCAGTGTATTATGCTGTACCAGATGTCCGCATTCAGGCCTTTACCAAGGTGGATGGAGTCAGAGACACTAGCAAAAACACTTCTAGCGACCCAATCCCTTGTTGTAAACTTATTGTACAGTTAAAGGTCCAGTGTGTAACATTTAGGAGGAGCTATTGGCAAAAATGGAATATAATATTTATAAGTATGTTTTCATTAGTGTATAATCATCTCAAAAAAAAGAATCGTTGTGTTTTCATTACCTTTAGAATAAGACGTTTTTATCTACAGAGGGAGTGGGTCCCCTTCCACTGAGGCCGCCATGTTGAACTACTATGTTTCTACAGTAGCCCAGAACGGACAAATTAAAATAAAATGTATAGTTGACTGGTTTTGAAAGATTTTATTTTTTGTTGTGTCACACCAGCGTAGAGTATATTTAAAGTTGCTGTTTTACTCACTGGGGGGTTTTGGCTGTGTGCTGGGGAAATGGCTCTTTGCAAGTTTTCTTTGTTGAAGCGATCATGGCCTTGTAACTCTTAGGACTGTTGTTTCTCTATATCCAGTGCTGCAGTGTGTGTGTGTGTGTGTGTGTGTGTGTGTGTGTGTGTGTGTGTGTGTGTGTGTGTGTGCCCAGGGATCTGGCAGTTTAATAACCCTCCAGGGAGACAGACAGTGTTGAGGAGCAATGTAATTAGACCTGAGCAGCCTGCCAGCAGCAACAAGTGGACCAGAGAGGAGAAGAGAAACTCGAGTGGATGATGGAGGGAAAATAAATAAATAAATAAATAAATGCTCTCCTCTTGGCACCCTAAAACCCCTTTCAGTCTCTTTAACCACTCTCTAATCCTTCCTGCATCCATCTTTAAGGGACAGATGGATTCTTCTCCTTTCTCCCAAACTAAACAAGAAATTGTCATTGCCTTCATAAATGACCCTTGTGAGCGTTTTCTGATCTGATGCCCCCATCAGCAAGATGACATTGTCAGTGCCTTCCAAAACCATTACAAATGTTACAAATATGGTTCATTAGACTGTTTTGTGATCTGCTACATCTTTGGTTTATCCCAGGGAACAATCGTGGTCAAGGTTCAACAAAACCAATGTTGACTGTCTCTTCACCTTTTAATCCTTTGTTTACTGTCTGTTTTCCCTGCTCTGTTACCTCTCTTCCTCCAACTTGATGGCATGTAATATTAAATACAGCACTTTTACAGAATGATATAACAGCACCGTGGATTCAGTGATTAGTTCACTGCTGGCTTGCTTGGTACTTGTAGTTTCTGCATTTTTAGGCTTTTTCTTAAATGATCTTCATTGTAATTTGCTGAGAATGAGAGCACACACTAAATAGCCAAAGTGTAAATGTAATAAGATGTAAATGTAGATGCCTAAAGTCATTACACTAAATGGTATACACACACACACACACACACACACACACACACACACACACACACACACAAGACCTAAGATAAATCTAATCAATTTAAAAGTGTTTCATGCTCCATTAATTCACATGAAAACTTTCTGGAAAATGTTAGCTCTGCTGTTTAGTAAAGAAGATTAGAAAACAAATACGGGCTTAGCATTGCATTCCGCTCTGTAGCCTTCCCCCCGAGGCAATACATGGGGATGCCACTACTTCTTTTCTTCAACATTTATCAAGCACTTCTCCAGTATGTTATGTAAAATTCTTTTGATTTCCCTTTGTCCCTGCCTGCCTTTGTCCTCTATATGTTTGACTGTTGAAACTGCTATTTATTCATTTAAAAATGTCATTTGAAGGTTAATACTTAAAGATCATAACAAAATAAAAGGTAAAACATGTGATTAAGTAATAAAACATCTTCAAAACTGAACAGCATGGGAATTACTATGTTTAGAAAAACAACAACTGCATTTGCATGTTGTGGTGAAAGAAGGCATGGCTGCAAGGATAAGCTGCTGTTGCTAACTTGGCTAGCAGGCTGACTGTATCATTCCACAATGTGAGAATTATACATCTCATTATCTTTCATCTCTATTCTCTCTGCAGCCAGGCAGCAACCCTCCTACTCTGCTGCTCGTATTCTTTCATCATGTAGTTTTATAAACAAGGAGTTCATTACATCCTGAATAAAAGGTTACTCTCACCTAACAAGGCCTCAGCATGCTTTTTTTTAGCACGTCCACACACCATTTCCTTAGAGATCATATGTGCACTGACCTTCCTTGTGGTTGCCATTGCACTCTGTCACTGTACTGAACACTGTGGACAAATCTACATCTAGCAAGCCCAAATGCCACCTGAAATGTGGACGAAATCAGAAAAAGCTGTGCATCATTTTGTTTGCACTTTTTCAACAATGTAATTTATAAAGTTACACCTTGTGTATTCCTTTTGAACATGCTTCCTCTTTCTTTTCGTCTCTATATGGTGGCTTCCCTTGTTGCCAGCATGTTTTCGAAGGAGGGAGAAGAAGTAGTCATAGGCTCAGTGGTTTCAAATTTAAAGAGGTATGCAATCATTTCCTCATACAAGTGGCAATGGCATTATTGAGGAGGTTTGCAATAGCATCTGCAAGAAGCATTGAATACATAAATAGCGGCCAATATGTCTTTTCACTTTTAACGTTGTGCCTCCTTGGACAGAAGAAGCAGTGCACATGAACAATATCACACATTCACACATTCAGTTTATATGCTACTGTTTGGAGTTTCCATGTGCTCACTGGCTATTACAAATCCTGAAATAATATTTTCCAGTGTGTCTGAGGATGTCAGTGCTGCTGACAAAACTCAGTAACTCAATACACCGAATAGAAAAGAAGAGATTGAGGTATTACATTTTGTATTTGAGTCACTGTGTGAGTCTTACAAATGAACACACACACACACACACACACACACACACACACACACTTCAGTCAATCACACTGTTTTCTCTGACAGACAAAAATCTAATGACAAAGCCTCACCAGTGTCATGCTTATCTTCAGAGTATTCAGAAACATTTACCATGAGAGCATTCAACAGCATTCATTATATTTTTCTTTTAGATGTGTGAGTGTTTGGGACTTTTTAAAACCTGACACCAATCAAACACAATCGACTGAGCAGAGACCGGAATCATATCAACAGCCAGAGAAGATTAGCAGCCAGGTCACACACACAACAGCACATACACAGACACAGACACAGACAAAATGATAAGAAGAGAAAAGAAGAAAGAGTAATATTCAAGAGAATCAAAACAGGAGAGAGAGAGAGTATAAGCCATTGTGAGAGGGGAAGAAAAAAGGAGAGAAAGAAGAAGGGTAGAGGCAAAATTGCAGCAGGAGGAAGATAGAATGAAAAAAAGGAAAAGTAAGCTGGAAACACTTATAGTTGTAAATAGTAGTTGAGTAGTATAGTTAATAGTCAATCCTACATAAACCATCCAGCAGAGTGCATCTGTGGCCAATGGAACCAATGGGCTTTTGGGCTGAGAGCCACAGACAGGGAAGAGAGATGGACTATCACATTGTTGACATTAAGAAAAATATAGAATATTCCCAGCCTTATACTTTAAGTGAAGACTGGACAAAATGTCCTCAGTGTCAAGTACTTTTAAAGTAAAATAAAATGTGATTGAAGCACAAATTATTTAGTTTCCACTTATGTGCATTCTCCTGCTTGGTGGTGCAGTTAGGGGGATTTCCCACATCATGACATATATGGAATTTCTCATTATTGCTTATAGAAATGAATATATAACTTGTAAAGCAATGGCTGTGCCCTACTATATTAATGTGGCAATAAGACATAAAGTATAGAAATGATCAAAAATAATCACTTAACAGGCAAAAAGTGATGGGTTGGTGTTACATGGAGACTGGTAATGGCAAAAAACCCTACACACAGTGGCTTTAAGAATAAAAAAAAATTACAGATAGACAGTAGAACAGGATTGTTGTTTTGTGGTCAAAAAATAATTACAGCTGGAATTGCAAGAAGCAAAGAGGCACTTTTCTTGACCATTACAGTAGGAACTTGTGGAAGCGTCATTTTCTATATGTATGCAGATTCAACATTTCTTAAAGTGCACCTCTGCTAACAGCTAAAGGATCTGACCTCAGTGGGTGTGTCTGTGTTAATGTGTGCGTTTTCTTGTGTGTGCATGAGTGTGGATGTGAGTGTGTGAGGCAGCAGACTCACTTGATAGAGCCTTGAGACGCCCTACACATACAGCTAGACAGGCACTGGCCTGGTGTTGCAGAACCAGAGCAGCAGCTTGGAGACAGAGGAGCAGCCGCTGGAGAGACAGGAGGAGGAGGAGGGGGAGGAGGAAGAGGAAGAAATGAAAGGATAGAGAAAGGAAGAATTAAAAAAGGAAGAAATAATGGAGGAATAAGGATGGAAGCAGCCGTAAAAGAATATACAGATTGGATAATGAATAGAAAGGAAATAGAACAAAGGAGGCAAACAGGAGATGAATAAGGGAAGAGGAAATGAGAAGGGTGGAAAAACAATTAAGGAAAAGAGGGGAACAAGGGGAAAGAAGAAATGAAGGAAGAATTGTGGCAGGTGTAGCCAGTGAACGAGAAGAAATGAAAAAAGGGAAAGGAAAGGAAAAAAGAGAGGGAAAATAAAGAAAATGTAAGGTAAAAGGAATGAAATTAGGAGAGTAGGGAAGATAAGAAAATAAACAATAAATGCCAAGAGGAGAGACAATAGAGGGATAAAAGAAATTGAAGAGGAAGGAAGAAAATTGGATAACAAAAATTAAGGGATAAGGCAAAAACAAATTAAGTGTATAAACAAGACAATTAATGAAAGAATGAAGGGAAGAAGAAGGAAAATGAGCATGAAGGAAAGAACAGAAAACGTAAATGAACCGGAATGAAAAGAAAGAAGAAGGGATGGAACAAAAGGGATAGAAAGTGTGGGGAAGTAAAAATGATGACAAAGACAACAATCATGCAGTAGAAGGAAGAAAAGAAGAAAGTTAAGTGGAGAAAATGGGATGAAGAGGGCATAAAAGGTAAGAAGAAAAGGAAGGAAATAATGAAAGACAATAAAAAAGAGACAAAAGGAAGGATGAAGGTAGTAAAACAGGTAGAGAGGGAGGGAGAGAGAAAGGGAAAAACAAGGTTAGTTTAACCCAGACGACCCATCAGACAGCAGGCAAGACAAGACTTATGATCGTGTGTGTGTGTGTGTGTGTGTGTGTGTGTGACAGCTAGCTGAAGAATCAACATTAATCAAAATGTAAATATTTTTTTGTCATATAGGCAACATTATAAAACAATGCAGGACTCACTTGCACACAAACATGCGCGCACTTATCTTTAATGTAATGTTATCTTAACATAACGTAAGCACATTTTCCACTGTTCAATGGGATACTGTCGCATCTCCAGTGTTTGGGACCGTATGTGTGATCAAGGGGGTTGGAGCCTAAAAATGTAATGTTTGTCGTGAGGGTGATTAAGATCACAAGAGTTTATCCTATGAGGAGCATGAATGTGTTCAGTAAATCTGATGGCAATCTGCTTTCATTAGATAATCTTGTGTGCAAAGTTGGCAGAGAGGAAAACTCATGGAGAACCCAAAGTGGAAGTCTTCATTCTCTGTGGTCACATGCACAAGTTCACATTAACCTAGCCAGTAGTTGTTGAAATATCTTGTCATGGATCAAAACGACTGTCTGACAGGGGCACCATACAAAAGGTCAAGTGTCAACAAAATCATCAGGAATCATCCTCTGTGGATGATGAATATCAATTTGAAATTTCATGACAATCATATCAAGGAATCCTGAGCTGGACCAGAGTTGTGGACGAATCGAGCCATCCATCAAAACCCTTAATAAGCGGCTGCATTAAGCGTCATTAACAAGATACTGACACACACACATTTAGCACTGTATTCATATCACAATAGTCCATGAATCTCCTTCCCTCTTGATCAGACTTTGTTTTGGTCTTTTTCATACTGTCACACACACACACACACACACACACACACACACACACACACACACACACACACACACACACACACACAAGCTCAAATCATGCTCACATCAAAATACTCAGTGTGTTTAGTGGTAACTGTGACATTTTGGACAAATCTGACACTTAATGAGCTCTACCAAAATCTGTCTGCTTTTGATGGGGACGTGGAGCAGCCATGCGGACATAACGAGCCCAGAGACCGGTTGCTATACAGAGAAAGAGACAGGCTGGCAAATTATAGAAATAATATTTTTTCTTTGACACGGTGAGAAAAGTCTCTTGGGGGATTGTCATGTCTTTCTATATACTGTCTCCTAAGTCAAAGGAAACTTGAACGCCTTGTACATCTTAAACACGGTCGGATGAGCCAGCATTCCTTTGGTACAGGTAAAAGCTAGATGCTAAAGCATCTATTTATTAAAGATTCACATTTTTTGTCTGTTGTAAAACAATACTCACATTGAAAGTGTTATAGGTCACTGTAATTGTTCCTCCTGTCCATACTGGTGAATGTGAAACAATCCCTTCCCTAAAACGATTTCAGTGTAAGTGATGGGGTGGGGGTGGGGGAATCCTCAGTTCTTGTTCTGTGCAAAAAAACCTTCTAACGTTCACCTGAGGCTAATACGGGGCTTCAGCAATCTGAGTTAGCCGAGTTAGCTTAGCTGAGTTTTTATGACTTACAATCCAATATATCAATTTCATCAAATTTGTAATAGACCTGACAAGCAGCCACTCAACACATTACTGGCTTAAATACTGAGGACAATAAATGTTGTAAAACCGCACAGACAGATCAAATTTCTCCAATAATCTATTTCACACCACACACAATATTAGTAGAACTTGTAGTTCACACAGCTCGCTTACTTTGCACCCAGTGACACCTGCTGCTATGGGAACCATTCAAACCTATAATAAATGATCAGCCCTTTCAAGTTACCTGCTCAGTGCTTCCCCCGGCTGCTGTGAAAGCAGGGGAATTAAACTGAACAAGCCCCAACAATTTCATGACTTTCTCTTACTGGTTGACCCAAAATTCAAACAGTGGTCGAGTTTCTAACTAGACAAAAAATAATGGAAACATTTTTCAAAGGAATATGGAAATTTAAAACAAATATACAATGAAGTCAAACCAAAACCATTTGCTATAATTGTAGACAAAAGACAAATTAAAGTTGAGGTTGGGAAATGCACAGTTTGCAAAACTTTGTTTAAGTTTTGGAATTAGATCCTTTGGGGTTGTATGGGCTCACGTCCAGTTGCTGTTGGCTCTGCTCGTGTACGGATCTGTGTTTATTTCTTTTAACAAATAGGTCTATGATTGACCTCTATGTACTATAACACTTATTTTTGTATATAAGTTTTTCGAAATTTAGCTGTTTCCACTCAGCTCAGTATGTCCTAATCTGTTATAACATATTTGGAAGCAGAGCAGGATAGTGAGCACATGTGGAGTGTTTGTTGCAGTTGTTTGTTGCGAGCTTGTGGTTGAACGCAGCTGACGGCATCATGGCGGCATTTAACCCGACAGCCTGAGAGCAATGCTTCCTGTTAGGATTTTCTCTGTTTGATTTTGTTTATATCCGCAAGACAATGCAGTCCAGACACACACACTCACACACACATACAGAAATACAGACATACACACCGATGCAGAAACAAATATAGACACTGGAATGAGAAGGCAAATAAATACACACATTCCATCTCTTCTCTTCCTCTCAGACAAACACACCTGTTATCTCCTTCTCTTTTTATCTCTCAGTACACATATGCACATATACACAAGCTGACAAACACACTAACAAGTGGGGACAGTGTGTGTGGTATTGCCGCAGGTCAACAAAGAGATGCCTCACACACTGAACACTGGTGGGAACTTGATGTAGCGATGAAGACAAATACATTTATGAGAAGTGATGTAGACAGGGAGAGAAACAAGAGATACAAGGATGTGAAAGAGAAAGGAAATGGCTTAGAGAAAGAAGCGAGAAGCGAGAAGCGAGAAGCGAGAAGCGAGAGGGTTAAAGAGACAGAACGAATATGGGAGGAGAGAAAAGGACAAGAAGGAAAGGGAGGGAGAAGAGAAGAGAAAAGATGAAGGAGGAAGATAGCACAATGGAAAAGACAAGGCATACAGGAAGAGAGAGCAACAAAAAAGAGAAAAGGGAAAGAAGAGATGTCTAACTGATGAAAAACAAGTGTCTTGAGAAGTGGTTTGTCAAAACTGGTAGCCATTAACTAAGCAATATTTTATGAAACTATAATAGTTCTAAAAGCAAATTTCAAATCTGCTCCAAATGAATCATTCCAAAATGACCAATTTCACCTGTTGCCTTTCATCTGAAATTGAGTTTGGATAGAATTTTGTAATTTTCCTCAATTCTCTTATCGGATCTCATAATCCCCTTATATCTATTCTCTGACTGTAGCTTTTACTTATTTGTCCAACAAACAAGTAGTTTGACTCGCACCAGTGACTGTGAGACACATGGAAACAGGTTTGAAAAGGGGCGTAAAAGAGAAACAAAGAGGGGTGATGTGATGCCCTGCCACATGTGAATGTCCAGCTT